>NC_081839.1:30213791-30515041 GCF_030867095.1 Alligator mississippiensis | reverse complement strand
ACTGCCATAGCCTTAGAATTGGTCACTTTACCTGACCTTTACCTACCAAGACCTTGCTTTGAGGTCCTGCCTTCCTCCAGAACAGCTGGTGAGGACGCAGGGCCCCTCTTGTCATTATAGACTGCACTGGGTCCTGGTGCATGTTAGCTCATAGCTCATCTTCTTGGGCTCAGGCCCTGGCTGGTGACTGAGAGGAGCCAGTTCCCAGGTTTCTTGTTATTACTTGGAAACATTAAGACTTAACACTTGGAAGCCCTCTGTGGGTGCAGGTCAGCAGAGTTCACCAGCATCATGGATTTACCGCAGCTGAAAATCTGACCCACAGTCAGTGGGTGCTGTTAACACCTTTTAAAAGTACAGTTTTGATGCAAAAATCCCCCCCCCCCCCCCCCTTGCATTCAGGAACAGTAAAGCAAAGAATTAAGTATTTTAAAAATAAAACCTGCAGAACCCATGAACAACATCCTTGCCTCCGTCACTTTGGAGCAACCCAGGGCTGGAAATCCTACAGGTAACACCAAATGGTGCAGGAGTGAAACCAACTGGTTTGATTTGATTTCATTTGCCAAGCTGAGTGTCTGGGCCAACTTCCGTAACAGTGTAACTGCACCGAATCAACTGAAATTCCCCTCCCAGAGACACTTGGCCTCTTACATTTAAATGATCACTCATGATGGAAAATATGACCAGCTTTTAAAATACCTGCATTTTCTAGGGTGTTAAATGGAAGCTTGCAAAATTCCTCATTTGCCCGCCTCGCTGGCTAAGTGCTGGTGCTGAGCCCAGATAGCGCCCGTAGACTTCAGTGAGTATTCAGCACCTCTGCAAATCATCCCAGTGCACCTGAGATATCTTAACACCTGGTGGAAATTTCAAGGCACCTAAAACCCAGTGAAATCCAATAGATGATGTTTGAAAATCTCAGCCGACATGATTTTTTTTCCCATTAATATTCTCCCTTTAAAGGTGCATAACTTGTTTAGTGTTAAAACCGTTCCTAATAAAGTAATGCAAAGGAATTTTTTCCCCTGACATTTTTATGCCAACAAAAACCCTAGTATAGGTGCAGATGTACTGGCAAAAAGTGCTTTACTGGAAGAGATTTTTTCATGCAAAGAAATATCCTAAGTTGGAGGTGGGGTCGCGGGGAAGGGAAGGTTTCTGTGTCTAGCAATACCAGCAAACCTTTGCTAGTTCAGGCTGGGGCAGCATCTCACCAGAGGTGACAACCTTTAACTTAGGGCATTGCAGCTTCTAAAGGGCTTTAAAATAGATTTGCAGCACTTTTTTCCTTAGTGCTTTTTATCACCCTGCTTATTCGCTGTGAATCTCCTGTCTAGCAAAGCTGTATCATAAACACACAGCCATAAGATTATGAATTTAAATGGACTTCCATGCCAGTAGCAGACTCTACGCGGAGAAATTGATTGTTTGTTGCAGGCGTATTGATGTGTCTGTGTTTTATCATCTGAGCTCACTGTCACATATTTATCGATGGGACTCTTAAGGTGTCAGTAAACAGCCATTCTCTCTAGCACCGGGCAGCGTTGCCTCTCCTTCGCCAGCCATACCTGGGTTTCTCTCCTGCTGGCTCTTGAGGAATCCTTGGAGGATGTCAGCTGCATTATTGCCAACTCAGGACCCAGCCTATGCCCAGACCCACACCCAAATCACAAGCTTGACTCAAAGATCAGGTGATTTTTAAAAAAATAATAAAAATGGGGCTTGTTTTGTTCACCTTCCTTGTCTTGAAGGCATCGCATCTCATGTTTTCAATTTTCTTCTTAACAATGCACCTTAGCTGTATAAAAGCTAAGGTCCTTGCATAATCCCCTGACTCTGGGAGCTGCAGCTTTAACGAAAATGCCAAATATCCCAAGACTTGCAGTACAAACCCTGAGATGTGGCAGCGTCGCCGCTGTAACTTCCTGTTGCAGCCAACAGAAATGCACTTATTTGAGGGGCTGATTCTTTGCTCATGCAGATGTAAAGCAGGAGCATCTTTGAAGCTAATCACCTGGAAAAGAGCTCCTTTCAGGTCCGACATGGAGCTGAAAGAGGTCAGAACTGCAGCCTAGACGTTTCAGTGACCATTAGGTATCACAAAACTTTTGGGGGATATAGGAGTCTGAGCAGTAGCATAACAGAGGGGAAGCAGGAGGCAACCAAGAAAGCACCCCGTACCGCTTTTGTGTATATTTGTGTTGGGGAGGAGGCTGTGCAAGTCCAATGTACATGAATTAAGAGGCACTGTAGTCTATTAACGAAGACATTGAGAGGTTTTTTTGTACCTCTGCCACTGACATGCTCGATGACCTTAGGAAAATCACTTTGCCATTCTCTCCGCCTCTATTTCCCCTCCTGCTTCCACTGCCGTACCTACTGCAAACTCTTTAAAGTAGCAATTGTCTCTTATTGGGTGTTTCAGGCCCTGTTTGCCTGAGTTTTGGATAGGTATTGCTATTTCACACCTTTCTCATTGAAACGCTTCTTTTTGTGAAAATGAACACTTCCATGGCAAGATGTTTTTATAGACATTTTTCTTGACTTTTCATTGTAAAACCCACACCCAAATGTAATTTTGTTTGTTTGGGGGGTTTTTTTTCTTTTTTAAGAAAACCTCAAAAATCATCAGGGAGATTTTTTAAAATAAAAATACAGCTTTGGTTTGTTCTTCTAAACATGTTGCATGGACACAAAGAACGGTTTCTCAAATGGAGGCTCCTTCCAGACTTAATCTTGGTTATGGTCTCTTAACAGTACTACCATATTTAGACATATTACTACTATGGTTGTGGTTATGGTTGTGGCTTATTCCTGTTATTAGTGCTATTGCTATTAATATTGTTGTTTATGTACAATAGTGATGCCAGAAGTGCACCCAAGATGCAAGCCCAGATGTAGTTTTGTTAGGGAAGAAACCACTTTTTCTCATTTCAAGTTTTAGATCAATGGGGGAAATGTTTGAAAACCTGGAGAATATTTTATTTTTGGCCACTTCCACATAAAAATGAAAGTTTTCTTTTTGTTTTGAAACTTTTTGTTAAAAACATACTAATATCCCTCTCCCCCCCAACAAACATGAGCGTTGAAAACGGCGTTCTCCATCCAAAGAATAAAAGTTTTCATTGAAAGTTTCCAAGCATCTCTAGTATGAGTGTTGAGAAGGAGGTAACCAGGGAAGCAATAGTCATTTCTGTTTGCTGTGGGGAAGTTATTAAAGGGGGTTGTGGAAAACAAAATGTTTGCAGGTGATGTCTCTTTAAGGAGGTTTCCACCTGTTTCTTATTTTTAGGTAAAACCACAGCATATGCTCTTCGTGCTTGCACATTGCAGTATTATTACCTGATGCAAATCAAGCTGCTTTCTCAATGGGGATTGGTTGCTAGAAGCCTATGCAAATTAGACAGCTTGTTCTCTCTTCCCCCACCCCACCCTGCAATGAGATTGGAAAGAGTTAAAGTTTGCATGCACAGGGGAAGGGGGAAGAGGGTGCCTGTATGAATTTGAATATCATACTCTTCTTCCTTTAATTTTGTACTTTGCTGCTTTAACAAGTGGACAAAGCGCGCTGAGGGTTAGTGCAAAGTTGACTGAGTTCCCACCCCTTTCTTCCAGCTGTCCCCAAAGGAGACTGTGGCCCCAGGCAAGGTGGCAGCTGTCACTTCAAGGGTAAACATTTAATTTATTGACATAAAAAGGGTGTAGGCAAGAAATGCTGGCTGGGGATGGCAGACCTGCTTGTGGTGTGGCTGAGCATGGGGCATTGCTTGGCGTTGGGTGGACTGCTCCATGGCGGTGGAGGTTCAAGCATGCATGTGTGTGAGATGGACGGGGGCAGAGAGCAAAGAGGTTGAAAGATGCCAGCTGATATTGGGGTGTTACTGATGAGAGAGAGCGAGACATGTTTCGTGTTATTTCCTCTCTGGGTGTGCCCTCTTTCTAGTCTCTCCCGGCCTCTCTAGGGACTTCATTGTTCATCCTGTACAGCACCAAGCATATTGCAATGGCTGAACTGTCCAGGAGAGAGAGGGGCAGGAGAAGAGAGGGGCTCCTTCACTCCTAAAATAGGCAGGAGAAGCAGCTGGACCCCAAAGCCATGATGGCAAGCCTCTTCCTTCATTACCTCATTCAAGATCCCAATCTACTAGACCCCGGGGAGAGGTCAGTGAGACCAGGGGAGATGCCCCACTTGCTAAATATCCACCACCATGAATGATGCAAAAGGTGACAGAGCCACAGTGGACTGAGAAGGGGAAAAGAGCGAGGGAGAGAGCAACAGGAGGGGAAATGCATCCTCGGAGCTGATGAATATTCTAGTGACTGGATGTGGAGGAATCAGGAATTTGAAAGTCTGATGGTGTATTATAATTACACATTCATTTGTGCTGTTTAGTGGAAGCCACATGTGCCTGTTGCCTGGGACTGTGACCTGTTATTAAAATCAGTTGTGCCTTCTTTTCAGAGATCAAGATGAGCGGTGATGTGGCCGATTCCACAGAAGCGCGGAGCGAAGCCGAGCAAGTGGAACCAGGTGAGAGCTCGCCCTCCCTCTCTCCTGTCCCAGGACTCGGGGTCTGGGGGGGAACTGGAGCAGGGGGAGGTAGGGGGTCGTGGTCGCTGGAAGTTGCTGTTTATGCTTTGCTGGGCTCTTGGCTTTTGCATGAGACGCAGCTAGCCGCTTGTGCATGGGTCCAGATGCCGCGCTTGTGTCGAGCGGAGCTCACCTCTAGATCAGAAGGAAAGACCCTTTCTATTAGTCACCTCTGGTCTCAGTAATGTTCATTGTGGTTAAGCCTTTAAATTGATTAATGTGCTGCCAGGAGGATGAATGCCATCGGCGTGCGTGTGGTCCATCTAGCCTTGCGCAGGTGGCTTCTTGTTGTATGCAGGGTCCAATTCAGCAGTCTTCACTCAGGCACTCTTTGGGGATTACAGACAGGGCTGGAAGGGGTCTCTTGAGGCCAGGACCCTTCTGTGGCAGGCAACCGCCTGGTATAATCCCAGGTTTAAATTTATTGTGATTCATTTGAAAACAACTAGGCATCTTGCTCCACTTCTCCGATGGGAACGCTCCTCCAGGACATCCCTCTGTTGCTGGTTAGAAGCCTCTTTCCCACTAACCAGCCCAGTCAATGGGCTGAAGTCAGTGGTGTTAAAACAGCAATTAACCTGCCTCTCATTTTGTTCCAGTTTTCCCTGAACGGGAAAGGCTAATGAGCAGGGCCTTTCACTTGATTCTTTAGCTCCAGGTTTAACATAGATCTGTGCGGCATTAAATTCAGCCAAAACAGAAGGAGGCCTAAAAACACCACCTGTTTCAACTTTGTATTTTACAGTATTAAGACAGATTCCCCTAGACAAACAGGCTTTGAATCTCAGCCTTGGGACCCAGTTTGAAAGAGGCTCCTTTCCCATTTAAGCACGTAAATAATGAGCAGACTTCAAGCACCCACCAGTTCGTGTTACAATATTTACGGCCAGACTTTCCAGAGACCCCCTGGTGTAGCCCGTGTGCAGGGAGCTCATGGAAAAAAGTGAAGAAGAATCTCTTTGCTGATAGTCCCCAGCCTGGCAAAGACATGTGTTGCATCAAAGCAGTACTGCACATGAAATGATTTCACTGTTAGCAAAATGTCATCATGAGATTTAGAGCAGATGAGACCATCCCAGCACTGCCAAATAACTTCAATACAGGCTCAGGTTTTAATAGGATGTGAGCTAGTCTTCTATGTGGACCATAGTCTGTGAAGGATTATTGTCTCTACGTGAGGACAGGGTAATATCCCAACTGTATTGATATCAGCAGCAAAACTCCCATTGACTTCAGTGAGGGCAAGATTTTACTACAGATTCTGCAGACTTGGGTAGATTTTCAAGTGCTCTCCATCCACAGGACCAGACCTTCAGACCCCGACACGCTGAGCAGCTCTGAAAATCCAGCCATTTGTTTCGGTCTCTGAACAGGTGTTGGGCTCTTCTGAAAGTCTAGCCCTGCGTGGCCTGCAACATTAGTGCTTATCGACTTTGAATCATTTCAAGGCTGGTTGAGAACGTTAGCTCGCTACGTGAGTTGAGTGGTGTTTCTCACTTCAGCTCTTGACTAATCTAGTTATTTTGCTCTGTGACGCTTGAATAACTGCGGAGTACTTCAGCTAAAGTCACTGGTGTGAAGCCAAGGCCACAATCGAAGCCCATTAGATAATATGCATTTATTTAAAAATAAGCTTGCTAGTCTTCATAGCAAGTATGGGGAGAGGGAAAAAAGTCTTTCAGTCATGAGTGGAAAGTTAATGCAGAGAAGTGAATTGAATGGGTGAAAACCATGAATGGGTATCCGCAGCAGTAGTCGCTCTGCTCTACCAGCCGGGAATTCATGCAGGGGACCCCAAACCTGTAGATATCTTTTACTCAGTGTAGAAAGAAATACTTCCCTGCAGACAGAAGCAATGAACCCGCTGTTAATTCTTAGAGAGTCGTTTAACACAAGCTCGGCACAGCTGTCCGAGCCGTTCCTGATCTTCAGAAATGTTCCAACTAGCAACAGGCTGTGAAGGGAGAAAGGGCAGATAGCGCAGTGAAATTCAAGCTTCTTGCTTTTCCCAGGACCTTTGCCCCAACTATAATAAGCACTCTGGGCCTGCTCATACAAGCAGTTAAGAGCACTCAGCTCCCTGCCATGCGAGTGGAAAGTGAGGATGCTGAATATTAGGGGTCAGATCCTCAGCTAGGGTAAACTGGCACCAGTGCAATGATTTCAGTGTACGCCGGCTGGGATGTGTCCCTTTATGGGGGTGGAAAAAATCTTAATCCCATTCTGTTAATTAATAAACACCCCTGCACATTGACTGAATTCCCTGGAAAGTTCTTTTATCTTTCCTGATTCACGCTGTTAGAAGGATGTTTGTTGCAACTCCTAATAGTTATCTGTTTTGCTTACTAACTTCACCTGGGAATATTCCCCTCTGCGTGGCTCATTAATTGAGAGCTGGTTTCCTTCCATTTATAATAGATCTAACGGATTGTAACAAACCAAACAACAGCTCCCTGGGAATTTGTTTCCCCTCCTGGGTAGAGTGTTATAAAACTTGCAATATCAGAACGTGAAAAAAAGAATGGAAACTTTCTTGGAGCAGCTTTACAAAAGTATTTTGGTACTTAACATGACCTACATGCCCTAAACAAATGCCTAAGTGGGTCAGATGCTTAGCACCCAATGCCTTTCCTATTAGATGCATCTATAGGCATCTCAATAACTCTGTAAACTGGGCCCTAAAATGAAGCTGGAGTCTCTGAAGGGTAGTAGTGTCAGCAATTAAACACAGCCCCTGACCTGTCCGTGTAGTAACAGAACTGGGTGAAAATGGATAACTCTTTGCCCCCCAAAAAGGATAAGCTCAGAAATGGCGTTCATTGCAAAGTGTGTGAAATGGGCCAATTCTCCTATTTTTTTTATTAAGCATTTTCATTGGGTTATTTTCCCAAAAGCCATTCTTTTGGAAAACTAAACTGCAGCCAAATAAATTGATAACCAGTTTGGACATGGTTTCTTTAAAAAAAAAAAAAATAAAATAAATAAATAAAAAAAGGGGAGAGGGGGATTGTAAAAAAAAAAATAAAAAATTCAAGTATGCATGACTTTTGTCTGGAAGGATGCACAGCTTCAATGGTGTTGTCAGTTTATCAGGAAATGCTTGGGTTTTGGAGGAAAACAGTTCTTTTTCCAAACAAAATATTCCCCTTCCAAATGATGTCTCCTGTCTTACCCTGCCTGTTCTCACTGCAAGTACTAGGCGCTTCTTATGCTGTGGGGTTGTTGGTTGTAGCTGTGTTGGTCCAAGGACATAAGAAGTGTGTTTGTGCCCGCAAGCTTGCAAAGAACAATTTTTGCAACTATTTAGTTGGACTAATAAAAGATATCACATTTACCCAAAGAACCTCATCTGCCTAGGCACTTCTTAGGTACTTACCTGCCCTATTACTGTCATGGCTACTCTCACAGCCCCTCCCCGGGGCTGGGGCTGATGTCCACAGGGGCTGAGTGACTTGCTCCTGGTGACTCAGGAAGCTGGGATGGAGCAGGGAACCCAACCCCAGCCTCCCACCTTGAACCCTGGACCATCTTTCTATTCAAAACCTCATTCATACCGTTGTCTGGATCGCACCAGCAGGCTGCAATAGTTACTTCTAAAAGCTGCGCTTGCTGCTACGGGAGTTTCCTCTGCCTACTGATGGGATAGGCTCCATGCTTGGTAGTAAACTCATTAAAGAAACTTGCACAAGCCACGACAGGAAACACAAGGCTGGCTTTTATGGGAATTGAGGGGGCATGGCACTGCAGCTTTACCCCTGGTCTCCAAGCCAGGAGGCAGAGCACTGCCTCATTTTGCAGTTATCCAAGTCCTCTGCCTCTGGAACGATACAGCTAGGAGGGACTCCCCTTGCACTGTTTATTGGTTAGGCACTTTATTTTTGCTCCATTATCTGATCAAGACAGGCTGCTCCCCTTTCATTTCATCATAGCTCTCTCGAGTATGGAAAGAGGAGGGGGAAGGCAAAAAAGGGCAGTGGGGAATTGCTTCCACCCCAGCTGGCAGTGACTGAATAGCTTCAGACCCTGGGGGCATCCTCCATCCCCACTCTGCTGTGTCAGGCAAAAGGGGAACTGGGGCATCATGCAGGAGACTAACACAGAGCCTGGGCATCCTAGGGCAGAGAGAGCAATGCAGTGTATGCCAGGGCAGCCCTCTGGAGCCCCGGTCAGCACGGTCTGGGCCAGCAGCTGTGCCATGGCTATAGCACCAAATGGCAGCCACAATTGTTGGTTTCTTTCTAGCTGGACGGATGACTTGCTTACAGTACCAGGCTCATGCTTGAACCTGTGTTCGTGTTTTGTCCACTACTGAGTCTTGTGAGGCACCTGGGCAGAGATTCTCCTGGTCGTGCTATCCGAGCTCCTGCCCACAGATGGACTTAGGGCACCCAGCACCTCTAAGAATTGGGCCCCTGAGAGTCAATTCTGAAGCCTCTTTCCTTCCCTTTGGGAACCAATTCCTTCCCCTGTTGTTCTCACTCTTACTTCTTCCTACATCCTTCAGCAGCTGCAAACTGGATGAGCAACTGCTGCCAGCACTGGCACAGAAATGCCCAAGGTTTCTTGGTGCCAGCAGCTCTTGACATGACGCCTCTGCCATAAGACCTGCCAAACCAGGGCAGAGCTTCCTACACAGGAACTTCTCCCTTTCATCATGACCAGGGTGAGGCCTCTGGTCCTACCTGGTTTTTGGAGGTGATGGTTCAGTCCCCAGCTGTGTCACTAGCTCCCTACGTGACTCGGGGCACACCCTTGCATCTCTGCTCCCCTCAGAGGCATTGATCCTTTTTCCCACCTCTATGAACCTAGATTGTCTATTTGGAGTCTGTACAGGACCAGCACCGGAGCACCCCAATCTCTGTTGCGGCCTGTAGATGCTCCCAGCATACAACTAGTCAATGCTAGCCAAAGGCTACCAAATACATCCCTGAAACAAGTCAAGGTTGGTCTTCAGCCAGTTAGCTGAGATGTGAATGAGATGATGACCCATCCACCTCTATGTCACTTTTGCAAATGATGGCCAGAGCGTAGTGCCCTAAAGCCATCCCTAGCAAGTGGCTGTGCAGTGGTTCATGAGTGAAGTGGGTTGGTGGGTTTTCAGCCCATATCCCAGTGCACCCATTGCACTCTCAGCATAGATGAGAGCAGGTGTCTCATGGCCAGCTCAGCAGAGGCCAAGGACTAAAACATCCAGGGCACTAAACTGTATTCTCCCTTCCCAGCCTGCTGTGCAAGCCCAGGCTACAGCCGAGACTGCCTGCATCCCTTGGACGCAGCAAGTCCTGCTACCTTGCCCTCGACTCCCCACAAAGCCTTGACATAGTCTCATGCCTCTCTCCTCCAGGCCTGGAAAGTAGCTTGCACCAGGCACAGGACCAGCCCCAGAGCAGCAACAACGGGCATGGAAACAGCTGGTTGCTATGACAATTAGGCCTTCTCTAGATTTGCATAAGGTTTATGATTTCCATAGAACAGCCACATGGAAGCAGGAGAAATTTCCATATTCCCAACTTGGGTGTCAGTTGGTGGGGGGGGAGGCAAGGAGATGTGTAATTTGAAATTCAAATGAAGGTGATTAGGGCTTTGTACATCCTGCAGAGGGGAGAGGACAAAAGGGGGTGGCAAAGGCTGGCTTGATGTGACTCAGGGCATGAGCAGAGGGGCCAGGGCTCCTCATCGGGCTGTTTGCAAAGGGTGGAGCTGTGCAACTCTTCCCTGCGCTCACCTGGCCAGCACCTGCCAGGTGAACGCCTCCCCAGGTGAACAGGTGCTGCCCTGGGGAGGCTGGGGGACCCTCTGGAACACGTCTGGGCCCCCCACATTGTCCTCCATCCCTCTCCCAACCCCATGTGGATCCCCTATAGAGAGCAGGCGGGAGCTAGAAGTGAGGACGGGAGTTCTCCGAGGCCAGCCGGGCACGAGCAGCTTGACTCAAATCAGCATTTAGCCTGCCCGGGGAAAGCCCCCTGCCCAGCCGCATTTAGCCTGCAGCAAGAGGGTCCACCGTGGTCACCTGGAGGGGGTTTAAATGCACTCCTCAGGCCAGTCTTTGGAAAACTGACCCCTCTGCTCAGCTGCTGAGTCTGGTTTACTCCATGATGTTGCTGTTATAATGAACCTTGAGGGTCCGGCCCAGCTTCCTTAAGAATCCGGGTCCAGCCGTCCAAGGCTATTGAATGAACACACCTGGGCTTTAAGCTCAGGCTCAAAGCATCCCTAATCCTGTGGCTGCTGCTTTTCCCTCACCCCCACATCCTCCCTTTTTGCTTTGCTCCCCTGGCGTGGTGCTCTCCTTAACGCTAAGGCTGGTGGAGGCATTGCTTTGCTGACCTTGCTGCTGCTTTCTGCTGCCCTGTGCCATCCAGCTTTAGGGTACTCGTGGTCCCAAAAGCAATAGGGGGGAACAAAGAGACCACTGCTGGTGCCCCTTTGAGTGCTAGCTCCTTGTGACCTGATCACATACTAAGTTCATCTTGCTGTCTCTGGAAACCCTGGTTAGGGCCTCCTCTCACTTCCATCAATAGCTGTGCTCCCTCTCTCTCTAGTCTGCACTGTGCATCATAGACGGTCGTATTCTTCCCCAAATCTCTGACCTGTCCACCCCGAGTGAAATGCATAAGCAAAACACTGAGTTACTTGAGGTCCAAGTTATTTGTAACAATAACTAAGATCCTTTTATTGTTTAAAATGGACTTTTCATATCACGTTTCATGCAAAAATGCCCCTTTTAAAGCAGCCTGGAGAGTTTGCTCATTTATAGCACCTCAGTTGCATGCCATGTGTAACTATAATGAATGTTGTTGGGTTTCTTCTTCATTCCTGACTTCTGTGTGAGCATCGAACCTCATATATTTGACACGATAGAACTGGTAGGAAGAGCATTCATGTCAGTAGACAGTCGATTCGTGTGAGAGAGCCAATTTCCCACCTTTTTTTTTTTTTCCAAACGATACATGTATGTATAGAAACCCTCTGCCTACTGCTTGCTGCATGTTGTACTAAGGACATTTTACTGGATAAATAATTGCAGCTGGCACACCTGAATGTCTGTCTGGTATTCTTCCTCATTTGACATTGTTCCTCTTCCATTGTTCAACAACACAAAATTAAATTTTCAAATGCCCCACATAGCAAATCTCCTCCCTGGGGAAATTCCCCAACCCCCTTTTATTCAACTCGCCTTCAGCTTCAGATAGCTCCTGAGAGCTGTCCAAATCCCTGTCACTTCTTTGTCCCAGCTCGCTGTCAGTGGTAGGTTGAATTAAGGGGTTTGGGGTTATTGCTTCCCCGGGGGCACCTCCAGCCTTGTCAGCAGGTTGTTGCTAATCAGATGGCTTGCCTGGCAAGGCAAGCCCCTGTGTGGATGACCGGTGCATGTTCTTGGAATGAGTTGCAAGGTGCTGAGATAGTTATAGCTGGTGATTTCCTGGCAGAGATAACCACTCAGCCCACTTGGTTTCCTTCCTTCCCCCATTGCACTGCTTGTCGTGGAGTGCTCCCAGGAAGGAGATGCGCTGGACCCTGTAGGAGTGGGGCTGGCTGCGTAAAAGCCATCTCGTTCTTTTTTGGCTTTTTGGTAGTAAACAAAATATTCCAGGCCAAAAAAAAATCCGGCCGGAACTGTTCTGCTGTTCCCATCCCCAGAGAAACCTCCCCAGGCAAACTCGCACCAGAGCCTGTGCCAATGTTATGCAAAGCAGCTGACAAGTGACTCAAGAGGAGGCTCAGAGCCTTCATCCAGCGTATTGCTGGGAGCCAGCCACGCTTGTCACTGCCTGGTTCCTTCCAACCCAAGCAGCATTAAAGAGGGGAGCAGCCCAAGGCTGGGAAGAAAAGTGCTCTGGCCTCAAATCACTGTTTAAATACCAGGACTTTCCCATCTTGATGTGCATTGCTATTGACTATGGTGCGGAGGAGTCATGCAGGCAGCTATAGGCATCATTGGAAATAATGAGCTCTCCATTTAGAGCAGAGCTCCAGAATCTGGATGTTCAGGTTCCCTTTATATCAGGCAGGGCTCCAAGAGGCAGCCGCCCTGGTATTAGCAGAGCTGTGATGGGTTACCCAAGGATCTCACCTTGTTTATATGTCTTGCCCTTTTATCATCTGTCTCTGAGCAGGCCAACTCTCAAATGCGGATCCTTGTTGTTTGCAAAGCCTGTTCCTCCAGTGAGAGAAATAAATAATCTGATGAGGAGTGCCAGCACAGATAAAGATGTGGGTTTGTGTTGGATGTTCCTCTGGAAGTAGTTGACTTCAGTAGAAACAGGCTAGTTTTCTGCCTCACCCAAAACTTTCCATCAGTGCAGGCCATAAAAAGCAGTCCTGGTCCCAGGGTGCAAATGACCAAACACATGGATTGAAATTAGGTAGTTGTCTTGATGCAGGTCTGCTTGAGGGCTGCTTTACTCAAAAGAGATTTAAGCATATGGTTCTTGCTCATGGTCTCAACAAGCATCTCGTTCCTTTGGAAAATTACGGGTCAAATGTTTTGTGAAATGCAAACTCCCCTCCTGATTAAAGTGTGGTACAGTGAAGTGATGGAGTCCCAGACCTGAAGGAGTAGCTGTCCTTGAAGGATAAAATCCAGCTAGATGCCACTGCTTGTGTGTGGAGGGAAGGTGGGAAGATGAGAATGCAAGAAGCAATCCACTGTCATGGGAATATAATATGTGTAATAGCAGTTAAAGCCGGGGGCCAGTCTTCAAAGCTGTGATTTCTGTTCATTTGGACTGCAATTCCCAGAAACCCCTGGGGAGGGGTTAGTTTGCCTGGGGAGGTTTCTCTGGGGATGGGATGAGGAGTTTATCTATAACCCCTATGAGTTTCTATATAAAAGTGAGACCTCCCCCTTGCTTCTTGTGCCGGTTTCTGGGGCTGCAGGGCTGGCACACCATTGCAGATGAACCCATGCTTTGAGCTCTTTAAAGTCTGGGGTGGTTCTGATCTCATCTCACCATGACAGCCAAGGAGTGAAAATGTAGATCTAGGTTTGAATTGTGAGTGGCTGGGGTCAGGGTGGAAATTTGGAGTCCAGACCCATCCTCCAAAGAACCTAGAGATCTCCATGCAGACTTGAATGCCATGCCATTGCTGCAGGGCTCTGACTGCATGGTGAGAGACCAGGGGTCCTATTTTCCTTCCATTCCTTTGCACTCACAGCTTCTGCTTTTATTTCCTTACGTTTTCTCCTCCTCTGCAGCCTCCAGTTTCCACCAAGGGTCTCCCCTCCCCCTCCCACACGGGCTTCAGGGTAGAAACAAGAGGGTTTCCAGTGCATGATTTGGAGCTCCTTTCCATGGTTCTGTTCAGGTCTGGCACAAAACCTGATGTCTAGTAATGCCATCAATGTTCTGGTGGTTTTTAAGTGCATTTGCTGATCTATGGAGCTCAGAGACGGAAAGAAATGGGTTGTCCAACTGCTCAAGCAAGGAAAGATCTGGGTATATTTTCAAGGAGGAGATTGGTACAGGACTTTGAAAGAAGAGTAGGGTGCATTTGGGGTATGGCAGGTTGCTCCATTTGTAGGAGATTGGATGGAAGATGGTGGAGAATAGAGAATGGAAAAGGGCAAAGGGAGCACGTTGGAGAACAGATGCAGAGTGGAGGGCCAGAGGTATAGGATGAGATGAGAGCAGAGCCGTAAGTAAGACAGAAGTGAAGGGTTTGTGTCCGGGGCTTTGAATTAAATGTGGAAGGTAAAACAGGAGGGAGAACTGAAGGAAGTTCCTCTCCCCGCAGCCCTGGGGAACAACACCTTTATTTTACAGTGGGAGGCAACGCAGACAGGGCAGCAACAAGCATCGTGGGGAGACTTAGCACTAGAAGCCAGGAGTCCTGACTCCATGCTTGCTCACCACTGGGCCATATTCCTGCCCCCGTATCCATGGCTTTGCCAACGGGCCTACTTTTAAATCCCCAAATTGAAGTGGCACCTGGTGACCAAGGACTGTCAGAACATGTAATGGCGAATTTACCTGTATACGACATGTGCACATGACAGAATTGTCCCGATAAAACTAAGCTTCCTAGAACAATGTGCCACGATCAAACTAAAATACATCAGAGGTGGTCTAGATTGCCACGCTCAAACAAAATTTGACACAGAAAAATACCATGCATGTGTAAATGGTGATGCCATTATGCTAGAGAAATGGTGATTTTTTTTGTCACTGTTTGTCACATGTACATGGTCAAATCATAATGGGTACAAGTGCCCTATGAAGAGAAAAAGGCAGCACGAGGGGGGCCGGGCTGGGTTTGGAGAAGAACAGAATTGAGGAATAGGATGAGGTGAATGTCTCGTGGGGGCTGTGTGACTGAGTGTGCGGGCCTGAACCCAGTAGCAGTTTTTAGTACTGTGTACCTGTTTCTTCTGTGCTGTTTTTGATGAGCTTGTGGGGGCAGGAGTGGATATTTTTCTTCCCAAGGGGATGAATGAGGGGTGGTGCTGTATCTTGGACTGCACCCTGCTTATCTCCCTTAAATCAAGGGCTTAATCTAACATTTGTAGCACAGTCCCCTGGCACCCTCCATTCGCTCTGATGCCCCAAGATTGCACAAGCTCGTCCAAGGATCCCTTCCATCTGTTTGTTAGCACCTCCCACAGCAGATGCAACATCTTTTTGCTTTCCCCTAAAAGTCACTATCCTCTTTTCTTTCTAGGACCTACCCCCACTGAATTGTTCACAGGTAGTCCAGTCCAAATACATCGCCTACACATCACTCCAGAAGGCTGTATTTTATTTATTTCAATCAAGAGCTGGTCCCTTTGGAAACCAGCAAGTTGTGCAACAGCTGGTGTTGCACCCACACGTGCACTAGTCTCCTTGCTCCTATCTTCCCACCCTACTTCATGCTCCTGTCTGACATGCTCGGTGGTGGTACCTCATGCTGCATTGAACTGTAAGCTTGTTGGGTAGGGAGCATATAATCTCAGCTCTTCTATAGGGTCCAGTACAACAAGGCCCCACCAGGACCTTTAGGCACTAGAACAATGCTGATAATAGAAACACTGAGACCTTTTCTTGTTTTCTCATTGCAGGAACTGAGCGCAATGGGCTGGACTTTAGCAGACAGGTAAGACCCACCCCCGATTATCAAATATTCCTCAACCTCAGACCATTTGATTTCCTGACTTTGGTGTCCCAAAGAATTGCGTTTAATGAATCCCCATGGCAGAGGCTGCATCTCTGCAGAAGGGCTTCAAGACCTTTCTGTTCCAAAGGTGATTCTCTAAAATCCCCTGAGCACAGGGGGATTATTGCTCTGGGTATCGGGGGAAGAAAGGGAGAATGGAAACCCCCCTCCAAGGCTCCAGAGACATTTTAGTGTGTGTAGCACTATCACATGAAGCCTTGGAGCATGCAAGCCTGAGCATTATGGGTTGATTTGCATGTGAGTAAGTGAGGTGCAAGCTAAGGGGAAGGTCAAGCTGTAAGAGTGTTTGGGTCAAGATCATACCTGCCTGGTTGAAGAGCTGCAGTGGAGCAGGTATTTGTGCATTTTTCTCCTATCCAACATACAGAGGAACCGGACATCAGATAAAGGCAAATGTTCTAGGAAGTCAGGATGGTAGATTCCCTTGGAGCTAGAAAACATCTGCGCCAGAGCCAGCTGTCTTTCTTCCAGCTGTATCTGGATTCTGGCATCCAGCTCTGAAGTAATGTTACTTTTCTGGCTATAAGAGCCTCCTCTGTATCACTGATCACTTGGAAATCTTAGAGATGGCACTGAAGAATCCCCCAGGAGCCCGAGTCCCAAGTCTGAATACTCAAGGGAGGCAGGTGGACTCCGCACTCCTTATGGAGGAGAGCCCAGGTCTTCGCAGCGACTTGAGGAAGTGGTTCAGGACAAAGTCCAAGTGCACAGAAGCCAGTGCAGAGACTCCTATTGATATCGGAGAGCTTTGGATCACACCTAGGTAGCTGGAAGGAGGAGGTCTAGAGGCAGATGTGCAAGGCGGAGGATTAGCAGGTTGGCTCTGGCTCTCCAATATAAAGTTGGGAATCGGAACGGCAGCAGAGGCTCTAACCTCCAGGGCTGTCATTAGGGTCTGAAGAAGACGTAGCAGTCAAGCCACAGTGAGCTTCACGTTCTTTAGCATCTAGGGCCACGATCACTTGTAAACTCATCACACTGGTGGCATGTGGGCAGTTGTGGCCTTTCTTTCCTGGTAAAATCTCTGCTCCTCAGGGTTTGCCATGGTGGTTCCCACCTGATGGGTGTGATGGGCTCATCTCTGTGTGGCTTGGCTCCTCCTGGCCTGGGTGGATCATGCCTTCCCATCTACGGTGCCTTAACATGCTTGATTTGTCTCCCAGATTCCTGGAAAACAGAGATTAAAACAAAGGGCCTTGTGTCTCCAGCTCTATGGCTTCCAGAGCCCATGGCAGGAAGCTTCTGCAAGCCAAAAGTGTTATCCAACCCTCTCATAATGGGTGATAAAAGGAAATTCCCTCAAGATAAAATAGGCAGTGAAGGCATCTTGTCGTTATCTGTTGTGCACCTTCCCCGTGGCAATACTACCAAACTGCCAGGGTCAGCTCCTAGGCTGGGGCAAATCAAGGATGCACCATTATCCCAAGTGCAGCAATACTAATTTACGCCAGCTGAGGATTTGGCTCCAACTCTGCGTGTTGGAGTGACTGCACCCTTATTCCCACATAGGGCCCTATCACCCACCCACCCCCCAGCCCTATTGCCCCCCGACCCTATTGCCCTTCAATATACTGGGATCAGGATTTGTCGGGTAAAAGTGTCCAACCCTGGGGCTCAGTGGTCAGCTGCGGAGCATTTCTTGCAGCATTGCAACTCTTCCATCACGTGCTTCCTCGGTTGGTTGCTGCCACCAGGACTGTTCATAGCTTTCAGGCGGTTGGGGTTTTTTTGGATGTTAAATCTTTCACTGAACTATTCACCATTTTGTTTCATGGTGGTTTTGTGCTGTTGCACAAGATATAAATAAATACTCATTTTCCCCCCAGTGAAAATATGTGCAGATAAACATATTTTAAAGTTTTTTTTTCAAACCAGATGGCTCCACTTCCTCAGGAAAGGGTTTGCTTTGAACAAAATCAAAACTTGTGAAAATGCGGCAAAGTTTTATGGAACAGGGCCATGTTTCAAATGTAGGACAAGGGAAGGAAAAGGCTCACCCACCAGGTAGTTTTTTCCTTTTGGTTGCAAATCAAATAGCTCATCATGCTATCACTATTTGTATCATGGTATCATGCATCCATTTATGTAGAGACAATGGGCTACTTATTATAGGAGCTATAGATCAAATCTGAGATCATATTTCGAATCCTCTCTCCAGGGAACCACATTATGGCTTTCAGCTTGACGGATTTGGGAGGTGTATCCAGATCACTGCTCAAATTGTCCTAAAGTGGATTCTGTGATGGTTATGAACCAGCGCAGAATTATTATTAAATATTGTTAAACAATGCCATGGGAATTATTGTTAAATATTTCAAATGATTCATTCTAACCACTCGTTCAAGCCCATTTAATATGAGGCACATGTAGATGCTGCAGGTAGCGCAGATTGGGCACAGTTTTGGTCACATACAGCGGTATAAAGACCCATGCTACAGACTGAGTGGTGAGGAAAATGCTTTTCTCAATACTATGAATCCAGTACCGAACTCCAGAGAGGTCAGTAGGAGTTTGGGACAGAGGGAAGGAGTCACATTTGGGCTGCACAGCCATTTGAACTCTAAGCGTGCACCATCCAAATTATGATTTGAAGATCACAGGTCATGAAAGCCTCCCTTGCATTATTTCTATGGAGTTGGCAGTTTGGGGAACTAAAGGCTAAAGAGATATGATGGGAGGGGACAGCTCTTAGCCTTGCTCTGACTCCTGTTAAGGATAAAATGCTAGTGACTTCCAGTGGAAGCAATGACAGGCTGAGTGCTTTTGAGATTCCCACACATAGCACAGAAAGCAAAGCCTCCTCCAGGGTAAAATGCCTCCTGGGCCCAGGTCACGAAGAGAGCCATTGTCACCTAACACCCACATAAAACCCCATCCCACTTTCTGCCCAATAAAGTCCCAAGCTTTTAAATAGCAGCTTCATCGGCGAGGTTCATTCATGGCTGAATGCAGAGTGGTTTGAGCACACAGTTCAGTTATCATAGGAACTTCATTTTCAGAGGTGTTGAGTGAGATTTCCACTGGTTGCTTTCGCAGGCAGGGCATGAGTTCTGCCACAGGCACAGCTATCAGGAAAGGCCTCGGGCTGATTTTCTGGAGCATTTGTTCTTCCTTGTTACTGCCATGTCAGGAGGTGCCAATTCTGTTTGAGGGCCTGGAACTCCCTGGTGATCATTAAATGCAATGAAGAATACGTTGTCCTTGCGCAGCACCTACCACCTAAGAGCCGCAAGGCACTTTGCTAGCTAATTTAACCCTACCATACCACTAAGAGGTAGGGAACAGTTATCCTCATTTTAAGGAGGAGGCAGCCAGGGCATGGAAAAAAGGCTGGCTTGATCTTGCAGAGGTGCCGATGTACCCAGGACTGTGGCTGAAACCAACAGATGGCTGCAGATGGTTAGTACCGGGTGCTATCAGGTATAAGAGGGAGCCTGTAGCACAGTTGCAGAATGGACTCTCTTCATATGATCCACCGTCTTAGCCTCCTTGAATGTGCCAGTCCCTGTCTAAGCAGTGCATTGTTAATAATATTTTGGATGCAAATCTCCCAGAAGATCAAGTTTCTAGATCCCTGTAGGGATTCATTTCCATAGCATTTCTGTCTCTCCTTGTCATGTGGCCCCCTTAACGTTTCTTCAGCTCCTGCTGGACTCTCCCTGCAGGGATCAGTTTAGCTCAGGTTTCCTTCTGCCTCCAGATCTCCATCCTGGTGCACCTTCACATCCTGCTCCCGCTCCCCTCCAGGCATCAGCTCAGATTGCACTCTCTTCCCTCGGGATGCCCCGAGGTACCAGCCTGTGTCCTGGTCTGGAGCTTCTTCCCTGGGGCTCCTTTGCAAAGAGCCTCAGGGGATAGGGAACCAGCTGTGTTCTCCCATGAAATGAGCTGAGCACCGTTCAGACCTTTCCTTCTTCACCAGTCCGAGGACATGGGACTGTTGGTGTCAGTGTTTCTCCTCCTATTAAATGCAATGCATCGATGTTCAGATCTAGCTTGGCGGCATCTGTTTTTCCATTTCTTTTTGTGGTCAGGTCCTTCCTGGTTGGGACAAATAGAAATAGGGCATTAAGGGAGGTCAAGAAGATATTTATTCCAACCACTTGCACCAAGGCTACATCAAATCTACTGACCCTGTTCCTCACTTATGTTGTGCTGGAAATCCCACAGCCTCCCTAAATATCTGTGCCAGTGCTTGACTCTCCTTACAACTCAGCCTTTTTCCTGATGATCAATCTAAATCCCCTAGCTGCAATTAAAGCCCATTCCTGCTTGTCCTGTTCCCAGCAGATAGGGAGAACAGTTTGTAACCTTCCTCTTTAAAGGTTGTTACCTTGTCTCTTCTCTAAACTAAAGAAACCCAGTTCTCTTAGCCTTCCTTCAAAGGCTCTTTTCTAGACCCCCAATCATACTTGTTGCTCTCCTTTAGACTCTCTGATTGACCTTCATCTTTCCTGAAGTATGGTCCCCAGAAATGGGCATGTACTTCCATCTGCGACCTCATGCTTCCAGCTGAGGACCATGTATCATCACCTGTTCCTAGGAATAATCCTGCCCCCAGCTCATGTCGCGGGTGGACACAAAGGGCTGATCTGCTCATGCAAAAGTTGCATAGGGTGAAGTTCTAGAGATATTCAGCTTGTAAAATTGAAGCTCCTTGTTTGAGCTCTGCCAGCTCAATTTTGTAACTGGTTTGTGGTCCAGGTGCAGGGTTTTATGGGTTGCATCTCATCCAGCCTGGCCAGGAATCCCTTTTCCTACCATAGCTGCTCCCAGGATAGATGCCCCATCCTCTGCCTGCCAGGTGCAAACCATCTGCTGAGGTTTTAGCAGCTACTCTGGTCCTCTGATGAGGACCACTGGCTAGAACCGGGGTATTGGGAGGTGCTGTAATAAAAGGACAAATACTCTTTGGAAAAGGGTGTTGGATTTGTAGCACAGATCGCAGGTGAGAGAATCATGGAGCTGCGGTCCAGTGCTGGATGGCAGCCTTGCTAAGAGGTGATGTCTGCCCCACGGGCACTGGCATCCCCAGCCAACCGCAACTGCTGTCCTCATGCCCAACTCCTGCTATTGGGCTACAATGAAGGCTTTTAGTCACTTTTCATTCTGTCCAGACCCCTAGTTTCCAGCCTCTGTCTTCCCCAAGAAACCTGCTGCTCCTGGGTATCTCCTAAGCTCATCCTCCTGTCTATCCCAGTGATGGCATAGCATGCACAGGAGCCAGCTGTTTGGGAGCTCTTGGTACAGATAAGGACAAAAGTGAATGCCTTTCATTCACCTGCTGGTGAATTTGCAGAGTTCATGCAAATGCCTTGCTTGATATGCTCTCCAGTCATCCTTGAGTAAATATTTTCCAGGCTCACGGTAGGCAGGCCTTGGTGGTAGGGAGCTCTTTGAGGGACAGATCAGTTGTTTGTATAGCAGAAGCTGTAGCATGCATAGCAGTTATCTGTGGGAGATTTAGCTTGCCTGGCCCTTGCTAAAAGTCCTGAATTGAAAGAACCAGAACTCATAGCAGTTGCTCTGCTGGCCCCGAATTAAAACCTCCTCGCCAATAACAACAGGACTTTATGCTTCTCCAAAGCCCTTTTTAGTAAAGCTCTAAGTATTTCCAGGAGCTCGGTTAATTAAAAGCTTTGTGACACCCCAAAAGGGTGGGGTGTTACACCCATTTGGCAGACGGGCAAGCCAAAGCAATACGTGAGGGCGCTGATTTCCAAATGAGTCCCTTAATTTTTGGATGCCTGATGTGGGAGCTGCATTTTCAGCAGTGCCAAGAAGTGAGAGCTCCAGGTGAAATCAGCTGAGCAAGTACAACTTATGATCTGCCCAAGGCGCGGCAGGAGTGAGTGACAGAGTTGGAAGCAAATCACAGGAGGAGCGGCTCCAAGGCCCCTGCCCCAGCTCCCTGCCACCACAATGGAAGGAGAGAGAATGGGCAGGATAAAAGCTGATCGCTCTCTTAATTGCTTTGCCGGGATGTAGTTAACACAGTTGTCTGGCTGATGTTGTGTCCCAGTTCCTTCTGGCACTGGGACAAGATTCCTCCCAGCCAAAGCTGCCCTGTACCGATCAGGAAGCCCTGCAGGGTCAGGACTGAGCCAGCCCCAACCATGAGTGCTTGCTGATGCCAAGTGTAATTTCCTGCTAATGTGGGACACGGCGTGAGATGCCTTGCACCTGGTTCCCGTATCCACAGCTGCTGGGCAGGCACCATCTTGCCCTATATAGGGACAGCAAAGGTGTGCAAGGAGCCCGTCCCTGGTACGTTAGGTGGTCCCTGCTATGAGCATCTACCCACCCACGAGCACAGAGGCCACGGTGCAGTACAGAACAACCACAGGATGCTCATCGTAGCCAGAACGATCCATGAAATAAGGAACTACCAGCTGCAAGACACTTATGACAGGATCAGTTCTGGTTGCGCCGAAATCACCGAGGCAGCTTTGCTCCGGACTGTCACGGGAGCAGGACTGAGTCATTTTGAGCATGCGAGATGGCGTGGAAGATGTTATACAGTCTGGAGTGGGAAAGCCCCACAGAGCGGGTGATAAAGGAAGAGTCTGGGGCATAGCCCAGGAAGGGTGTGGGAGATAAAAGCAGCAACGTGGGCAGAGGTGGGGTTCTGGAGAGCTTTGAAGATGAGGAGACTAAATCTGATGGGAACAGGGAGTGGTGAGGAGCAGTGCTGCAGTGTGGAAAGGGAGGGGGGCCACCCAGGCCAGCGGGGATGAGGGGCATAGCTGCAGGATTACAGATGAGTGGGAAGCACAGGCGTCGTGGAAGAGCAGTGGGCTGCAAGGCCCTCCAAAGGGAACCAAACCTCAGCCTGTCCTGACTTCTGTGCATTTTCACATAAGGGTAATTCTGCTCCCATGGTGCCGAGTGCTTTTGAAATTCCCTCTCATATCTCTGCTATATATAGCATGTTATAGTGAGGAGTTGCACTTCATTGCCATTAGGCTCCTCAGCTGGTTTCTGGATGCCTGCTAAGTCTTGCTCAGCGTGTTGAATAGCACATGTAAAAAAGAGTAATTGCAAAGCCATTATCATCATTGCTGCCGTCTATTATTTTTTTTATGATATTACTTGATTTCATAGCACTAGATACTTCAGGGAAAACCGCGTAAGGCAGGGCAGGCCAAAAGGCAGAGGTTCAGGAGAGACAGGTGGAATTCCTATTTCTGTCCCAAGCTTCCTGTTCGACAAGGCCTGGAGGGGCAACTTCACCACACCTTTACTCGTATCAAGCTGCTCTTTTGAGAGGGATTTCAGCAAGACCATCTGTAAAGTAAAATGCTAATCGCCATGAGTATGAGACTCAGCTTCTGACCCATAAATGCTCTGTGCCTCAGTTTCCCATCTGTGAAATGGGGATAACAGCACTGCTTTGCTTTGATGGGGAGTTGTGGTGCCGAAGCATCAATGATTGCTTGCTGCTCGGACACCCTTGGGCCAGATAAGAACTTGGATCAGTGGGGCAGATCTCCCTCAAAGAAGTGACCATCTAAATCTAAGCTGTGGAATAAGCATCAGAGTATTCACAGCACCCATAGTCGTGTTTCCAGCTACTGGGGTGTCAGTCTGCCTAATGCACAGTACATGCAAAATAACACATGCTTTTACTTGGAAGAGATGGCAAAACTCTAGTCTGGGGAGCTGGAAGAAGCAGCCAGGATTTTTAGTTGCAAACCAATTGTTGAAGCCTTCATCTATGAAACCAAATATAAGTCTATCCCTGTCATGAGGGTGTTGAGTTGGTGTTTGGATTGCGTAAGAAGTGTTAAGAAAGAGGAGGTGACTTGGTGGAAAAGAAAAGGTGGAAAACCAACCTGTGTTTTGTAGGGCCTGGTGTGGGGTGTGTCCAGCAGGTACTGACCTGGCCTTCATCAGCATCCCATGGTCTTTGCTAGCAGCCTCCCATGAGGCTGGGTTTGCACAGCTCGCAGTATGTAATCAGGATGTTTTGGGGAGATGAACCTTTGCCAAACGTACGTGGATCAGTTACAAAACAGAGCATTTTTTTTTCCTTTTCCCTACTGGTAAGGAAGAATTTGTGCAGTAATTGCAGGCAGGTTAGGAGATGTTCTCTTCATCATTCCCCTGCTTGTGAAATGTTCCACACACGGGTTACGCAAGCGAGCCAAACAGCTTTGATCATCTTCCACCACCAGCAATTTGTTTCTTGTTTGGTTTGGGTTTGGACCAGGGTTAGGTGCGAACCCATTGAACTGACCCCGCGAGCTCAGCGAACCCCCCCAGCCAGCTAGCGAGGGGACTACCTTTTCATTGCCCTGCCCTTGCTTTTGCACATGGAGCCATGGCCTGAAGGCAACATATTGACAAGGTGGTGAGAACAACTGCATGAGATTTGCAGAAGCAGTTCCTTGTGTTCTCCCCAGCAATTGTCTGATGCACCACTTTGGTGTGTGCAGTGATGTCACCCTCTAGTGGATCACCAAGAAGAAAACAGGTTGATTATCATCTGTCTAGAGAGATCCCCTTCAACTCAACCAGCAGATACCTGCAGAGCTCTAACCCCACCTCCTGCTGTGTGCAATGTGGACATGTTTGCAATAGGCATTTTGTTCCATCTCCTTCCAGGGGTCTCTACCCAGTAAGTACATTCTCGAGATGTTGCTATGCCATCCCCAAATGCACATCCCCCCAAAACAATGGCATCGTCGTCTTCAATCCAGCACTGGAAGAGGAGATCTACATTCCCTTGGTACTCCCTGCTCCCCATCTGCCTTGATCTCTGCATAACAAAAAAAAATTCCCAGCTCGCTCAATTTTATCATGAATTTCCTGATTAATGGAGCTGTTTTTTTTAAAAAAGAAAAAAAAAGCTGCAGCTCCAGCAATCAAGCAACGTAACAATCTCTTCCTTTGGTTTGGTGTTTTGTTTTTTTGGGGGTTTTTTTTAGTGAAACGCAAGTATCTAACCCTCAGAGTGGTGGAGAAGAGATTGCACACGTGACTTAGGTGCACTCCCAACCAGGAAATAATCTGCCCCAACAAAGTTTATTACTTTAAAAAAATCATGCTTTTAAGCCAATTTGTGATTTTGAGTGGCCTGGTTCATGGTTCTTGAACATGTAGGTTGGGCAATGCCATAGTTTTCTCTGGAAGAACCAAGGATCATCATAAACATCCCAAACTTTGTAGCTTGGGACACTGCAGTAAAAACAAGGAGGTAGCCACAGGTGGGTGGGTGTAAATTTGAGCCTGATAGCAGTGAAGTAAAGTGCAGCGGAGAAGTATGTGCTGGCTACACCCAAGCCCTCACCCACTTCACAAGAGAAGCCGGAGGATTCCCGGGACCGGGGAACAAGCCGTGAGAGACGTTGTTTATAAACCGAGAACCTGTTTTTTTGCCAAACGCACCTCTCATTCTCATGCTGTGTGGCACTGGGATGCAGCAACACACCCCTTTCTTCCTGGATCATGGCCAGATCTTTCCAGTTGGCAGCTGTAAAAAAATTGATTTCAGTTTGGGAATGGCTTGCGCTTCTTCCACACTCGAATCCTGCTGGGATCAGACGTGCGTCAGGAGAGAGCACCTTGGTCTCGGAGGAGCTGGTTGCTTTTCTCCTTGTAAGCGGTTTGGATTGGAATTCCTCGGGCACGTAACGCAGAGAAGTATGAACACCTTGGCAATTTGCTGGAGTATCGATGGCAAGTAGGCGTAATCTGTGGTTTGGTTTGGTTTGGTTGGTTGGTTGGTTGGTTGTCAGTAATTCTTCCAATGGGAAGTTCTCAGAGCATGTGAGAGAGTTTAAGTGCAAGATGGCTCAGAGGAGGGGGACGTGGTTTATTCCCAAGGCCTTTCATCTAATGACCACTGACTTAAATGCTGCCCGTGATGGTGGTGACCCCAGCTGCTTACCATCCGGGCTGTAAATGAAATCCCCTTCCTGGGAGCTAGGAAAGGACTGGGATCTCAGCAGATAACGCTGTCTTTGCAAGCAGCTAGCATTGCACAATTTTTCAGCAGCATAGGCGGCTCCAGTACATAACTTTGGAGGGCCCCAATTCAGTTCCCTGTGCCCTGCACTTTTCTGGAGGTAGAGGTTAGCGCTTGCTTTGGCAACCTCCTTCACACTTTGGCTCCGAGACGCACATCAGGCTCTTTCTTCCTCTCTCTCGTGGAAATTTGTTCTTTCGTTGTTTTCCTCAACCTTCAAGAGAAGTCCTTTCAACTGAAAATCCATGTCTTGTGTGTCGCTTGCAGGAAAACCTCTGCTCCTTGTCTCCCTCTGCTAACAGGAGGTTTTACTTCCCACCGTGTCCACAAGCCTCTCTAGACACTAGCACAAGAATCTGCTTTGTTTGTTCAGTGATATTGGGCATCAAAGCAAACTGCTGCAAGTAGAAAGATCCAGCCCATTGGTTTCTAATAGAGACTTCGCAGCTCTATTTCAGAATAATTGGTCAGTAATATAGCTGAGGGGGGTGATCAGGGACTGCCTGTAGGAAGGGCATGAATGTAGCCAGCTGCAGTGGCAGCTAGACATGCCATCATTTTTGGCACTGCAGCTGTTACAGCTGCCCCGAGCACAGACCTGCCCTGCTAGGCTTCTGATGTTGTGCCTCTGTCCCTCTTTGTATATGGAGAGTTGTACAAATGAAGCCTGAAGTGGAAACTCCTCTGGTTTGGGGAAAGATTAGACCAAGACTGGATGGTCAGAGGGAGTCCCAAATCCAAGCACCTTCCAACATGGGGACAGTTTGAAGCTGGGCGAGGTTTTTAGCTGCCTGCACCCATCTCTAGCTGAGATCTTTTAGGTGAGAGCTCGAGTCTTCCCTCTGCAGGGTATATTCCTCTCCACTGAGCACATCTGATGTTAACCTGATATTGCACTTGAGCTTAGTTGAAGGTTTTTAATAACTAAATTGCAAACTCACCAGGTGTCCCAAGCCAGAACCTACTCCTGTCTCCTCTCCTATTCCTTGCAGCCTCCCATGGCTCCATGCGAGTTTTCCTTTCCCTTGGCTCCCCACACCACAAGCCCACTGCCCTTCTTACAGGGGCTACCTGCCTTAGCAATTAATTGTACCCAATACAAGAAGATGCAATAAGTTATGTCTTGCTATGGAGCAGAAATGTAAACAGTTAATGTGGAGACCAGTGCATAAGGCAAGTGTTAAGGGCCACTTTCAATCTGTGGCCAGTAGGGAATTTGGACTGTCAGACATCCAGACGTTATAGTCTTAGGCCTTCCTTCTGCTTTAAAATGCCTTAGTAGGAGCAGACCCAAAGGGTTATTCTAAATCTGTTTGTAAAACAGACTCTCTTGATGCCTTTGCCTTGCTTTGCCAAATTAGTTCTCGTGTCATCTTGAGTCACTGTGGTTAAAGATGGGCAAGTAGCTTTGGTGGTTGAGCCAGTGCATTGTCAAGGTGAATTAGTGACTCTCCGGTTTCAGTGTACTTCCTGGTTTAATGCTTTGCCCTTCTGGGACTTTTCTTCCAAGGTCCACAAAAGGTTTTAAGGTTCTGATTCAGCAAAGATCTTAAGTGCACACTTAAACTTAAGCACCACTCAAGTCAGCCAGGCTTGAGCAGTTCCTAGGTGCTTAAATTACATGCCCTTAATTAAACACGTATCCGGGTTGTAGCCGTATTGGTCTAGAGGAAAAAGCAATCAGGGCTCGTGGACGGACATCGTTTATTAGACCAACAAGATATCGTAAAAAAAAAAAAAAAAAAAGATTTAATTAATTCAATTAAAGATTGTATATTTTTGCAAAAATCTTGATGGTCTAATAAAAGATATCATCTCTGTCCACGAGCCCTGATTGCTTAATTAAGCAAGCTTTCATGCCCTTGCTTGTTAAGCAGGACTATCTCCACTTTCCTGATGAGGAAGCAGAAATACAGAGGGGGAAAGTGACTTGTCCAAAGTACAAATTGCTACAGAGCCAAGGATAGAGCCCAGGAGCCCAAACCCACCTCGCTGTGATGAGCAGAGGGGATCTCCGCCCCTGCCAGTCCAGGCTTCTCAACCTGCTAATATCCTGAATCTCCCAGCTTCCTCTGACTTTGTCATCCATATGCCCTCCGTGCTGATACAGCTCTTCCGCTCTCCACTGCAGATTAAAACTGAAGATCTCAGTGATTCCTTGCAATCAACCATACCCCCCAGATCAAGTCCCTTTGTACAAGGACCTTCAGTGATGCCTGGAAGCCAAATAGCAGGGGTAAGTGACCCAGCCTCTCTGAGAACTGCAGCAGTCCCTAGTGGCATGGGGCCTGGGGCATTCATTTGTCACAGCGGTCTAGCAGAAGCCCTGGCCAGTCCAGAGACACCTCTTGGGAGGAGGAGAGTGAAGAAAATGATGGCTCCGGAGCCAGGTAGCATAAATCAGATTCAATCTACTTGGCACAGGTCAGATTCTTCCCTGGGGTAACTCCATGGACACATGCCAATCTACACCAGGGATGAAATGCATTCCTTGGCAGAGATTCTCAAAGGCATAAATAGCATGTAGGTGCCTGACTTGTGCTCATTAATGTCCAATCAGAATTAGATGCCTACATGCCACTTGTGCCCTTGAAAACCTCCCTCTTATCCCTGCCCCTGAGATGTGTGCTCAGTTCATCCCCTTTGTGGTGCCCGGACCTCAAGACAGAGCTCAAGTGCCAGATTTTTAAGAGTTGGTCGCGCTACGTGCTGAGCGCCTTTGAAATTCTGGCCCCAATGGTAGGTGCTGAGCACTTGAATAGCTGACCCTATGGGCGCAGACAGAAGGTACATTTGTCAAGCAGTCGGCCCCTTGAAAGCACTGTACATGCATGGCCTAACAGAAGAGCACAGCTGCAGGGTGCTTTAAAAGTCCCTGATCACATGACAAATTAACCCTCATTACATGAGGATTCAGATGAAGGTGGTCCAAAGTGCAGCACCTTCATTCATTTCTGGCTGGTCAGGTAGCTGGGCTGATGTAGTCTGGCCCTGTCCCCAGTGCTGCCTGCGGGATGGGAGGGTGGGAGAACGGAGGGGAAGGAGCTTGGGCTGGGGTTTGCCCAGCCGGTGCTAGAGTAGGGGGGCAGGTAGATTGGAGGCCCCTTGCCTGGGGGGGCTTCAAACCACCTGCTTCCATTCCACCTGATTCACGGCAATAAACTCTGGTGCCTATCATGCTGAAGTTTATTGCTCCTGGGCACCACGTTACAACATACACCCAGGACCACAGCACATTGAGCCAGGTTGGAGCAGCCCCAGCTGGCAGAGGGCCCAGGGGGTCATCCTGCCAGCCTAGGGCTGCTCCGACCCGGCTCAACGAGCCGCAGAGCGGATAGCTAGGGCACAAGGGTGCTACAGTGCGGGGGCTAGCCAGCAAGCAGCCCCTGTGTTGAAGCATCCTTGTGCTCCAGCCAGCCCCACCAGCGTACGCATGTATTGCTGCACAGTAAATTATTCCACAGCAGGATAGTACTTGTATTTATAAGTATTATCCTACAGCAGATTGGACTAGTTTACTGCAGCCTAATAAGGCCACGTGTGTAGATGTGGAGACTTTACTGCAGAGCTAATTAGGCAGCTCCACAGTAAATGTCTCATGTAGATGCACCCGGCAAGGAATTTTGACTTCTCATGCGACATGTAGCCAGAATACCTGATGGTCAGGGAGATGTATCCATCAGTCTGTGCTGCTCCTGCAGAGAAGCTGGTCCAGCTGGGCTCTGCATTGTCTCTGTTTTTCCATGGAGTTGGTCAGGACGTGCAATGAGGTTGCTCCAATGTGCTGTAATTATAACGCATTGGAGCAGACTCAATTAATTGATTCTCTTGGAGAGTGGCAATTACCACGCTCCAGCAGACTCCAGTATCTTGTGTATCAGCATCCCCATGCTGAAAAATGGTGGCAGGGATGCTTTAACTAAAGCGGTTCGACATGCTATCCTTAAAGCACACCCACCACCACTTTTCAGTGCAGGGACGCTAATACACGAGATGCTTTGGGTGCTTTAATTAAAGCAGCTCTTAGAGCCACTCTAATTAAAGTGCCCCTTCTCCTCACTCCCCGGGCATGTGTATAAATGCCCGAAGTGAGATTCCTGCGTCTACACAAATCTTTGGGGATGGGAGAGGGAGTTGACATTTTTCTTGGAGTTTTATACATTTTGTCAAAAGACCTGAAAGGCCCAAAGCAGAGTTCTGGGGGGAGCAAAGAGAAGGAGGCAACAACTGACACCTCAGAGTTTTCAGCTGCAAAGTTTCAGCGGCCCAAACCCCAAAATTTATGTATTCTTTGATGTGGAAACTGGGTGCTTTTCCATGCAGACGTCATTGTCCTCCATGCAAATGCCTTTTTTAGTTGTTGGGAGGAATAAAGCATAGATGAGAAACACTGGAGCCACTCTATTTCTGGGGCTGTGAGGTGCATGTGTGACCTGCGCGCTGGGTCGAGGCTTGCGGGAAGCAGGGAGGTGGGTAGGGGGCAGGTACCGCATGCAGCTGCAGGGAGTTGATGGCACGTGTGAAGAAGAGACTCATCTGATCAGCACTGGTCCTCCTGCATTTCTCCTTTAGGACATGAATTCTCTCCACACCCTGCAGCAGCTGGTCCTTCTCCCTGGTCACGTGCAGTCGGTTCCTCAGTTCCTGCTCTCGCAGACCCAGGCTGGGCAACAAGGTAATAGCAGAGATCACTCGTTTAACGCCAACCCTTGACATGGGGGCGGTCGCAAGTACAATGCAAGAACCGTGCCGTTCTCCTAGGACACTGGTCGCTCAGCAGCCTCACTCCAGCGCAGCCAGTGAAGTCGCTCCAGGTCTAGCCAGTGCAACTGGGAGCAGAATCTGGTTCATTCTCATCTTCCTACTGCTCCTGCCTGCCTGTCCTCTCGCTCTCTGCCGGTCCGTTCCCTCACCCGGATGTGCCTGAAGCCACCCCCATGCAAAGCAGCTAGGAAGAACCAGCCAAAAACAAAACCTCGCCAAACTGAACCACCAGGTCAGGATCCTCCTGCTCACTAGGCTTGTGCCCAGAGAGATGCTCCCACAGCTGTTTGCACGCTGCAATAGCTCCACCAAGGGGCTTCCTGGGGTAACCTCAGGTTTGCCTCTCAGCCACGTCTTTCCAGTTGCCATTGAAATTCAGAGCAGCCTCTGGTTGGGCTAGTCTGAAGCAGGATTACACTGAAAACCCAGGAGTCTAATCCTTCTGCAGAACCCGCCTTGCCTCCAGACTGCATTGTATTAATATTGCAGCATTGCGTGGAAAAGCTGTGTTTGCTCTCTATAAATATGGCAGGGAAGTAAACACCAGGGAGGGAAAAGACTGATTTCCACTAAAAAACAACGTTAGTGGAAAAACAAATGGGTACAGACTAGTCTGGAATAAATTGAGGGTGAAACTGAGAAGAAAGGTTTTCACCATTGCAGGAGCAATGCTCCAGAACGGCTTAGCTTTAGGTTGGAGTGGGCCAGTTTCTGACAAGGGGGGTCTGATGTGGTAGCTTGTGATACCACGGGCTGGATTTGATGATCCAGGAAATTCCTTGCTGTCCTACACTCCCGTGTTTAGATGGAATTGTTTTAAGGGAGTTTCTCAAATGATGAGAGGTCGGCACTCCCTGTGAGTTATGTTAATGTTGGTGCTGAACCTATAATCAAGCAAGCGCGGAGAGACCTTCAGACCCTGCTTTCAACCCCTCCTGCTTTCAGAAGGCCTCAAGGTCTCTCTGTACGGACACATTGCAGGATATGGTCCATAAAACATGCAACATTATAATAGCTCTGGATGAGCCTGGTAATGTAGTCACGTTGTCTGGAGACTATCCATCCCGGATGGTGTTGATGCTATTGAGTGACGCATCAAAAAAGTTTTGATGTACACTTAGGCAGACAAGGTTCCTTGGGTGAATTTGATATCTTTTATTAGACCAACCCAAATAGTTGGAGAATAGTTATTAAGCAAGCTTTCGAGTTCAAAAACCCTTCGTCAGGCTAAGGAAGTTTCAGCAGTTGGTGTGTGCTCTTTCTGGATGTACACTTAAGCATTTACCTATCAAATTAAGTGTCCCTAACTGCTGGGGTGTGGCTAATCTATCATTAAAGCCCTGGCTCTTGCTGCCAATGTTGTCATCCAAAATGAGAAAAGCATCCTGCTGGAATGACCTTCACTCCAGACATGTAGACCCTCTGCCAGGTAGCCGTCCTCAGAAGCTGAACCCTGCAGTCCAACAACCTGGAGCCCCGGGGCCAATCTTGAACCCCTCTTCCCCCCAAGACTCCCTGGTAATTGAAGCCCATCATTCCCAGAGCTGTACTTATATAGCACTCGGGTTTATAGCTTGCACACATGTAGATGCAGACCTGCAGGGCTCCTTCATGGTTTACATAGCACAAGAAATTCAGGTCCTCCGTCAAGAAGAAATGCCTGTACGCTGCTCCCTGCCTCTGTTTCTGCAACAGTCTTCATAGTCTTTGGGATTTGGTCACAGTCCTTGAGGGTGTCCAAGATTTGTTCTTCCCCCCTTCTTTTCCCTGCACGGCCTTGTCTTCTAGGTCTAGTCTCTTCTTTAAAATGGCTGGTGAGACCCGTCCTTCTAAAGACCTCCAGCCCATTCATGAGGCAAGTTTTTTGGTCAGCCACAGCCTCCCATCTTGTGTAGTTGAAGTCCAGACTTCAAAACCCGCTTTGCTTTAGCAGTAGCTAGCTTTCTGGACAAAGCATACTTACCTCTGAATAGAAAATCATCGTGATTGAATGACCCTCTATTGTTAGCCCTCTGCTACTTGTAAGAAGGACCTCTTCTGACACCACCTTTGTGCTTCATCTGAATATGGAGGTTAAAGAGTGAAGGTCTTGTCCATCAAACAGGCAAAGAAAGAAAAAATGAGGTTGCAGCTTGATATAGGTGCATGCAAAGAGCTCTTGATCTCAAATAGAGGTTTTTTAAATCTACATTGACCCTTTCCTATGACCAGTCACAAAAACACCTGATATGAGGGACCATCAGCATGGCAAAATGAACCGTTATGATGCCCTAGCTAACCACTTTCAAAAGATAGGCTAGAGACTTTTACTCAGGGATCCTTGAAGCCAGCCCCTACTCCTTTCATTTGAGTAAGATACATTTCACAAAGACATTTTAGACTTGATTTTAAATAGTTCAAGAAATGGAGAAACCCTTGCATCCTGAGAAAGTTGCTCCAATGAATAATTCTCTTCCCTGTTAAAAGTGTGCACTTTATTTCTAGCTCAGATTTGAAATTCAAAATGACTCCAGTGTCAAAGGAAATCATTTTTTAAAGAGAAATATCAAGGTGAATAAATGGGATATGGCACATTCAGTTTAGAATAAAAGGATTGTTGAAATTTATTTTTGTTTAACAAAATTAATGTATTTTCTATAGGGTTCAGTTCTAAATCAATAACAGGGATATAATTCTCTGTTGGGTTCCATAGAAATGACTTTAGAAAGGCTCTAAGGCCCCTCCAGAAAGGCTATAATTCTCTAATAAATTCTCTGGGTTTCAAAAGTAATGTCCCTAGAACTTTACTAAATTTTTGGCAAACCATATCGTTTCGACCCGGGTTAAATCCTATAGGACTTTTCCATCGGAGATATAGACATTCATCTGGCAGTTTATCAGCTAAACAATTACATGGACCCCATAAATACCACTTTTTGTTAGTTTTATAGATTTTCCGCTTTCTTTCATCATTTTGGATTGTTTTATGTATTTGAGGAGAAATGCAATTTATTTGAAATACAGTAGAATAAAAAAGGGAAAGGGTAAAGTAGCTTAAGATACACTTCATTAATGAAATTTATAACCGAAAGCATAAAGGGAATAACTATAGGATTTTGATTTTAAAAAAAATCCAGTAGCTGCAAGTTGAAGTCTGTAAAGCTCATATTGGAAATAGGAGGCAAAATTGGACTAGGGAATATAATTAACATTCAGAGAGGTAAGATATATGCTGCTTTACTCAGCATCCTTTAAATAAAAATGTGTTTTTTTAAAAGCTCTGCTTTATTTCACCTCTGGTTTGGTGAGCTAGATGCATGATTGGGTGAGCTAGATGCATGATTGGGTGAGCTAGATGCATGATTGGGTGAGCTGTTTTACCTGTATTGTCATCATAATGGCTTTTTCTGGCCTCTCAGCCTATAAAAGGAGTCTCACTTCTGATTCACCAACTCGGATCCAACTAAATTGGCTATGATTGAAGGTCTGTTGCATTCAACCTAGAACTGCTCAAAACTTCCAGTCCAAACTTCCTTAGACAAAACTGGCCTTTTGTCGAAGCCAAAGAATTTTTCAATCATTTGAAATTCTCCATTTAGTCGTCAAAAAAACCCCCAAGACAAAACAAAAAAAGCCACTATAAATTGTTTCAAAGTTTAATTTTATTTTTTTCTCTGTTTTTCCCTCTGCTACTGAAAACAACAGAAAGCTGTTCGGGATTTGATTTTCCTTCACCTTTTCTCCCCCTTTCCCTGCCCCAGCTTTGGTCGCTCGATAGCTTTTGAAACAGGTTTAAAAAAAAAAAAAATGACCACGTGGGGAAAAAAACAACTGAAAATGTGTGTGCACGTGTGTGCTTATGTGGGTGTCCTGCCTCTGTTTGTAAATTATGTAGCATCCTGAATGCGCTGGAGGGTGTTTACACATCAAATAAGATGATCATCTCCCTGCCCTACAGAGTTTCACAGTCGTATGTCAGAGGTGATTAATGGGCTATTTAACAGGCGGGGGACAGGAGATATAGGACAGTGAATAAGACAGGTGAGCAGTAATTGAGTCATGGTTTGCATATGCAATAACCCTTTCCCCTTCATCCCCTCCTGCCCAAGTGTTTGAACTGAAGACCTGCTGCACCAAAGCACAGACTTCAACCACTATCTAGCCATGGTATTGCTAAGGGCTCATCTATGCTGCCAGTGGTTGAGAAGTCAAGAAGAGACAACTAGGACGCATCCAGAGCTTCCCACTCTGGAGCACTTCAGTAGGCTTGGGTGTTCACTCCTGTCTTCCCTAGGACCCCCCACTGACATGCTATGGATGGGCCATAAAGTTTCCCCATCCCCGCTGCACCCCATAAAGTATGCAATGGATCCTTCCCTGTGGCTCCTGGTGATCTGGCAATGCAACTCATTTTAGATGCTTACAGGGATGACCTGATCCATCTCTTTCTCCCTCACCAGCTCTGCAGCCAAGCCTCCTCTCCTACCAGCAACAGCAAAGCAGCCTCATCCTCTCGCAGCCTGGGCCCAGCCTCGCCTCGCAGGTAATTGCATCCCCACAACCTCAGCCAGGAGTAGAATTGGATTCACCCCAAGGGCCACGTCACCAACTACCTAGGAGCCCCGGATTTGAATCATCAGATGAAGCTAATTGCGACCCAAGCTGGGGCAATGCAGGCTTGTCCCTCACTGGTCTCCACTCCCCACTTATGGGGGGTGAGAGGCACTTCCTCCCTGAACTCCCTCCTGTCCTTGGCAGTGGGGAGCCATCAGGGCCCTTTGGTGGCTGGTGATTTCTGGACTGTCAAACACTCTGTTCCCTTCACACCTTACACCACAACTCCCCTTTTATGCCCTTCTCCCACTCCCAGCCTTTCAAACTGTGCTGAAGCCTGGCATTACTCTGTTGGCCCTTTCCTCAATGACACCCTCTATTTCAAAAGCAGCTACTAACTCCTCTTGCCCTAGATCCAAGGTGCTCGCTGCGTCCCTGTGCAATCATGACTGCAGTCACTGCACCTGTGCTGGCCTCCGCTGCTCATTCCCATTGTGCCTTGTTGTCAGCCCGTCTTTTTCTTCACCGTTTTCTGCTGCCTGCCTCACCCAGGGGCAAAGACAGGATCTTTACAATCCCCAGGGCATTTCTGCCCTGCATTGCCTTGGGCTCTGATGGCTTCTTGATTGCAGAAGTGGCTTTGGCTCATTCGTACTTGTGGGTTCCAGGCACAGCAATCTTCCACAGAGGGATTTCCATCTCACCCTCCCCTGCTTCTCCCTCATGCAAGGTCCCTAGGGTTTGGAAGGGGATTGGCTCCAGTTGCTGTGTCAGATCCACCAGGTAGCTACACTCCACAGTATAGCTTTGGAGGAGCTGTGATTTCAGTGCCTGAACCTGCCCAGTGGGCCAAAAACTTCCATAAAAATATGACAAACTCTCTAGGACTGCACTTCCTGTGCCTCACACACCTGTCAAGCAGAGCTGAGAGACCCCCTTCTTCTTCCATCCAGCCCTTTGCCTCTCACATGCACCTGTGAAGATCATAGTCCCCTCCACCAACTTGCAGCCACCTCTGGTGAAAGAAGCAACTCCTGGTTAACAGCACATAACAGCATTAAGCAATGACTGAGTGGAAGAGATGCAGACCTTTGTTCAGGTTTTTTCTTATCATGACTCTCTTCTTAACAGGCAGTGGGACGTTCGGGGCTCCCTGGGTCCTCAGTTGAATCCCACCTGGACGTGTCCCAGCACTTGCAGGTTGCAAAGCACTTGCCATCCTCAGCCACATGCGATGAACCTAGCGACCTGGAGGAGCTAGAAAAGTTTGCTAAGACTTTCAAGCAAAGGCGAATCAAGCTCGGGTTCACGCAGGTGAGGGACGAACAGCAGTCTCTTGGGGACGGGCTTAGTATGAGATGGTTAGGGTTTGATACTGTTGTTGTGGGGGAGGATTTGATACCGATGCACACACAAAAGGGAAGGGGAAGGGGTCAGCACAGATGTGGGGATGGAGGAAGGGATGGGTATGAGACAGGCGTGCTTCCTGGGAATACCACCTGGAAAGCACAGGGAGGAACGACTGTAGAAAGGCCACAGCCTGTCTGTGGGTCAGTCTCCAGCTGTGGAAGAGACAGAGGGCTCTCAGGCAAGTGGGCCAAGGATCTGGAGGCATTGCCAATGGAGAAACGACCGAGCATGAGCTGATGCCAAGGTGGGAGGCTGCGAGTGGGTTTTCTCAGCTACTCTATCAGTCTGGTTGCCTTGGCAGGGCGACGTCGGACTGGCCATGGGGAAGCTGTACGGCAATGATTTCAGCCAGACCACCATTTCACGCTTTGAGGCGCTCAACCTGAGCTTTAAGAACATGTGCAAGCTCAAACCCCTGCTGGAGAAGTGGCTGAGCGATGCAGGTAGGCCACACCGTGCTGCTCTGCTATAATGGCCAGTGCAATCGGGGGCTGAATGGGGCCTCTGAAGATAAGAGCTGGAGCTGCACCCACAGCTTGGGACAGTACCGCCACTTCTGTCTGCCGTGGCACAGTAGGAGACCTGAAACACACTCACTGGGCGTCACACTTGCTCTATTCCTGGTTCTGCCACTTACCAGGAAAGCTAGCTGGCTGCTCTGTGCTTCACTTTCTTCAGCTGTGACTTGGGGATACCTGCAACTATCTAGCCCTCTGGCAAAGTGCTCTGTGATATGGCAGTTTTAGGAGGAGCACGTCCTTTAGGATGTAAAGGGGGATCTCCGCTAGCGGCACAGCAGAAGTCTGCAGGTTGGTAACCCCTCGGGGCTGCAAGCCGTTGGGGAACGTCATGGCCCCGTGCGTTTGACCAGCACCTCGTTCGGTCTATTCACCGCGACACAAGCTGGCGTGAAGCAGCAGAGCTCCACTGACTTCCACCAGTGAAAACACCTGAAAATTTGGCCCTCGAGGGAGATTGTTGGGTTAAAAACCAAAATGAACGTCTGTAATTCCAAGGGCAAAACCCTCACGGACTCTCCCTTCTCCCTCTCTCCTCAGAATCTGCTCCGCTGGACTCCTCCATGAGCACCCCCAGCTCCTACCCCTTGGTGAGCGAGATGTTTGGGCGGAAAAGGAAGAAACGCACCAGCATTGAGACCAACATTCGCTCCACGCTGGAGAAGAGGTTTCAAGATGTGAGAGGAAAATCTTGGCGTGGGTTATGACCTGTATTCCCCAGGTGGAAATCCCTGCCGGGTCTCAGCTGCAGCCACGAGGCCTCCAAAAAGAGAAGGGAGGGAATCTGCTTTGGAAGGGAAGCGGGTTTTATTGCACCTTGCAGTTGCATGGTATTTTACTTTTCCACAGAAGAAAATGCCCTTTTGCTGCAAAATGGAAAGAGAATATTTCAGCTTGGACACACAGCTGCAGTGCCTCAGGGGGCTGTCTTGGGGTGCATTGGTCCCTCTTCAGGAGATGGGTTTCCCTGGGCACGTCTACACATTCATTAATGTGTTATAGTTATTGTGCGTTAAGCTTAGTTAATCAATGTGCAGTAACTCACACTACTGCACAGTAATGCTGGCGCATGGGTTTTTAGTGATGCTTACTGTGCAGTAGTGTATTAGCACAGTTTTTGCCCAACATGCTATTGCACAGTGTTATTAGGCTACTGGGCAGTTGGTGTCTCATGTAGACACCCCCCCGATCAGAATAGGTTCCCGCAGTGCACTGCTTCATCCCCTCCGGCAGTCTTACAGCTGCCTTGTGACCTACAAGGGGGTGGTCAAGCAGGGGAGCTCTGCCTCCAGACAGGAGTAGAAGCATGCAAGACCATGGCAGCAATTCAGAGTAGACTATCTTGGTTCTCCAGCTTTCAGATGCCCCAAAAAAGAAAAGAACCGATGTTTTTGGTGGAAGGTAGGCACCTCTCACTCACTCTGGTGGCTCAAACGCCATTTTTCATTGACAAATCTGTTCTGGTGGAACATCTTCCAACCAGCCCTCGCTACTACCCTGGCCCGGTCCCATGTCTGATCCCATTCGACTGATTCTCCCCACTTGCTGATGCTGCAACATCATCTCTCCAAGGTTTTCTTTGTTAACCTAACGCCCTCTCTTAGCAGAACCCCAAGCCCAGCTCAGAGGAGATCTCCCTGATAGCAGAGCAGCTCTCCATGGAAAAGGAAGTGGTTCGGGTTTGGTTCTGTAACCGGCGCCAGAAGGAGAAGCGGATCAGCTGCCCGATGCCATCCCCCATTAAATCTCCCATCTACAACTCCAGACTGGTGAGATCCATTGGACCAAGGCATGGGGGTCGGGGGGTTCCCCATTACTGTCTGTGAAGCAGGAAGTACCATAGAGTAATAAGGAAATGGGTCTTCTTGCAGTGGAGATCATCTCTGAACTGTCCACAGTGCAGAGGGTGCAAGCACTGTGCAGTAGATTAGAAAAGGGAGCAAAGAACTTCATGGGTCATGGATGCCCAAGGAACCAGTGGGCAGGGCTTCCCTCACTTTTAACTGCATCCAAAAATACCGTGCTTCTGCCAGCGGGAACTCCCTGGGGCACTGGCCCAATTCACTGGGCTGAGCACTGCTTGCTGAATCATCCCCTCCACTTACTGCAGTGCAATACCTTCTCATCAGGGCTTCAATTTGGTACCAACGCAGGGAAAACAGCACTGTTTTCTGAGTCACCCCATCTCCTCCCATGCACGCCCCAAGGGAAATGAGCAGGGAACTGGGTGGAGATGCTGTTGAGGGGGTAGATTGAGACCTTGCGCTGGTCTCATAGCTTGGTCCATCTCTGTAGAATATACACTCCTGTTCGCCTTTTCTTTGATTTTTAATCAAGCATCAACTTCTCAGTGGGTGTAAATCAGCCTAGACCCCAAGCTTCGATCCCTTAACGTTGCACAGAAAAACTGTTAAATTTTAGTAGAAGCTGGTTCTTGAAGCTGTGGGCTGCCTCCACTCAGTAGGTTGACTCTCCTTCTTTCCTATGGCTGACTTGGAGCAACAATTATAAGTCCAGTTTAAGGTTAATTAACTAGTCTAATGCCCTTGAGGAAAGGGAATGTACCTCTGCAATATCACCATCAAATGTGTATAGAGGGCATGGTGTTGTTATATGGTCCATAGTTTGATCAGCATTGCCACAGTCTGAAGCCTAGTGATGTTGACTCTGAAGCCTAGTGATGACCTTTGTAGTTTCAATGCTGGTCACCAGCTCACCTCACAATATTTGAGATGAGGCAGTGAACTGGGATACTGGGTTGAGTCTGGGATTTTGGGCAAAACCTAAGTCCAATACTATCCCTTCTCTCCTTACCCTCCTGCAGAATAAAGTGGTGAGAGTCAGGGAATTTACTGTCCTGGAAGAAGGGAAAGGGCTGCATAGATGAAGGACATAATGGACTTGTTTTTACTAGGAAGTAAGGCTGTAGTAGAGCACAACCCTGAGGAGCTGTATTATTTAGTCCAGTGTTAAACATGACTTTGCAATCAGTTGAAATGGTGGGAAATCCTATTTAACAATGACAGATAAATCTATTGGGAAATATAGGGTTAAAAATATCCAGCTCCCACCATCTCAAACCCAGTATGCAGCACACGGACCTCTGTCATGTTTTAATATGTTACTTAAATGACACTCCAGAGGCCTGTTCTCGTCTGAATGGGCAATGCAAACTATAAAACGGGTTCAAGTGGCTCCCCTTTCTTTCTGTCCTGGTCCAAGACAGCATTAAGGCCATGCTTAACTCAACCGAATTCACTTAAGCAGGTGCTTTTTGCTAATTCTGAGAGCAAAAAGCCACATCCCCGAAACTCCACGCACCTTTCCAGAGCGGTGTTGCAATCCCGAACTGGAGAGGTGTTTGTTCCTCCTCTGGGTGGATGGTGATGCCAGGGGAGTGGTCTGCAGTCTCACTGCTTAACAAAAGTTGCCATCTCATCTGGGGTGCACTGAACATCAAAGGGCAGCTGCCTGTTTTTCCACCCACGAGCATCAGGCAGTTGCTTGTTAAGGCAGGTCTGTAGCTTGCTGAGACTCTAATAGATGTGCTGAGTGTTTGGGGTGAACGCTGCTGCAGAAGCATCTGCAGACGTTCTTCCCATGAATACTCTCTGACAACATCATATGCTGCTGCTGTTTGTTGCCCAAAAGGCATTTTTTGTTGGCAGGAGTCACTGTGGACAGGGTCACCTCTATTCATGCAATGGTGTATGGAACCCTATAGCAGCGTGGGCATTGTGAGTAACAGCCTGCTGCTGGCTAACAGACTTGACATAGTAGGAGCCTGGCTGCAGTATTGCAGGCACCAAGGGTTCATATGCTATAGTAGGGAAGGGTGTATCTGTGCATATTCATAAGGGATGCTTCTGTCTTGAAATCAGGCGGTCTCCTGTTGGAGTGAGTCCTCCAAGCGGTAGGTGTGGTGAAGTTCTTGCACAAAGGCCTTAGCTGTAGTACGATCTCATGAGCTATTCATCGTCCGTTCTCAACAAGTTGCTGTGTGTACTTATTTAGATGTAAACAAATCAGAACCAGAGAGAAAGGCCTATTAGAAACCCAGACATCCCCTAATTAAAGAGACAAAAAGAAGAATTGGCAGCAAAAGCAGCCAACAACAAGTTCTGCAAAGAAGCAAAGTAAGAAGGGCTGCAAGGGAGGAGGCCAAGATCGTACGAGTAGTTTGGGTGCCTCTGTTCATGTGAGTCCAAGCTGAGACCACTGGAAAGGCCCTGACTGTCACAGGCCAGGGGAACAACAGCTTTGTAAATCTTGAGTCAAGACCGTGCATCTCTGTCTCTTTGCAGATAAAATACTCATGGTGAAATGGAGCCCCTTGCAGAAGAGTTTAGTGGTGCAAAGTCTCATGTATCCACAGGCAGAAAAGTATGACTGGCATTGTCTAGTTACAGACTAGGAATAGCTCACCAGTTTTGGACTGCTCATTTCTTCTTGCTCTGCCAGGATCCTATGCGCTCAGAATCATTTACTGTTTCAGGGGCGGGCACCCTGCACCATGGGTGCTGCAAGTGACGTGGGCAGCAGATTGGGAAGGGCAGGGAGCAGAAAGCAGAGCAGCAGGTTGGGTAGGGAAAGGGGTGGCACTTGAGGAGGAAATGGGGCTAAAAAGGTTGCCCCCCCTGAATCCCTGCCCCCCTCTTTATTAATGATCTCGAGGTGTCCAGACAGCTGGGGTGGATGTCAGATGAGCACCATCATGGATTTTGCTGTTGCAATTTGAAGCAAATGGATGAAATTTCGCAGGACCAAGGGATGTCTTTCCAGTCTCATCATAGCACTTTGCATTCACGCATTTTTGTAAAGAGGAGAAGCTAATTGGTCCTTGTCTAGAGGTGTATGCACCCTGTTACAGCCAGAGGCTGGGAGTCGCACTGATTAGGGGGTACTCTAGTTATGCCAGGCGAGGTGGTAAGAGTGCTTGTCCTCTAGAAAAAGGGCAGAACATTTCTCACGCTAAGTCAACTTAAAATAAACAAATCCTCCCCTAAGCTTTCCTCAGCCAGGCAAGCAGTCACCCTAGTTCACACAGCAATGGCAGGTGCTTGTGAATGAGGGGGGAGCTGCTCCCAAGGATGGCTGTTGGGAGAGGGGACACGGCTTGTGTATTAAGAAGTGCTCCACACACTGAGAACCCTGCCTTACAGAATGCAGGTTGCACCCATCTGCTCTTGCACTATGGGAAGAGTGTGTGTGTGTGTGTGTGTGGTACAACAGGACCAGTGTCTGCACATGTGCAATCTAGTGGCAAGGTTGGCTGTATCCCGTGTTACACAGGGAGCCGTCCATATGAGTCTCAGCTCTACGTGGACGAGAGATCTGTATGGGGGTATGCAGGATGCAAAGGGCTTCCCATGGGAAGAGGAAGGGAGCAGTGCTCCAGGATCTCTGTTCGTCCCAAGTCACTGATTGACTCAGTTTTTGTTCCCTTTCAGGTCTCTACCTCAGGGTCCCTGGGACCTCCCTCAGTCAACCCAGTCCATAGCACCATGCCAGGGGCAGGTAAGCCTAGCAGGCAGGAAGATACCTCTCCTATTTCCTTCATGGGAACCACACTCCCTTTCTCTGTTTCATCTATCAGTGCTGAGGACTTGGTTTAGCTCTGAGAGCTGCTTGGGTTCCAGCATCCTCACACCATATGAGATGGGACTTTGGCCTGGCCCTGACTGGTTGCTCAGTGTGGCCAAGTTCAAGGTCAAAGACAGCAAAGGGGAAAATCTGCATCCTCCCTCTGGCCAACCTGAGGACAGTCCCTTCACATGAATAGCTTTTCCTGTGAGATCCCAAGCAGATATTTATGGCTGGGACCAAGGCAGAATCCTGTAATCAAATGACCCTCATAGTTGGGGGGAGTTGGCCCTGGATCTACATGTCCAAGCCTATCTCTGTTAGGACTTATCTGCTCCAGCTTGGGGTTCATTGCAATTCCTTCCTTGCCCATTCTTTTACTTCCTTCACTGCCTTCCCTTCTTGCTATTCTCTCATTCACCTGCCCCATTTATGCCTCCTATGGTTACCATAAGGCTTTGGACTGGAAACATGCCCCGGACTGGGGGTCTGTGAAGGAGAACATCGATGTTTCTGGAGCTGGCAGATCTCATGCTGAAGGGACCGTCTGCTCCAAGAGCCCTGCTCCAGCATGGGGAGAATGCCCCCTGAGCCCCACTTGGCTGGCTGGTCACAGCCCAGGCTGCCAGATTAAATGTGCCTGCTGGTGTAGTGAGCAAGGACTGAGGAAAAGGAGAGAAGAGGGAGGGGAGGAGAGAACTACCCCCAAGATACAAACCTCACCTGGTCTCTCCTGTTGTGCAGTAACATCGTCGTGCTCTCCTGGGAACTCCAGCCGGCCCTCTTCACCTGGCACAGCGCTCCATGCCAGTAGCCCCAGTGCATCCCAGAGCCACTCCAAACCTGCAATGAATTCATCTAGTTTCAACTCTTCTGGGTAAGGCAACACGGTTCACTCCTTGGTAGTGTCCAGGCATGATGGGAGCATTCAGGGCTTAAATAACGTACTGCAGGGCTGGAAACTTCAGCAAAACTCAAGCTAAGTGAAGCCATTGTGTTGCAGGGTGGTTTCCTTCTCATTCTGGGAAGTGGCTATTTACTGCTTCAAAAAGCTGCATTTGCTTTGAAATTTCATGCTAGTAGAAATTCATAGAATCATAGAAAAGTAGGGTTGGAAGGGACATCAGAAGCTCATGTAGTCCAACCCCTCGCTCAAAGCAGGACCAGCCCCAGATATATCACCCAGACAAGGCTTTGTCTAGCCAGGTCTTAAAAACCTCCAAGGATGGAGACTCTGCTACCTGTCTGGGTAACTTGTTCCAGTGCTTCACTACCCTCCTAGTGAGCAATGTTTCCTAATATCTAACGTAGATGTCCCTTGATGCAACTTGAGCCCATTGCTCCTTGTTCTGTCACCTGCCATCACTGAGAACAGTCCAGCTCCAATGAAGCTGATATGAATTACATGAATTCAGCATGTAAAAGGATATAGCGTGTAGCCACGACGCTTGCTTCTTCCTCCTGGGACAAAGACGCTTTGTTTTGCTGGTTTTCCTGGTTAGACTCTGTCCTTTAATTCCAGCTTCCCCCACCAGAGCCAACCCAGCACACACATGGCAATAATCCTGCAGCAGCAGGTAAAGCAAGGAGGAGGAATAATTTTCCCCTGTCAAATCTAGCCCAGCCTCAGAGATCCCAGAAGCTCTGAGCCAGCCACCCGACACATCCAAAGCTCTAGTTGTTGCTTCATCCCTTGCACACCTGTAGTTCCTCTCTTGCTTCTACCAACCAGCATGGCTCATAGCATCAGTGATGCCAAGAAACCAAGAAATAAACTAAGAGCAGTTGAGTGTTGCAGCAGCTGCTCTGCTTCCTCGGTTCCAGAGGATCGTGCCCTGATGCAGTCTGGTGGCCAAGATCAGTTCAGGCTGCAAGGAAAAGGGAAAACCGGGTTGTATCTGCATCTGTTATGTTTTTCTTTTGTGCAGATCATGGTACCGATGGAATCAAACTACTTACCTCCACTGAGGCTGCTTCTCCATCGCACCGAAGGAGCTTTGAGGCCCGCCTGTGGACTGACTTCTCCAGAAGCCATGATCTGTGCAAGATTTGGCATTACGGTGCCTTCAAAGTGCAGCCGAACGAAGGTTTCGTTCATGGGAGTCCAGAATTGCTGAACTGTTAAGAGACTCGAACTGTGGCTGAACCTCCCATGGGAACCTGAACACCAGCGGTGAAATGCAACGCACTTCCAGGCATTAATTAAGAAAAGGCCCCTTGCTTTGCTCTGTCAGCACCAGCGCTGTCCACTGCCTGCAAATATCCACAGTAACTTGGTACTGCCGACAGTAGTTCATCAGAATTGCCATATCGTGACCACCCCTCTGCATACTCACTTCAGAGCACTGGGGTCCCTGATGCCAGTCTGCCACACACATACATACACACTCCCCCAAACCCCTGAACTGAGCCTAGGTTACCAAATTCATTTCACCAAAGACCTCTGTCTAGATGTGAGCTGTGGTGTCCTCACTGGCACTGTGCTGTACCGCCTCATCCATCCCTGTTTGCTCATCAATCCCCCGCTCTGCTAATGTTTTGCTCTGCCTGTTTTGCACTGTCGAGCCAAGTGCCTCTCTCTCTTTTCCTTTAAAAGAAAAAGCATATATCCCCTTTTAAAGGATGGTGTCCTTGTCACAGCTCAGACCTTATCTCACTGCTCTTTTAGCGACTGTTGCTTTTAAAAACCACAGGTGAACTCAGGCTCTGAGGCTACTCAGGCTCCTCTACAGCACAGCAGTGCCCTGGCTGTATTTAAGCAAAACCTCCTAATTAATCTGCTTTACAAAGCAATGCTGCAGGTCAGGGATAAACCTCAGGATTAACCCCCTCTGTGCCAGGATGCTGCAGTCCCTTTGCCTAGTGAGTGGGTCTCACTGCAGGCCCATCTCATCCTTCCAGACTGTCGGGTGTCCACATATCCCATCTCCCTGTAGCCTGTATTGTTCCTGCTTGAACACCTTTACTTAGAAAACAGCTGACAGAGGCACTTACTCAGGACAAATTTGCAAGATGGCTCAGTACATTACATTGGCAAGATCGGTCCCTGATCCAGGACCTGACTGGGAGCTGAGACCTTTTGAAGACCTAGCTCTCACCATGAGTGCCCCGGGGCTACAAATCTGGCCATGGGACCCTTATGACCTTGGTAACATGTAGAGGAGAGCTTTCTTGAAGGGCACTGTGCAACAAAACTCTGAATTTTTACTGTAGAAAAGCCCTGGGGATTTATTTATTTTTTTTAAAGGGAAGATTCCTTAGCTCCCATACCTCAGGATGGGTTTTTTGAACATTAAAAATTCAGATTGTCTTCACCCTGCAAGAATGCACAGATATTTGGGAGGAACAGAGAGGAGAACCACCACTGACTGTATGGGAGTGAAACCAGATCACTGCAACGAGTTTAGGGCCAGCCAAGGCTATAGTATCTGATTGCAGGCATTATGCAGGCCCGGGAACTTTCTGCATCAAGCCCAGATCTGGTGATTGAGCTAGAAAATATTTCTACGAAGAGGCCTCCAGGCATCTCTAACAGATGTTGTTTCAGATGCCCCCCCTGGCATCAGGGAGGTGTCCTCAGTCATTCCACTCTAAAACTCTGAAGTATGGGTCCATTTTGCAGAGGTCCCTTCCTATTCAGCCAGTCAGTTCCCTCCGTGTGATTCCCCATTGCCCTGCAGTCTGTGTGCAGTATTTGTGGCAGCAAGTGCAACGCACAACCAGGCTGGCCAGGTGGCATTTACAAGGGGCTGCCCAGGGAGTCCCACCCTGGGTACGTGAAAGTTGTGTCTTCTTGCTCTGATGACAAAAATAACACTGACAACACCACACCAGAACGGGACTTCGGTCTGGCTCATGCATCACCAACAGAAACATTCAAGCAGGTTTCCATTACCGCGCTGCTTTGCAATGCCACAAAAGATGCAGGGGAATAACTGAGGGCAGAATGACACCCTGCTCATAAAGGGTGAGTTCGATGGAAACCAGCCTGCCCTTCAGATCAGCGGGCTGGGTGCTTACAGCTTGGAGTGACGGCAGATGGGGCAGGCCAACTCCACCTCTGCTTTCAGTGGAGGTGGTCTGGGTGGAAGTGAGAGCACAAGTTGGTTTATATATATATATATATATTTTTTTTTTTTCCCACATCTTTTAACTTGAATGTATTTGATGTTGAACTCAGAGCAGTGGAGCCAACACAGCTCGCTAGCAGGCCACCTGCAGACATCTTTCATGCAGCAGAAGCACAGCGTAGGGAACCAGCTTTACGTTAATCTAATTTGTAGTGTGCAGCTAATCAAACTGCTCATGGACAGAGCCTGGGGCTGTCGCCAGGTTGCTCGCAAACTGAGGAGCTGCTGCGTTAGACTTCACCGTGCGCTGTCAAAGCGCTAGGGAAAGAATTCACGTGCATTTTAGTGATGGTTTTAGCTTGTTTGAACTCTTCCCTTTCCCTGTTTGTATTAAACAAAGACTGCAAATGCAACCCAAGCTCTGAATGGCTTATGTCTATTGATTCAGGTGCAGCAGAAGTCAAGCAGATTTGAGACGGACTCAAGAAAGCCTGGAGGGGTGGGATGTTAATCAAAATTTGCCAAACATATTCAGTGTCTGTGTGACTCATAGTATAATGAAAGGCAACAGCAAGACTTTCTTGCAGCTGAGGCCAGTTGTCCTACAGGTACTTTTAATCAGATGGCCAAAATCAGGTTAATTCAATTGAGGTAACAGCAGTGTTATTAACTGGGTCTTTGCAGCGGGCTTGGCACTGTCCTATTTTTTCCAGACATGGTCTCTGCTCTTGAGAGAGGGGGAATCGGGGAAGAAAAGCAGCAATGTCTTCCCCAAACTCCTCCCAGAAGCTAAAGGCTGTGATAGGCAGGAAATACTGAGCAATTGTATGGACTTCTGTGGAACACAAAGACCTTCTGTGGAGTTTAGTAGGATGCTCTAGTATCACTTGTGATGCTGGCTGGGTGACTGGGTGCCTGGGCACCTTGACATTGAAAGCATGTGGCCTCACCTGATGCCCTCACAAAGTCATTTGAGGAGAATATTTTGGGGAAAGTGAATTCTGGTTGGAAGGGAAATGCCATTGTAGCAGGAACAAGCAGCAATGGGCTACCTGTACACCCTATTCCAGCAATAAACAGACACAACTATCACTAAGTTCATGTCCATCTCATTATTCCAAATCTATTGCATACTTACATTAACCCAGTGGTGAGTAGAGCAGGAGATCAGGAAATAGGCACAGCTAGGGGGGCTTTGTGTTGTCCTCAGCATCTGCAGAAAGCATCTAATGTATATTCTCATCCCAGCTCCATCATAACCGCACACGGGAGTCTGGGCATGTAGCTACCTTTGTTAGCAAAGAGGAGCAATACTGAAACACCTGGACTCAAGGAGAGAGTGAACTGATCCTCCAAAAAGGAGCATAAATCTCCTTTCAGTCTGCAGGACACATGCTATCTGCTAAACCCATGTGACTCTGTCTGCCCAAAAGCTGGCACCAGATTAATTAACCCCATTTCAATGGCAAGTTTAGTTAATCTGGTGTGAGTTCTGGTTATGAACAAGATTTTAGGAAAACCCTTCCTATCCCTGGGGAGCCAGGCCTCCCCAGCAATCCCTAGGGGCTGGACGAGGTGGTGCTGCAGGCGCGTCTGCCTTCAACCCACGGCCACGCGTGGTTGTGATCCAGCACACGGCAGGGGAGCTTCTGTGCAGATCCTGGGTGGGGAGCAGCCGTCGTCTGGGTTCAGAGGTCCCGCCACAGCCGGAGCAAGGCTCTGCCTCCCACAGCAGGGCGGAGGAGGGGTCCCACAACGGGAGCTGCTGACCTGGCCCTCTCACAGCTCCTCTGCGCCTTCAGACGGCAGAAGTTTGCTGGGGCAGTCAGCAGCCTCCTGGGCTGCTGTGGGGGGGGACATGGTGGGGTAGAAAGGGGCCTGGATAAACCCAGATGTGGGGTGTGGTACAGCTGGGTATAACACAGCCCCATTGCAGCCAGCTGTGGAGTGGGGCAACACCAAGTATAACAGGGAGCTGCAATGCAGCTGCCTCTGGGTTGGGGAGAGAGGCTGAGTATAACATGTCATCCTGGACCCAGAGGGGGATCTGCTGCATGTTTCTTCCTGTTCTCCCATTCCTTGCCCCCCAACAGGTGGGGGGCACCTGATTTGAGGATGCGCGCTGCACAAGCCATGGCTGCAAGGACATGACAAGCGAGCGCAGCCGCAGCACGCCTTCAAGAACTGCTGGTTCCAGGACAGCAAGAACGACTGCCAACCCCTTGGTGACTGCGCCTGGCTCTGGGGGCAGGGGTGGGGAGAACAGGGCCCGGGATGCAGCCAGCTCCCCACATCTGCTAAAATATGGCAGAAAGCTACATATAGTAGCATCTCCAGCTAGCATTTTACACCTTAAACGTATGACTTTACTTTTAACCTGTCCATAGAAACTTTTCTGTTCAGCCTGTTTTGCACAAACTAATTGTGCACCTTTGGGCCAAAGCTTGTAACAGTATGTGCAAGTAACAGATTCTGCATTCAGGAATGCAAATGCTTTACAGGCAAGTGTAAGGTCATGTGTTCAGCCCAGACATCACTGAAATTTGCTGTACCCAGCATAGAAGAGTGAGGTGATTATAGACTTTAACAGCTTCTGTTGGACACTTGGACTAAATCCTTATACAAGTACATGTATTTGTTATTTAATGCATAACTTTTGTCACTTTTTTTCTTCTTAAAATAAGAAAATATTTGTCTATCTGCTTTATATTTTAGTGGGTACGATGTAGAGGCAGACTTATCTCTCACAAACGTCAGGTCAGAAAGAAGTGGAGGAAGAGGAGGGGAAAGGAAACATCAACAGAGTTGAGTGAGCTTTACTCTTCCTTGGTTTGCATCCTGTTGCTGAGGCTTTCACTGCTGCATCATCTTGTGTTTCAGAATTTGCTTTCAGCTGCAATGAGCCAGAAAACTCTCGACCAAAGGCCGGAGGTACGATACGTATTATTCATGCTGTATGTGTCAACTTTTATCACGAAGTGAAAGCTACCCTTCACCAGTGAAAGCTAGCAGCAGAGGCACAATACCCATGGGTCCCTATTCTGTTCTAATCAAGGCAAGCTACATGGTCTGCCCCCGCCTGCACAGCCCAAACATCAAGGTTGCACGTGATCAATTCAAACCTCAAAAAAGCTCAGAATCTGCACTGCCCTTGGTTATCCACCACTTCCAACCAGGTCCTGGTACCGGAGCACCCAGGCCGCCCCAACCTACTCAGCCCGTGCTGTCACACCAAACATACACTACACTACCCCCTAGCAGTAGCCATCCAAGCCAACTACCATTCAACCCCTGCACCTTGTAGCCATCAGTGCCCACCACCCTGTCCTCTCCAAGCCTCTGCACTATATGCAACCAAGCTAATGCCACCATACGCTTCATCCTCTAAATGAGGCTCCTGAATGTACTCCAGCTTCTACCAGCTACAGCCTCATTAAAAGCCCAGTCGCTACCCAAAGGATACAAAAAAAAAAAAGAAGGGGGAAAAAGAAGCCAGGATTGGAATAAAGACAGGAGCAAAAGCTGTACAGTCGAGGCAGGATATGAGGCCAGGCTGTGGGAGAAGAGTCAAGAGAAGGTAGTGAGGCAGGATGGGGGAAAATCAGGTGTTGCCTAAAACTTGTGAGCACTGTTTTTTTATAACATGCAGTATATTTGCTTGATCTTTAAGCTGTTAATTTTTTCTAGGATTCTGTTTTGCTAATTCCCTTGCCCTCAAAGGGTATGTCCTCAAACATTTTGGCTTCTTGTTTCCATTTTCATTTACTGATTGTATTGTATCGTTAGAGGGCCAAAGATCAGGGCCCCTTTATGGTAGGCCCCATAGATGTACTTGTTAATAGTAGCTAGCGTCTCCAAGAGGAGGAGTTTTTTGTCCCTTCCCGTTTCCTCACTACTGCCCATGTGAGCTCCTGTTCAACGTGTGTGAGCACTAGCGCTGAGCAGTGGGACCCAATGTCTGAAAAAGTCTACTTGTCCTTGCACTGCTGAAGAACTAAAACACCAGGTTTGTTATTCATTCTCATTGTTTGCAAGGAAAACTGGAGAATGGATTACTGTTAAGTTGGCGTTTTTTTCCCCAAAGGAGTTCAGCCTTTCTGGCCGTTGGGTTATTGGAGGCTGGACGTGGTAGTTTGTCTTGACCGTTTTCCATATGAGCCTTAAAGGGTACCGTTTGGCCACGGACAGGCTGTCCTCTGGAACAGCCTTCCTGTACCACTGCTCCTAAGCAATGTTTTCAGTTTCACGGTTAGCCTTGAAACGATGACCTGAATATCTCTCCCTTGATTTTTATTTCCTTAAAAATATCTGTGTGTATTGGAGCACTAGACTTAACTGCTGTTGGCAGCAGGTCTGGCAGGGTGTTATACCCGGGTCTACTTGAGCAGTTCAAACATAGTATGGCCATTAGTGGCATTCATTGTGGGAAGACAGAGGCATGCTTTGCACTGGTATTGGAAAGTGAGGAGTATGGTTTTTGAAAGCTTAGCTGTAAGACTTCTGCTGTTTTTCACAAAGTTGTCAGGTTTTGTGTCCAACCCCAGTTATTACAGTGCATGGCTGCGTTATACTGTGAGTCTAGTGGGGATATGGTATTTAGGGAGGATTATGTTTATCATATAGGGCAAATGCAATATTTTGGAATATAGCACCTTGTACTGGACTACACTCTGACTGTCTGAGAAGCAGGAGAGCATATCTGGGCTCGTGTTGCTGCATCACTGCAGCTCTCTTTTCTTTTCTAGCCAGTCCAGTAAGTACCCGGTTATACCCACATTTCTTAGGCAGTGTGTCCCACATTACTGAATAAGATAGGTATCACTATGGAGTGATTGCTTTCTGACTGGATGTGTAAGACACCTGACACTTGATTGAATGTTGCCTAGCCTTTCCTATACCCAGGGCCATAAATGCTTGAATTATTTATTATATAATTGGAAGTGAATTATTTATTAAATATCCAGCGTAAACATAACTCTGCCCCTGAGGCATGTTCTGGAATTAGTGTAGCGATGCACTAGTATTAAGATATGCATCCTTCGGTGCTGGTGTGTGCTTGATCACATGGTTTCTTTGTGAGGAGAAGGTATGCCTCTTTAGGATGCTTCAGAAACCGTCACTCCACTAACAAAAAGACATTTGATTTTTCCTAGCCTGGTTGGATGTGACCTGTGGCCTGAAAGGGTGGTTGGCCATTTGGTTGGTACAGCCTATGGGCTGAGGTAGGAGAGATTAGAGCTGTGGCTTTGTTGGATGCAATGAGGAGTTTGGGGAAGCATTGCACAAACGATGTGGTCTGGTGTCCTGTCTTGGCTGCTTGTAACTAGATGGTGGGAACCTGTTACGGTTGGCTGCTGTTGGGGTGTTTTGGCGAGGGAGAAGTTGACTGGGAACGGAGATGTCAAGGATCAGGGGTTAGGGTGAATGGTCCATTTTGATGGGGTTGGTAACAGCTTTGAGTGTTGGGTGTGGGACGGCTGCAGCCTGCATAGTATTGCGGGGCATCTTGTTTGGGTTGGGATGTAGTTGTGGGGACACGGACTAGATGGTGGGGCATCCTGTGTACTCAAGCAGTAGGTTGTATCCGCGCTGTATTTCGGGGACTCTGGAGGCATGAGCTCTGAGGCTTTGAGAGAAGAGCCTTGGCTCCTTTGGTGTGTGAGGCTGGAGCCTTTTGAGCTAGGAGCAGGCTAGGAAGCCTGGGGGCTTCTGCATCAGTTAATTGGAGTTTGTGGGCTCAGGGTGAGGAGGTGGCTTCATTGGTTGGGAGCATCCTGGAGTTACACCCGGAGTCTGGTTATGACGCTTATTTTCCTGCAGCCTGGGGACTTTGGGAAGTGTGTGGGACAGTAGAGTTGGCTGTGGCCTGGGGCTTGGGTTGCAAGAGGGGTCCTAAGTAAATTGAGTCTAAACTCGGTGTTCAGGGAGGAGACAACATGTTCTTGGGTCATGCCAGATACTCGGGTGGGATGAGGGGGCTATGTTGTCGGTGAGGTGGGGGGGGGCTGAACTAATTGGTAGAATGCCTTGATTGGCTGTATGCAGATAGGGCATGGAGACCTGTCTTGATTGGGTGCCATATTTGGGTTTGGACAGGGCTAGGAACATCTCTGGTTTGAACTAGACATTGTGTGATGGCATTGAGAGTGGAGGATGGCTGGGCTGGGTGATGGTGGTGGGACAGATGTTTGGTCTGGGGGTTGTGAGCAACCCTGTCTCATTGTGTTGTGAGCAATCCCCTAACTAATACTTGGTGGGGTGTTCCACACGGCAGGGAAGTCCTGGCTTGTTGGGTTAAAGTTAGTATGGTCGTAGGCTAGCGTGTTTGGCTGCTCCATGTGGGACTCCTTATTAGTGGAGTGCACACGGGAGGGCCTTGTCATGGCAGCAAGAGTGAAGGCTGGCAGTGCTGAGCACAGGTTTGATGCGACTGGGATGCAAGGATTGTCTGGCTGCATCTCAGAGCTTAGACCAGGTGCAAATCTTAACGTGTTTGGTGCAACGTGAGGGGTAGAGGTTGGTATGGATAACATGCACTTCATGGGGTCTGGTTGAAGTCCACTACTTAGGATTCTTGATGGGATTTGCTGGGTGTTGAGCTGGGAAGGGGTGTGCGGGCACAGTTGGTGGCAACTGCCCGTAACCCATGGGCCTGGTTTTGGTATGCGCACAGAGGCAGCCCCTAGCTTGCTTGGCTGTGGGCTGGGGATTGAAACTGGTGGTGGGTTGTAGGTTGCTGAGGGAAGTCTGACTGTGCTGGCCTTTAGCTTATGTGAAATATGGGATGCTCTTGCAGCTGCACTTCTCCCTGCCCCCTCCTTATTGTCCTCTCTTTATTAAACCCCGCTCTCCTGTTTGGTTTGTCATCTTCTCCCCCTTTGCCTTCCTTTTCCTAGCCCTCAGCTCCTGCCTCTTTGCCCCTCCTGGAGTTTCAGCCCAGTTTCAACTCTCCCCTTTTCAGTTTTGCTTGCACTTTTTTCTTGGATATGTTGCACCTTTTTCTTGAATATGTTGCAGCAGTCTCTGGCCCCTCCAACACAGAATTAGTGCATGAGTATTTAAAGGATGCAGCCCTTAAGTTTGAACAAGTTGTTATAAAAAAAGGTAAACTGACCCATAGCAGCTAAAGTCCTACAGAAGTCTATGGCCTCACCGTGAGACCATACCGACAATAGCACAGCATATTTTAGAAAGAGAAATCAGTTCTAGGACTTTTAAAAATCAATTTGCTGTCTCTCTTCCTGCCCACGTGCATTCTCTTAAAGGGACACCATAAAGCGTTTCAATCCTAATTTTTAGGATGGGCATTAAAATTTCATGGCAAAATTCTGACCCCAATAGAAGTATTTTCATACCTTTATAAAACTTGAGACAAGAAGTCAGATTTTGTTTGCATTTAAATATCTTTCTGGTAAGTGTTTTGCAACTTGAATAGTGCGGCACTGCGCGAGGGTGCAGTAGTCAGAGTGAAACTGAGTAGAAGCAAAAGTGAAATGGAGATGAGACTACTCCCTTTCACTTTTGCTGCTACTCGGTTCACCAGTCGGGGCTAGTGAGGTGCAAAAGTGAATAAATGGCATCTGTATGGAGAAGCCAAGGTTGTTAACTTCCCTGAGTGGGAACTGAACTCCAACATCACCAGGGCACTTTTGGCAATCCCACCCCTAATATATTTTTTAGTAATGTGGCTGATTTATTAGAAAGTTTTTAATAGATGACTTGGAATCTGACTGTGTCTCTTTATACTATATTTAAATGGCAGCTGCAACATTGAAAGGCGTGGTCCTTCCTGTGGGTCATCAGTGTTTTGAGAAATGAATACGCTCGATATGGAAGAGCTGCGAGCTGACTCTTACTAGACGCTTGAGGGCTTTCTCTTCCCATTCAGCTCTGCTGGGAGTGGAGGAAGCTCAGAAGTGGATGGAGCAGTTCTTTCTCGCACTTTTATTTTATCATACTTAGTCCTGCCCAACTGATACACAGCTATAAACCCCCAAGGACAGCCAACTGACCCTTATCCATATACAACAACTTTGTTATTTTATGCTTAATTAAGTTAGATAGCATATTTAAGTGATTTACCTAATTCATTTCTATTGGCTTCATGTAAACAGGTGAGTCAGTCCAGGTTGAATAGCTGGTGGCTGTTTTGAGGGCAGAATGGGAAACAAATTCCCATTCTACCCTCAAAATACTCTTATCTGAGAAGGGAGCCTGCAGCAGAGCTGGCTGGAATTGTTTTTTTAAGCAGAAAATTGTGAACTTTTTTTTAAACATAAAAGCATTAATTTTGCAGTTTTGCTGGAGAAACAAAACCACCTGCTTGAAAATCAGAAATATGTTGGTTTTCTATTTCCACCTGAATAGATCAGTCATGTTTGAAGGAAGCAGAGAATTTCCAGGGAAGGTTTTTTTGTTCGGTCACAAACCAAATTTTCCATTTGGAAAACTTGTTTTTTGAGAGAACCACTTGAACCTGCCCTGCTCTGCCCAGGATGTCTGTACCCTGGCATGCCATACAGCCAGCTTTGGAGGGCAGGGGTGGGGGCTCTTTCCAACTACAGCACAGTGGAGAGGTAATGAACTTTGAAGTGGGGGCTGATAGATCTGCTACGCCTTTTAGGTACCTGGTCCTTTGTGATGCTGAGGTACCACAATCTGGGAGCAAGATTATTTTCCCCATCATCCAGAAACTTCCCCTGCCCATTCCCCTGCACCCACCACAATGCACCGAGTAGAGTTGTGGCCTTCGACGCATAAGGTTCGCTAGGCTTTTGCAACTACCTGTGAAGATGCAGTAGGCAAAATCTGAGAGGATGCTGAATGGTCAGAATAGGTGGGCTATTTTTTTGAGAAAAGACATTGGGATTTTGGTTACTTCCCCCTGACTCAGAGCAGCAGCAATATTGGGGGCAGGTTGTGGGACATGGTTCTGTAATCCAAAAGAGGCAACGACACCCGTTGAGCCAGCAAAGCTGGCAATTGCTTTATGGCCCTATTAAAAGCCAGCACATACAGCAATGTAGGTTGTAGCCGTGTTGGTCTGAGGACATAGGCAGACAAGGTTCCTTGGGTGAATCTAATATCTTTTATTAGACCAACCCAAATGGTTGGAGAATAGTTATTAAGTAAGCTTTCGGGTTCAAAAACCCTTTGTCAGGCTAAAAACTTCCTTAGCCTGATGAAGGTTTTTGAGCCCGAAAGCTTGCTTAATAACTATTCTCCAACCATTTGGGTTGGTCTAATAAAAGATATCAAATTTGCCCGAGGAACCTTGTCAGCACATACAGGAGGCACTTGTCTAGGACGCTGGGAGCTGTAAAACCTTCCCCTCCCTAACATGCATGCGCTTATTAAATTAATTCTACTTCACTATGTAAAGGAAGCGCATCATGGGTTAGTAATTAAGTTTGAGTGGGTGAATCTACATATGTAATTAATTCACAGCAATAAGCTCCGGTGCATATCACACTGGAGTTTATTGCTCCCAGGCACCACATTTGAACATATGCCCAGGACTGCAGCACATTGAGCCAGGTTAGAGCATCCCCAGGTGGCCCAGGGGTCAGCCTCCTACCAGGGCTGCTACAACCTGGCTCAGCGTGTTGCAGAAGGGCTGGCTGGGGCACGAGGGTGCTTCAATGTGGGGGCTAGCTGGCAGGCACCCCCTGCACTGAAGCACCCTCATGTCCCAGCCAGCCAGATCAACATCTACATGCGCAATGCTGCGCAGTAAAAAACTACAAGTACTAATCTACTGAGGAGTTAATTAGTTTACTCCATCCCGATAGCATTGCACATGTAGACACTGAGACATTTACTGCAAATCTAATTAGGCAACTGCAATCAATGTCTCTCAGACAGACACTGCTTTATAATGTGTATTAAGGTTCCCCAATAAGAAGAGGCTTGTTCAGTCATTGGCCTGTGGTAGACCTGCCACTTCCTGTGTGGCCCTGGGCAATCTCTTAACCTCTCTCCATCTGGGGCTCCCACCTGTGAAATGCAGGTAGTAATCCTTCCTTTCACTGCTCCACGCCTTCTGCTCTGTTCCTCTTCCAGGGCAGAGGCTGCCCCTGGCTGCGTGTATGTGCAGGGTGAATCTCAGCTGTAATAACAACTGTCTGCTTGGTATTAAGAGAAAGCTGACATCCATCCAGTCCCTGCCCTGAGAACTAGAAGGCAAATCGTCGTCGAAGGATTGAGCAGGTTTCCCACCTGGCAGTGGGGAATGGAAAGGTGGAAAGGGGAGGGAGTTGCACTACAGCCAAAGCTTCTAGAAATGACATGATTTCCATGGCCTATGTTTGGTGCATTATTTGAAACCCCTTGAAGGGAATGCAATTTTCAAATGCTCTGCTCGCTGTGCACATGGGGCCACTGATCTCTTGGGTTTCTCTGTACTCGTGAGTAGCAAACAGAAGAAGCGGCTCTGTAGAGGAGCTGGTGCATTTAAACGTGAGCTTCCTCTGTCTCCAACAGAGAAAGGCGCAAGGTTTTGTGCTGCTCACAACCGTTCACGTTAGACCTGAAATACCAGTATGGGGGTGGGAGAAAGACTGAAGCTCCCTCCTCCCACACACCCCGAGGCAGGCAGCCTCTCAGCTAACAAATTGTCATAGCTCCAGCGAGACAAATGAATGGTGGTGTCAGCCAAGTCTGCTCCCAGATCTGCCACCCTCTAAATGCTAGAACAGTTCATGCTGCATTGCAAGAACTTGGAAAAGAGAAGCTACCGGTTTTGGTGCAAGTACACGAGAGAGACTGAAGGCTGCATTTGAAGACCCTTTTGGATTGAGGCAGGAGCCGCGCTGCTTCTGTTCTGGTTATTTTCCCTGCAGAAGCCACCCCGCAGTGGGATTGTGTCCAAGTGTTCACCCGTGTCAATCTAGAGGGTTTGCACTGCAGCCAGGGGGAATTTCTCCAGACTCATGACCCCTTATCTCACTCGCATCTCAGATTCCACAAGGTCTTGTTCCTGTTTAAGGCAGCAGTCCAACCTGCTGGATGACACTGCCAGTGCTCTACCCTGTGCCATGTACCCAGTAGCCTTGTCCAACTGAAGTCAACTGGATTATGCTGATTTGCATCCGCCAGAGATCCAGTGAGCCTCGTGTGTCTTTAGATGTTCTAGGATCATAGAAGACAAGTTTCTTGGGTGCATGTTAAGCAGAAGCACAGCTCCCTTTCACCTCTATGAAAATCCAGATGAATAGATTTTGAGAGACCATTTTGATTACCAAGTATCACATCTTAGGAATTTAACCCACTCATCCCTCCACTAAGCCCATGTGCAATAGCTGAACTATAGCATGCATTCGAGGAAGACATCTAGCATCAATTTAAATGCCCACTGAAGGAGGATCAGGCAAACCCATAGGTAAATTATTCTGTGTAATGAGCCTCGTCAAAAAAATTGGGAGGTTTTGACAAGTTGCTTTGGATTTTCACAGAGGAAACCATGATCAAAATCTGGCCCCCAACTAACAATACTGCTTGTGCTTCAAGTCCACACATTCACGGTTCCATCAGTGCGTGAATTATTAAGGGTGTTTTCTGAGGGAAAATCATAAAAGTACTGTAGGAAAAGGAAATCAATGTTTCTTTTTTTGTGTTCAGTATTTGATGCTACGAATATGGAAATATAGACGGATGTCTTGCTTTGATGGAGAACTGAATAACACTATTTCCATATTACCGTTAGCATTTGTATTCTATTAGTGCTAGCGCCCCAGCTGAGAGCAAAGCTGTATTGTGCAAGGCACTGTACAAAACTGCACTGAGAGACCGTCTCTGTGCTGAGGAGCTTGCAATAGAAAACAGCTCAGCTATATTGGGGAAGTCAGGCTTCTGCTCAGGGAGGTGCTTTGCAACGTGCATTTTTATCTCTCTTTGCACTTATGTGTTTGTCAGTGAATGAGAGCTCTGAGTCAGTACTGAATTCTTGTAATTAAAGTGCAGCTTTGTCTAAATTAGCTGACACTTTCAACTGTGAAAGATATGGTCTACTCAGTACTATAACATAGCTTCTTAAAAATACTTTAGTCTTCCTATCCGAGCTGGGAGGCCTTTCTCACTAACCCCAAAGCAAAAAGACTTGATGAAGGGAAATCAAACCAATGTATATACTGATCACTATGTGGAGGCTGCAGCCTGGCTCCTTCCCCAGCCCTTCTTTCCCACAGCAAGGGCTGCCCCATGTGCCCACAGCAGGCTGCTGGGATGTGCCATCGGGCCCTGGGCATACAGGAGCCCTACCTTTCCTCCGATCAGCATGGATAGGAGCAACTCCCTGCCCTGCCCTTCCCTGTCCTGCCCCAGGCTGTTCATATCTCAGAGGCATTGTGCATCCAGAGTCCCTCTGCCTCTCATGTACACCCCCCTGGGGTAGTGGCAAAATCTGGTCGAGTCTGCTCTGGAGAAAGCAGCCGCAGCTCTTGCCTCGCCCTTGCAGGTATCTGCTCCCCAGATCTCGCCCCACAGGCTGGAGAACCTGACTACTGCCTCATGCATAGGTTCCCAGTCTCCTCCCCTTTCACCAGCACCCACACGCCCCATCGCTGCCTGTGACTCTTCTGCAGTTTGAGTAATCATCAGATTAATGCAGTGCAGGGAGCTGGTTATCTCAGGCAGAACATGCAGAGCTCTTTCCCCTGAATTCTCCCTTCTGCACACCCAGGGTTGCGGTATGTCTCATGTCACATGCTGGCAGCATGTGTTATGTTTCCTCTCTGCAGCTGATCCTTAGAGAATAGGAGCTACCTGTTGGTGTCAGCTAATGGACTGGGTCCCCTTTTTGCTCCCAAGGTGAGTGCCTGGGCTCTGGGGTTGTTCTTTGCCACGAAGTGGGGATGCTGCCAGATTGCCATTTATCTTGCTGGTTCCCTGGGCTGCACCTCTCTGTTGTATCTGTCTGTTATCAGGGGTCTTGTGCATGGGGTGTATTGCACCATGCAGTGTACTGCAGGGCAGAGGTGCTCTCACAGCACCTCTACAGTGACCCCGCTGGATCCCTGCTGAGAAGCCCACCCTGCCCATGCTCTCCTATTCTACAAACGCCAAAGTTGGAAGTGAGGTGGCATAGCCCAGAGCAGGTGCCAGGCAGCATGCCCAAGGTAGAGAGCCACAGAGCAGGACTTTGGGGTACTCTCAGGACTATTTCTAGGAGGAGGAGTCAGTGGGAAGGGCCTGCTTCACAGCGGCATTCTCCGGTGTACAAAGGAGGAAGGGAATTTATAAACTCTAACTGAGCTACCTGAGGTGCTGGTAGCCAAATAGCTACAATAGTACTGCCCTCTGTCTGGGCTAAGGAAGTAAGTACTCAAATAAATTAATGAATTTTCCAAATGGAGTGTTGCTCAGTTCACAAAAGTTATGGTGGGGTGCCCTCAGTCTAATGAGTGGCGCCCTGAGTCTAAGAAGGGGTGCCTTGGGTCTAGAAAGTTTGAGAACCATTGATCTAGAAATACCTGCAAACTTTTGGGACTGGGATTGTGCCTTGGGGCTCTGGCTACCTCTGATAACATGATGGTAAAAGAGAGATCTCTCTCTCTCCCAGTAACAGGGGAGAATGCCTTTGGGTATATCATGCAAATGGAAGTCCCAATATAATAAAGGACAGGTCATTAACATATTCATTTGTTCTCTGTGTCTGCAGGGAGATGGGGCAATCAGGGAGATTTAAGGTAGATATGAGGAAAGTTTCCAACTCTGAGGGTGGTTAAGCACTGGAACAGATTACAGGGGGAGGTTGTACTTTCTTCATCAATGGAGATTAAGGAGTGCAGGGTCAGACAAACACTAGGCTGGGATGGTTTGATGGATGATCTTGCATTGAGCAAGGGGTTGGACTAGACAACCTTGTAAGGTCCCTTGCAGGCATAGCTTGCTGTCAGGTCATGGCTTTCACTTGAAGTCTCATGTTTATCCACTAAAATACGTTATTGGGTGCTGGGATTTACTATTTACAAATAGACTGAAGTTTTTAGTGACACACACAGTCTTGTGCAAATGCAAACATGCCTATGTGGGCCCAGAGGGTATGGGAGGGTGATTTTGGGTAAGAGTAAGAGTCAGGGATGAATATTATGTTATGAAGGGCTTGGAGAGATGAAACATTTGTACCTGTGTGAAAACAAGTAAACAAAAAGGACCAGGCAGATGCTGCAAGCCCCTAAAGTGGGGTAACTTTGCTGTATCAGTTGGAGAACTGACCCTAAAAGAATCTGGGGTAAAATGCTAGTGGTGTAAGTTATGCTGGTCCACCCTCAGGCAGCATTTTGCTAAAGGCAAAATGGGCTTTTACCTGCTCCTCTGTTATCCCATGCTGAGTTAGAGTAGGTAGCTGTGTATTGTGTATGCTACTCCTGATGGCCTTGTACATCTCTCCAGGCCCCAGGAGTACATATCTTCCACCTGGGTTGCCACAGATACCTGTTGGTTCCTGTCCAAGAAGATCTACTTGTATATTAGGGATAGCTAGTACAAATAGGGGTGGGGAGAAGCTGTCTTTTAAACAGAATTGCTTCACATGTAATCTCTCTCTCTCTTTCTCCCTTTCCCTCTTCCCTCTGCCCCAGCATGATGCTTCCCATTATTCTCCAAGTGGCCTGCAGTCTGTCCGGCTGGCTCTTCCTCTATGCCATCTTCTGCTCCTGGAATGAGAATCGGTCTTACGAATGGAGCTGCCGCCTGGTCACTCTGTCGCACGGAGCGGTTGTCACCTTCCTCTCAGGTTACATCGTTCTAGTGGATGGCCCCTCACCTCTAACCCATGCAGGTATTCATAGATTCATAGATGTTAGGGTCGGAAGGGACCTCAATAGATCATCGAGTCCGACCCCCTGCATAAGCAGGAAAGAGTGCTGGGTCTAGATGAGTTCAGAGTTTTACCCTGCTGAGACAGGGCAGTGGCTCTGCCTTCACTGGACCTGCGATCAGTGTAGGAGGTGCTTTCTCCATTTCCTGCTTCCATCTGTCCTCAGAGCGGCACCCTCTTCCCCTGTCTTTCCAACCTTGTTGACTTCTCCCAAGCTTATTTGGTCTCTCAGATCCCAGGTGGAGTCTGCAGAGGCTGCATTTCTTTGATTGTTGACTCTTTCATCTGCTGAAATTCCCTGGGGCAGGACTTTCGCTCTCAGTTCCTTGTCCAAGAGCCATGGACACCTGGGATAATTCCTCAAGAGTGAACACAACTCTTTGTCCACTCATATCACTAATGTGCAGTCCTTTCCTGGAGCCTCAGCAATAGGCAGGCCAGTGCATAGGAGTCAAACTGTGTCCCTTGCTTCAACTGTTGGTTAATACTGTGGTAGTTTATAAGGGCAATTAATGCACTGCTATAACTTAGGGAGGATTCCTGATTATCCTCCCATGCAAAGAGTAAGGTAGGGCATGTTGGAGGTGTGGTGGGGGATGGACAGCATTGCAGAGGTTCTCCACTGTGACTGACTGGCAGCCCAGGCTGGGTCTTCATGGGGTGGCTCTTAAGTGCTGACACTGGCAGCTCTGACTGCTTACATCCAGCAAACTGACCTACTGAGTACGTATCGTGTTCTTCTGGAGGTGAATAGCAAGCTAATGCTTTGGAAAAAGGGAAGAAATTATCTTAAAACACTCTCCACTCAATGCTGGTGGAGCTGTGGTCCACCCAGGTTGGAGGCCAGAGGAATGTCCTTTCTCAGTCTAACAAGCCTCTTTCTCTTCCAGGGTCACCAAACACACCCCTGCAGGTCTGCGCCTTCTCCATCGCCTTGGGCTACTTCATCTTTGATTTGAGTTGGTGCTTGTACTTCCAGACGGAGGGGATCCTCATGCTGGCCCATCACGCGCTGAGCATCTGCGGCATGGCGATCGTGCTGGGGATCGGCCGGTCAGCCACTGAGGTCAATGCTGTTGTCTTCGTCAGTGAGATCACCAATCCATTGCTGCAGGCTCGCTGGTTCCTGCGGGAGACGGGCCGCTACCACAGTTGGCTGGGGGGCATGGTGGACTTCTTCTTTGTGCTCCTCTTTCTAGTGCTGCGGATTGGAGCGGGAGCCTGGATCATGTACGCTATGGTTACCTCACCGGAGCCCATGTGGCTACTCAAGGTTGGAGGCCTGGCCATGTACATAGTGTCTTTGGGGTTCATGGTTAAAATTTGCAGGTTTGCTAAGAGGAAAATGATGAAGAAGTACAATGCTTGGAAGAGCATGAAGAGCAAGGACACAGGTCTTCTCTGAACAGCTAATGGGGAGGTGACAGCTCCTTAACCTGGGAATCATATGGGCCATGGGCCTAGCCTGAGTATAGGAGTCCTGGCTTGGGATGTCCAGTCTTGCAAGAAGGAAGACGTCTACATTAGCAGCCATGTGAGATGGACCATACAGCACTGGCTGTGAACCGCTAGTCTTGGAGGAGAAGCACTCAGCTGGAGCTGTGGGAACACAGAAAAAGCTAAGGGAGGAAGAGCAAGTTCCTTGCCAGTCTGACCGAGTCAGGTGCTAATATACTAACTTCTCCTGTGCTGATCCTGTCTCTAAAACATCAATGGCACTAAACCTATTCAGTCTGCTTTGTGCAGTTGCATAGTGCCAGTCCGTTTTTGAACTCTTCCTCCTCAAAGCCAGTATTTTTTTATCACGAGAGCCAGAAAATCAGTACCTGGGGCGTCTGTGAGCTTCACGGCTCTGCTGCAGATCAGGGCTGTGACTCTGCAAAAGCCATTTCACATTTGCCTTACTTTCCTGAGCTAGTTTATAGGATAATAAGAACCTCAATGTCCAGCATATGTTGGGCTTAGTGTTTTTAGAGGAGAGCTCATTTTGGGAAGGGAAGGACTCCTTCTGTGTGTTGTCTGGTAGCTGTTAATGAAGTACCTCTTCCTCATTCTTCACCTTAGTTCGACGGTTATGTCTGCATCCTCATGCAAATGGATCCTGAACTTGTAGCAGTGCGACGTCAGTGATGTTGCTCTGGCATTGCACTAGCAAACGGAAATTGAAACAGTTCCTGTTGTCTTAATATATTTCCAGGTAGGGAAATGTTCACGTGATGTGATCCTGTTTATAGTGTTGTCACTGCAAGACCAAGGATTGAAGGGGATGTGGAAAACGAACCCCTCTTTTTATGTACACGCACACGCGGTGCCCCAGTGGGAGATTGCCCCAGGAAAAGATCATTATAGGACAATTTTGTCAGGGTGCCAGACCTGTTCTGCATAGAGACAGCCTCCAGATATTTCTTCCTGAGCGCTCCTCTCACATGAGACTGCCAAGTGACTGGTTCCAGAGGCAGTGGCTAAATGGTGGGGCGTTGTCTCTACACTTCGGTGCAGTGTCACTTGCATTACACAGGTCCTCACACTGTTGTACCAGAGGGTCCAGGAGCACTTGTCTTTAATCTCACTCTCCTTGAGAGACGTGTTTGATTTCCCTGGAACATCCATGGGTGGGTTAGTTTGGGCAGGTCAAATTTCTGTCCTGCTGTAGAACCAGCCAAAGAACTGTGGCTTTGGGTTGGTTGGTTGGTTATGTTGGCCCCTACCAAAAACCCCCCAAACCAACTCCTTCTTTTATTCTTATAATCTTTTTTTTTTTACTCTAGCAGCAAATTAAAGATATTTAACGTGCCAGGATGCCGCTTGGAGTGGAATCGAGGCTAAAACACGCCTTCTCCAAGTCTGTGTTGTAGCAGAACTGCGGGTGCTTAAAAAAAAAGCTGTGTTGTTGCAGTGGGAACACAGCTGCTAGGTTGATGAAGGCTGAATTAACTAACTGGAGCCATGTGCCTGATGGCTTGTGGCAGCTCTGCTCCATGCTGTGGTTTGCCTGGTTCTCAGGCTCCCAGGGGACTGGGACCCAGGGCAGTGAGGAATGGAGAATGTGATAGTGGTGTGGAGTTAACAGATAAAAAGGCAGGGCTGTGGCCGGGGTGGGGGTGGAACCGCAGAGAAGGAGATAATTTTCAGGCGACATAAGAAGCTGCTGATGTGAGAAGAAAGGAGAATGGAATGAAGGGGAACTGGAAGAAAAAGCAAAGGACATGCCGTTTTGGGGCTGTTAAGTTGCACTGGTTAGGATCTCATGGCAGGTGTGAATGCAAGCAGGAGCTTCATGTAAATGCAGATGCAAAGGAGGTGGAGCCTTTGGCCTCCTGGGAAATTGCCAGGGCAGCCCTTGGTGATGTCAAGGCAGTATGTGACTGGACTAGCATAAGGCATTAACTTCTGCCCGAGTCACTGCTTTATCACAGGTGCTAGATTTGAACTCTGTAATTAAAAGGAAAAGAAAAAAACCCAACCTTTGTTTACTCATTTATTTATTTCAAGATTGCCGTGCTTGGTCTCTCTGGGTCCAGGTGCATAAGATGAGACTTGATGGTCAGCCCTAAACTCACTTCTTGCTTCTCACTGGGAGTCAGATCTCAAGTGGTGAATGTTGTTGTACATGGGGGGAGGAGAGGGGAGGGGTCCTCTTGGAACATCAGGCTGAGGTGGTCTTTGCTCTTGCTGGGCAAAAAAAATCAATGATCTCCTTCCTTGCTAAAGCCAAGGTGTTTTCCTGTGGCCTTGTCCAAAATCCCCTTGTTTTACTGTAGTTGTAGCTGCTATGCACTGGCTTGCTGCCACATTCCACCCCAGACATGGTTGCATTAAATATTAAATAGCTGATAAAAATGCTTTTGGAAGAAAAGCATGTACATAAAGGAGCCGCACCTAATACAAAATAAAATCAGATGCAAGAAATAGCTCGGGCTCCCAGATCCAGCAAGGAATGCTACCTGAGAACAGAACTGCCGCTGGAAGTTGTCCATGCATTTGTCTGACACCTGCAAGTGTCTGATGCTCTGCTCTCAGCAGGAAAGCAGTATGCTAAAGCCTTTTGCTCAGTCCTCCTGTTTTAAAGTAATCAAAAACTCACAGTAGACAGGCCTCCCAAAAAAGTGTTTTTTCTATCCATCCAATGGCTTATGGGATGGATCGAAATAATTTTGTGTTAAAAAAAGAAGTGACCAGCATCTTCTAAGCAGTTGCTTGCAATTAAGAAGGGAAGGTACTGGAGTCCAGCAATTCAACAGTTCACATTTGCAAGCCTATCTTGAATTTCTTGCAGATCTTGAATGTCTGAGTCTCGGTGCCTTGCTAAACCCAGTGGTGGATCTCTGCGTGTCACAACTCCCATCACAAGTGGTAATGCAATAGGAAGAAATGCTATTGGAAGAGGCAGCTCTGCCAGCAAGGGTGTGCCCATGCCTTTGCACATGCAGCTTGTGTAGGCAGACGTAGTACCCGTGTGAGCTTTTAGCTCTCTAGCTCCATTTGTGTCAGGCGTGCAGCTGGGGTTGCACACAGCTTGGCTCAGGCTGCACAGCCCTCGTGGGAAGCTGAGGAAGTAGTTGGGCGGCTTTTGCTGCTGGTGCCGAGCTGTGCGCGAACGGGCTGGCAGTACCACAACAGCTTGTTCTCAAAGCGGCTGCGGGTCTGTCTGGACCGGTCGCTGGCATTGCAATGTGGAAAAAGGCTGAGGTGATGTGGGGTGTCTGGATTCAGTTCCTGCCTCTGCCCTCGCCTCTCTCTCTGCAACCTAGGGCAAATCACTTGTTCTCGTTGTTTTTCCTTCTGTAAATTGGGTATAGCGCTTTGTTTCGAGCAAGTCAAAGCTCCTTGTTTCTTCTGCACATGCTCTACTTGGTTCAGCAGGGGCTTTCTATCTCAGGCACGACTCTCCAGTGCGACCTAATGCTGCTACTTCTCCTGTTTTGCTCATGGTCCACACCTTGCTCTATCCCAGCTGTCAGCCTGGCCTTCATGGTATCAGCCCATCACCCGTGCACAGGTCCAGCTTGAGACACCCTGGGCGGTGACCCCGAGCCCCGCACAGCCCTGGCCTGTTCTAGTTAGGGCTCGGGCACCCACGTAAAAAGCAGGTGCTGCGTTGGAGAAGCAAGTCCTTTCTTGCCCGGCCGAAAAAGCGGTGTCCCAATAGCAGCAGGATGGGCTTTGCAGAGCCTATCCCCGATGGCAGGTGGGAAGCTGGGGACGCAGTGTCGGGCTGGACACGGAGCCCTGCTCCACGGCCAAAACACGCTCGGAATGGGTTTCACGAGGAAAAGCTTGCCCCGGGGGTCCCCACGCTGCTGCGGGAAGGGGCTGCCGAGCCCAGGGGCACGCAGTGGTGCAGGGCGGCCGGCCAGGTGTGCAGCCAGGGGGGGCCTGTTGGGAAGCAAGGAAAACTAGGCGCCTTGCTTAGAAAGGAGGTCGCTGGGGATGCACAACTGAGCCCTTGGGGCAAAGGGAAGCACAGCAGCGCGTGCACCGAGCCCGAGCCCCGCCTTCCCCGCCGGCAGATGCGGCTGCGTGAGCCGGGCTCGCTGCGCGGGCGGCGGCGGCCTGGAGCCGGGCAGGTAACGGGGCGGCCGCGCTCCCCGCCCGGGCCCCCGCACCCGGCCCCGGGGTTGCACGGGGACCCCCTTCCCCTTCCTCCACCAGGCCCGGGGTTGCATGCAGACCCTCCTTCCAGGCCCAAGGGTTGCATGCAGACCCTCCCTCCAGGCCCAAGGGTTGCATGCAGACCCTCCCTCCCTTCCTCCAGGCCCAAGGGTTGCATGCACATCTCCCTTCCAGGCCCTGGGGTTGCATGCAGATTTCCCCTCCAGGCCCTGGGCTGCATGCAGACCCTCCCTCCAAGCCCCAGAGTTGCACGGGGACCCCCTCCTCCAGGCTCCGGGGTTGTATTAGACCTCTTCTCCAGGCCCTAGGGTTGCACGCCTCCCCCCCCTGCCATGGGCTGCACGCAGACCCTCCCTCCAAGCACCGGAGTTGCATAAGGACAACCCCTCACCCTTTTTCCAGGCCCTGGGTTGCATGCAGAACTCCCCCTCCCCCCCTTTCCAGGCCCTGGGGTTACACGGGGACCCCCTCTCCAAGCCCCTGGCTGTAGGGACTTATCCCCTTCTCTCCAGAGGCGTGGGGCACACAGGCATCTCCCTCCAGACATGGCCCTGACCCCTCCAGGCACATGGGCACCTCATGTCTGGCCTGGCAGGAGCTGGGGGGGACACAAGGGTCTGGGGCATTGGGTGAGAAAAGGTCCCTGGGCACAACTGGTTGCTCCCTCCCTGCACCGGGAAGAGATTTAAGGGCTCTAGGTACCTGCTGGCTGGCCCCCTGTAACCCGGTCCATGCCTGCCTGGGTGCAGAGCACATGGGTCCTGTGCGTGCAGCACTATGCCCCCTTTCAAGCCTCCTCTCTTGGCCGGGACCAGCCACCCAGGCCTCGACTGTGCTAGGAGGAGAAGGGTTGTCCAGCTCTGATTTCTGCAGAGGGAAGAGCCCCAGGGAGGATTTCCTAGGCTGCAGCATCCTGCCCAGCCGCCTTTCCCCGCTCGGGGCAGCTGCAGGCATGTAGGAAGCCGGTGAGCCTTGGCACCCAGGCTGGAAACAGGCTTGACAGGTCCCGGCTGGAAAAGCTGGAACTGCCTTCCCATCTGCTCACCTCATCCCTCTGCGTTGCATCACACCCTTGGTCTCCACTGTGGCTCCAACATCCCACCCCACTCCCCAGAAGAGAAACAGGGGCAGCTCAGTGTGGGGACTGGTGTTGGTGGCTGTGCGGTGCTTCGTGCTTGGGCCCAATGCAGAACGAACCAAAGGGTACCCAGAGACAGTCAGGAGTGCTGGGGGCCTTGCTGTGATATGGGTCATTGCAAAGAAGACCCTTTTTTGGATGAGGCGCTAGGCTGGGACTCCAGCGCTGGATGAGGTGCTAGGCTGTAGGGTGGGCATAGCAGCATTTTCTGTGTCAGATTGCTCTCCTGTTATTTTAAACTCCGGGGTCGGGAACTCGGTTACATGTGTTGGTTTGGAGCAGGGTACAATAGAACCCTTGAAGTACTTGTTATGTGTCTGCAGCATTACAACAGAAGAGTGACCCGGTGGTTTTACGTCCTTTGCAGGGGACATCCCCCTTCTTCTCGGCCTTGAATGACCTGCTGTAGTTAGAGGGTGAAGGCCTGTCCCTCGCACTGTGGGCAGGCTGACTCCTCCTAGAGTCTACAAATGCCTCCAAATGTGAGGATCTCAGCTACGCAATTTATGGTACCGGGGGATGGCTGTCAGGCTTTCTGTCTAGCTTGGCCTTTTGGCTGGGGCAAGCAAGACTAGGGGACATCTGGGTTTGAGGCTTGCTCATAGGATGCCTGCCATGGATCTGGGAGTATATAAAGCCCCAGGTTGATGAGTGTAGGAAGGAAGATACTTGCCGGTGCTTGTGCCACACAGATTTGAACAATTGAGCTCTGAGAATTCGGAACGGATTTGGCTGATTTGGCCCAAGACACGGAATTAAAAAAAATCTAGGGACAGATTAAATTGGTGATCCCACATATCTTGTCTGCCTGGAAACAGGTGTGATCTCAGTCTGTAACTTGAATAATGGCTGTATCATATAGTCATGGGAATCTTTTCGCCTTTTCAAAGCATGGGACGTCAAGGAGAAGTCTGCCCAGGCAGGCAAGGCCAATAATTAAAAATACTGTATGAACCATTCATTCTGTATCCATGTCGGCTATCGCAGCTTATGCCACTGATGGATTTCTTTTGTCATGCTATCGTTCATTTTCCCTTACCCAGCTGACTTGTACACATCTGTATTCTTGAGCCCCCAAATCAAAGCAGTTACCCAAAGCCTTGCCTCATTTGCTCCTCCTGCATCCCTGTCTCCATTAAAACTGTGTGGGTCAGCTCTGGTGGCACCTGCAATGGGACAAACAGGAATCTGGGGGCTTGTGAATGCTATGCTGGTGTTGAGTCTTGTTTGCTGCATGCCGCTTCGTCTGCCTTCCCAACCTCGGGCAGGGATCCAGAATAATGGTCCCTAGCTCTCAACCAGACCAATTGCCATGTTGATATTATGGTGTTAGAAACACAGATCTCAATGTGTATCAAAACCTTCTGTGTAATACTTATTGAGCATGCAGAAATGCATATTAACAGACTTCAGCTTAGATTCCTGCAAGTAGCATTATGAACATATAGGAAATGTAAATATTATGGCAATATAGCTCATAAGCAACAGGCACAAACAATTGCAGCAGGTTAGTTCGTAGACACTGTTGCACTGAAGTTTACACTGAGTGTTTCTAGCAGTTTGTCCAACTGTTACTGTTTGAAAGAGAGATTCTGCTTGTATCACAAGGGGGGACCTATAGAAATGATCAGGCTGGTAAGAGAAACTTACTCTTAAATTTGCTGCCTGAAGAGAAGTGCAGGCAGGTAATGCAGGCCCTGCTGAAGGAAATCACCTGTCAGAGTTCTGGGCAACTTGACAGTTTAGGAGGGATTAGAGGAATTATCTAGCTCAGCAACATTTGCAACCCTTTTGCACCCCTGACTCATTAAAAAGGCTGCAAAACTCACTCTGTGTCCCAGAATCTAGGGGTTGCAAAAGAGTTTTAGACCTTAATCACGGGATGAAATGATGCAAGTTTTGGGGAAAATGGTGCTGGGGGCGGTTAAGCAGAGGGGTAAGGGGAGGCTACCACTTATTATGCCATCTTTACTTGCTTTATCATTGCTTCATCCTTCTTAATACTCCGTGGTGTTTGTCATCAGCCTGTTTTTATCATACACTTGGATTGTGAGCTGTCTGGGGGCAGGCTCTGTCCTCGTTTCCTTGTCTCTCCAGCCCCGTAGCACACTGGTGCTCTGATGGGGGTCTCTTGACATCATTGTGAGGCAAATTTGGGGTGGAGGGTGGGGAAAGGAGGGGGCAGAGGTAAAATAAATTCTTAATTGATCTTCCCAGAGCGCACCATTGAGTTACATTGTCCTTTCTTATATTAGGAAAGGACAATGCTTTTTGCTTACTACTCCACAGCTTACACTGCCCAGCAGTGTCCTCTGATTTTTGCATGCGGGGCTTTTAAAGTGTCTGTAAGAAAGTTTTGAAAGTTTTAAGCTGTCCCAGAAATGCCTTAGGTTCACAAAGCTGAACTTCAGTAGTGGTAGGAGGAAAATAAGGCTCAAGTCTAAAGCAGCAAAGGAGAACCTGGAGGTTTTTAGAGGAGATCTGGATCTAAATGAAGAGTTGGGAAGGGGAAGGGGACTGCTGCAGCTGGCAGGGACCGTGGAGAAGGCTGTCGTGGAGGAGGTGGAAGATCCAGCACTGCTTGAGCCAGCTGAGGTGGGGAGCAGAGAGGATTGATGTGAGGTGGTGGATTTTCAGAAGATAAGGAGCAGTTTTGGATTGGGCCTTGGCATGAAGAAAGAGCCAGTTGCCAGAGATGTGGCAATATGCTCAGGTAAGCATTTGTGTGGGGTGGTTTAATCAGAGATGATCCTGCCTTGACAACTTCCTGAGGTCTCTTCTAGCTCCATTTTTCTATGAGCCTTTTTCTATGTGAGAAAGGAGGGTAGGGGCTGGAGGCCAGATGGAAGAGCATGGAGGAGGCCCTGGGGAATAAAGGGTGCAATGGTCAGGCTGGAAGAAGATGACAGACACCGGCAAGGACTTGACATCCCCTGGCGACAGGCATCACAGGCTCTGCAGAGGCATCAGGATGTTTGCTTAATGTTGCCGACTTTGTTGCATGCAGAATAGTTCATTTCTCAGCAGGGGAAGAGTCAAGACAGTGCCCAGCAGGAACAGTGTCACCAAGCAGGTTAGGTGTGGGCACATTGTAAGGTGTGGGAAGAGAAGGAAGACTGAGGCTCAGGGATGACTCTCTGGGAGCCAGGTCATGTAGCTGGCCCAAAACACAGCAGCTTGCCTCTGAGAACTCTTCTGTCTGGTAGCTGCTGACCCAACGACGGGTCCATTTCCAAGGTCTGCTCTTGAAAGAGCCATCAGGGCTAGGACTTAGCTTTCCAGGGGACCATCCCTCACCGTACTCTTCACCACATCACTCATACGCATCCCATACGGTGAGCTGGCTTGTCTCCGCAGGCTCCTACAACTGGAAACCGAGGCAAAGGGCTGTACAGGCGTTACGATGTGTACTCTAACCCAGCGTTTGGACTGATGTGTTGTGTAAGCAGCGTGGCTCCAATGTAGGCAGAGAGGAGGGAAGGTAACACTAATAGGATTTTCATGCATGCTTCAGTCTAATGGCAGGGGATGCCTTTGGGATGATTGGCTGTTGTAATCTGCTGGGTTAGAAAATAGGGTTGTGTACAGGCAGGGAGTTGATGTAATTTAGTGGGACCTGGCTATGTTGCGATGGAGCTGATTCCCTTTGCACTGGGCTACCTCAGCTAATCTGCTTCCCTCTCTCCCCTGTCCTGTGGCAGGATGATCTCCTCCATGCCCCTGCGTGTGGCCGGCAGCCTGGTGGCTTGGCTGTCCCTCTATGCCTGGTTCTGTCACCGGTACAAGCGCCGTAGTTATGAGTGGAGCTGTCGCCTAGTCACGCTGACCCACGGTCTCCTCGCCACCTGCCTCTCTGCCTACATCGGTTTCATTGATGGCCCCTGGCCTTTGACACACCCAGGTACGTCACCAGCATTTGGCCCAGGTGACCTGGTATAAACACAAGTTGTCTTCTGGGCACCGAGACCCTCCTCCCACAGTGGCTGTGTGCTCCTGGAGCCTGTCTTTAGGCCAGTGTAGTTGGTACGGGGGTGGAGGGGCACATCCAGCCTTCTGTCCTCATGTCTCCCATGTCACCTCATTTTTTTCTCAGCTCCAAGCCCCTTTGCAGTAGGACTCCTCCACGTGAAATGCCTTCCTCCAACCTCCACCTCTCCCCTGGCTTTTGCTTAGTGACTGGCTTTAGCTGTTCCTGTTGGTACCAGAGCAGCCTGGAGGGCTGTTTCACCCTCTGCCGTTGCCTCTATGTCCCCTTTGGGATTGCATAGGATGGAAGCCCATCTCCTGTTGAATCCCTCCCTCCTCCAGCCTGGTTGCTGGCTGCCCACCCCAGGACACCCCTCCCCATTGCACTCCAGGAGCGATGGCCCAGAGCTACCTCCACGCTGTATGGAGGCATCTCTGCACCACTAATATCCCTGGGGTCTGTCTTTGCCCAGCCCAGCTGAAGAGACTTTAACTGAGTTGGGCCTAGAACTGCAGGTCTGATACCTGGCAAAGTAGCCACCAATGCATACAAGCTGCAGGTCTGATACCTGGCAATTGTACCCACCAATGCATACAAGCTGGGGTCCTGACTGCTCTGAACATGACCGACCCCAGCACTGGGATGCTCTTTCCAAGACAGAAGGGAAATTCATCCCTCACTATCTGCCTCCAGTGTTGTATTTGTGTGTCAGAGTCTCTGCCTTCTGCCCTTTAGCTTAGTAGCGGTGGCTATGATGACTTCTCCATCTTGCACTTGCTCATCAGGTGCCCTTGCTCAGATCCTGCTGCTGGGTGTCTCCCTGCTTTACTGCACCGGTGGGTGTCTTTCCTTTTCAGGGTCACCAAATACAACCCTCCAGGTCCATGTGCTGTGTCTCAGCCTCGGCTACTTCCTCTTCGACCTGGGCTGGTGTGTATACTTCCAGACGGAGGGTGCCCTCATGTTGGCCCATCACACGGTGAGCATCCTGGGCATCACCGTGTCTCTGGCGCTTGGCGAGTCGGCCACCGAGGTCAACGCTGTCATCTTCGGCAGCGAGATCACCAACCCGCTCTTGCAGGCCCGCTGGTTCCTGCGGGAGATGGGCTGCTACCACAGTTTCACGGGGGATGTGGTGGACTTCGTCTTCGTGCTCCTCTTCACGGGTGTTCGGATCGGGGTGGGGGCCTGGATGCTGTACTGCGAGCTCGCGTCTCCCAAGCCCCAGTGGTTCATTAAAATGGGAGGTGTGATCATGTATGTCGTCTCCTGGATCTTCATGGTCAGCATCTGCCGTTTTGCCAGGAGGAAAACCATGAAGAAGTACCACACCTGGAGGAGCCGGAGGAGCGAAGAACTGCACTCAAAAGCCAATGGACACCTGAAGTGCCACTAGCCAGGCACCACGGTGGCCCTTCGAGGTCATGATCTGACAGGAAGAGCATTAAAGCCTGGCAATGAAAGGCTGATCTCAGGAGATGGGCCAACCTGTGGTGGAGATAACCGAGCCAAATCCATCCCTGCTGTAACTCTATCAAGGCCTCTGGAGAGATGCCACGGAGGCAACGGGTCTGGGGCACTGGGACTGGAAGCACTTGGCTCAGTGCTGTTCTGTATGTGTGTAGACATATAGCCGGGCGTCGAGGAAGGGCTTAGTTTTCAGGCAGAAGCAGTTGCCAGTCCAGCCGCACAGGTGTAAATAGCAGTATTAGTGGTGAACTTCTTCAGCACTGAGCTCACCTTAAGGGCTGATAAGTAGCACTAGATCTCAGGGTCCAGCGTGCTGCCCAAGAGAGACACCTGGGGGGACTCTGGCAGGGCGGGGTGACTGGGAGTCCTGGCTCCTCCACCTTCTCAGTTCGGAGTCACTAACCTCTCCCCCCACTTCTCTTCCCCTCCGAACTGGGGGTGATGAAGCTAATCTACCTGTAAAAAGCACTTTTGGATCCTTAGATGAGAGGTGCTGTCTATTTATTTACTACCCTTGTGTTTCCTGCGGTGTCCGAGCCAGTGCATAAGTCCCAGCGGCAGGACGCTTGAAGGACAGTTTGTTTTTTCATGGTTACTTTAAACTAATTTAATAATTTTTATTTATTTTTGTCTCCTAGTAGGACCCAGAGACTCCCGTTAGAATCAGGGCTTGACTATGCTAGGAGCTGTTCAGACGCACTGATGCAAAGCGCTTACGGTGTTTCCTTCCCCACTTCCTCTGGCAGTTTAGAAACAAAAAATCATGTACAACCTGCTCCTGTTTCACAGAGATGGGCCGTTCCACTGGCAGTCTGCAGAGCTGGGACCTGATCCTGAGCTGGGTTCCCCGGGTGTAAATAGGGTGCTGTCTTCAGTGGAGTCGGCCTGGATCTGACCCAGCATCTTTGAAGCCAGAACCAGGCTCCCCCTGTGGCTGTCAGACTGGGCTGCCCTGCAGATTGGACCAGGGGAAGGGATTTGTCAAAATGGAAACTTCTTACCCCAGGGCCCGCAGGAAGGTTTCCTTGTTGGGGTTTCTGCCCAGTCCACTCCATCCCCTCAGAAGAGGCAGTAAGCTGGCATTGAGGGCCCTTGTTGGGCCCTACTGGTGTTCGAGTCTGGCCAGACAATGGACTTGAACCTGGGTTTCCTGCATCTCTAGTGAATGCATTACAGGGAATCCATGTCTGTCTCCCAGTCTGTCCTGCCAGAGCTCTTCTGCTAGCATCACTCATTGGGCCAGAGAGAGAGAGAGAGAGAGACTCTGTAGCTAGATGCGTAGTGATGTTGGAGACCCAAGTGCAAATCCCGATTGCAGTAAATGCCAAGTGGACTTGCTGTAGCAGGAGGACATGGGAGAGACCCTCCTTTGTATAAGCAGCAGACGGATGGTGCTGCTCTGACAGGTGTGCGCCTAGGCTGATTTGCACAAAGTAAGCCCTTGGGCCTGGGCTGGTCCCTCACATCTTGGGGTAGGGGCTATGACCACGATCAGCGTTTTTTTCTGAGGATGGGTCACTGATGTATTGAAGGGGCCAGTTCATCCTGAGGTGGAATGGGTGAAAAAATTCCCCAAGGCTGCTAAAGCCATTTGAGGCAGGGACGTGGTGCTGCATCCAGCCTGTGTGGCTGGCTGCAGCATCTTCCTCTGCTCATAGATTCATTGATTGTAAGGCCAGAAGGGAGCTCGGAAGATCATCAGGTCCAGCCCCTTGCACCAAGCGGGTCATGCTCTGCTCATGCACCATTGTTCATTGATCGCTGAATGCCTTCAAGCACAGCTTGTTTTTTTGTTTTCAATCCTGGGCTTTTGTGTTCAGATTCCTCTGGCTTGAACCTGGACAGGACCTTTCCGTTCAGCTGCCAGTGGTGCTCAGTGGAGCCCAACAACAGAAGAGCAAATTGCCACCTGTTGGTTCAAGCGAGCTGGGTGGACAGAAAGGGGAAAACCCTTTTGCACAGTGCAGCATTATGTGTTCAAGCTGGAAAGGAGAGAGATGATTAGCACAGGGGGTTAGGAAGGTTGCCTGAGTTATGCTTCCAACTCTGCCTCTGGCTTTGGGTAGGTTGTGGTACCTCTTTGCCTCAGTTTACCCATCTGTAAAACAGGGCTATTGACCTACCTCATGGGGTGTTCTCATTAGCAAAGCACTTTCCCCACCTTTTGTTATGGGCTTGTAGAATCAGTTGGGCAGGGCTGTTAAATGCAGAGTATTGTTGCTGTGATTTGAACCCGTCTCATCATGGTGTAAGCTATGGACTGGGATTAGAACTAGACTCTCTGACTTTGATATATTGCTTCTCAGCTTCTGGCTTACTCTGGGCATGGAAGTGCGGGTCATGAGATGCTACTGAACAGTGTGTGCAGGAGGGACCAGCTGCTGTGGGGAACTGGAGATATCCCTTGGGGCCAGTCCTGCAGTATGCTTTCAGGCAGCATTCCCAGTTTGAAAGGAAAAGGAAAGGGTCAGGGGAGGGAGGTGTTGGCCATGTTAATCCAAAGCAGACCTGATCCAATTTTCAAAGGTGCTTGTGTGCATTTGCATGCACAAGTATTGCCATTGCAGCTGGCCAAGGAAGCTTGGGAGTGCAGCTGAAGTCCATGCAGGTGCTAGTTAGCTGTGCCACTTACATGAGCTGTTGCTTGCTTGGAAATATATACGCTTCCTTGGCCACAGGGTTCGTTTCCTTGTGCTAACGAAAAGCCAAAGGAGATCTTGTTGCAGATTGCAGAGCTGCTGCTGAGAACATGAAACAAGGGTGCTGGAAGGAAAGGCATCGCTAGCAATGGCTTTGGACATGGGGGCCAGCAAGCCTTCCTGAGACAAGGTGTTGTCACACTGGCGATGGGCACCAGTACAGATCAAGTCCCAGAGAACACAAAGGTACGTTGCCAGTGGAGGTGGGGAGATGCCATCCTAAATTCTGTTGAGCCTGAGAGAGAACCCATAACATCTGCAAGCAGCAGGAATGGGGAACCGTGGGACTCGTCGAAAGGGGACCATGAAATACTAACCTGTGTTGGAATTACTGTGTAATAATTATTAACGTTCCACCTGTGAATGGTGTAGATGCTTTGTATTATGTTTTATAAAATAAAGATACTTTAACTATACAAGGGGCTTGGCCTCTCTTGGGTTGAATGCTGCTTCTTTTAAAAGGCAAATGCTGATTAGCAGGGGGACAGTACAGATTTGAGGTGGGGTGGCAAGGCACTTGGAAGGAGCTGGGCTGCTTTGTTCTCTGCTGCTGACTTGCTGCTCTTCTCTGTACTTCCATGGTTGACAAGAGGTTCTGCGGCAGAGCTCATTAGGGTCACTGGCCAACTAGACAGGGCACAGCTGTTGCATACCTCTTTAAACATTTTACAGGCAACATTCCTGCATTGTTAGGAATGGTGAAAATCAGTCAAAAGTCCCAGGCAAACCTGAATAGCTAAAACAACATTTTCCCTTGTCTTCAATGCCCACAATATCAGCAGGGGCTCTCCACTCGTAGCCTGGGGATGGGCCACTTACCCCATTTGTAGTCACATATCCGCCTGAGGAGCTGCTATTTTGGAAAGTTACATCAGGTAAATAAGGTATCCAGGTTGTAGCCATATGGGTCTAGAGAAAAAAAGCAATCAGGACTCGTAGTAGAGATGATATCTTTTATTAGACCAACAAGATTTTTGCAAAAAAACCCATCTTTAATTGCAATTTTTCGGGCACAAACACCCTTCATCAGACACTGGAAAAAAGATTTGTAAATAATGTACTTTTAGCATTTGCAGTGTGGTTCTGCATCTGGAAACCAGGGGTGGAGGCTGCCTCCTGGGACCAGCCAAGGTGACTGCAAGCCACTGGCAAGTGCACCCCAAACTGCCCTTTTGAGAATCAGTGCTGCAAGTCCTTGTACCTCTATGAAGTTCTGCTTCAGAAGGTTCATTGTGAAATAGGAGGCCAAGGAAATGGTTCACAACAGTCTGCTGTTAACTTATGATTTGCATTGCAGGGATGCAGAGCTACACCATGTACAGATGAGGACGCTTGTTTCAGGTACTGTATGTAGAAGAAAAACGTGGGCCCTACCCACTGATCCTATGGTCTAAGCAACCCAGGTGGGCAAGTACCTGTTTGTTAGGCAGCAAAATCAAGTCAGGAATTGAGATCTGGTACCAGACTCAGTATATTAACCGTGTAACTGGTGATACCTGCCAGCTCAGGAGGAAGGCAAGGGCTCCAAAGCTACTGCTGCCACCCACAGGATCATTGTCTACCTCTGCTAGGGAAGGGGAAGATTCTGGTCCTCACCACACTCCAGCAGCATATGGGAGCTGCAGGGAAGATTCAGATTGCAATAGGTCCAATGTAAGCAGACATGCACTTTGGAGGCCAAGGGACTGGATACTTGTAACTCTGAGTACTGTGCAGCCCCTAGCCAGCTTCGCTATATGGTAGTCCAGTCCCCAGAACTGGCCTGCCTTATGCTGCAAGCTGTTTCAGCCCTTATTTGAATCTGAAAGGTGTAGAGTAGCTTTAAACTTCTCCATCTGGGCTGGTTCTTCTGTGCAGCACCTCTTGAGAGACAGTACGAGCACTAGCCCTAAGTGGATTGGCAAACATACAAGCACATGATGGATCTTGTAAAGGGGAAATTTCTTTCCCCTTCTTTCTTCTGAGAGAGAATCCTCTCCCCCCTCCCCCCAAATCACTGCTTGATCCTGGAATTATAATTGCTATACACATCTTATCCTTCCCTTTCAGTCCTCTGGTTTTCTTTCCTAACCAGATCCCTTGCTTGGATGTTAATAGATTGGTATTTTATAATATTTGATGCTTTGTGGCCTTGCATCAACAGCCCAGTTACTAGTGAAAAAGCAGAAGGTTTTTAAGTCTTTGGAGTCTAGACTAATACCAGCGCTGTCAGCGGGTCTGTTTCTGGATGTGAAAGATGAGAGAGTGTTTTAAGCCTCGTGAAAGTCCTGAATGTGTTTCTGATCCTTCCAGACTGCAATTTTATTTCCAGCCAAGCAACACAAAGTCTGTTGCCATTTCCAATGAAGAGAGAGCAAGGAGCCGTCTGCTTTGGCCTGGTGTTACATTAGCAATTTCTGGGCAGGCAGGAGCTCTTTTGTCATTATCCCAAAACACTGGCACCTTTTTCCTCCCAAACCATATTGGTCAAATGTTCCAGTGAATTAGCTTTGGCCAAGGGGTTGCTTTGGATGGGCCCGGTCCTGCTTTTGATGTAGTAGCCACAGTTTGGGACCAGAAGTAGTGTTTCCAGAAGCGATTTGAGCAGGTCTGTATTTAAGGTGAACAAAAAATGCTTGAAAGGAAGAAAACATTTTCTATTTGAAATGAATCCAGATGAAGAAGAGAGATTGCCAGTTTGTCATCTCCAGTTTCTCAAGTTACAGCTTTTGCAATTATTTTCCCCATGAAGCGGCGTTCAAATGAATCCTTCAGCCCATCTTGAAGTTCTTATACAGGATCAGAAACAAGATTATTTTTCAGCTTTTCACTTTTTATCTCCCAACATCCCACAGCAAACCAATGCACTCATCATTCCTTTCAGGATGTTGATGCTGAAAGAAAGCAAAAAAGTTTGTACGGTACATGTGGACTTTTCTCTTATATTTTGGTCTCGTGTCACTTTAGTAACAAAACCTTCCTAGTGGAGAAGCAAGTACCCTGGTACAACACTGGTTGCATGGCTTATTCTTCTTTGGGTACCATAATACACCATTTTACCATATGCCACTATTGGACTCGTGCAGTTTTATCTCGACTAGGGCTTAGTCAGCATTCCTGTGTCAGGAGAAATATTGCCTTCCTAACCAACACTGACTGGTCAATGCCAGCACACTGAAGGATAGACCAGTCCTGCGCATGTCTCTGGAGTACAAAATAGTTGCCTTTCTTTGCAGACAGCATATCCCTTAAACATTTAAAGGCATCACAGTTGCACTTGCTGTAGAATCATAGAAAATGAGGGTTGTAAGAGACCTCAGGAGGTTGCATCTAGTCCAACGCCCTGCTCAAAAGCAGGAGCATCCCCAGCTAGATCCTCCCAGCCAAGGCTTTGTTTATCTTGGTTTTAAAAACTTTCAAGGATGGAGAGTCCACAACTTCTCTGGGTAGCCTATTCCAGTACTTTACTACCCTTCCTCATGAAAGAGTTTTTTCTAATATCTAACCTCAATTTCCCTTGCTGCAGCTTGAGCCCATTGCTCCTTGTTCTTTCATCTGCCCTCACTGAAAACAGTTCAGTTCCATCCTCTTTCAGACCCCTCTTCAAGGAGTTGAAGGCTGCTTTTAAATGCCTGCCTGGTCTTCTCTTTTCCAAACTGTATAAACCCAGTTCCCTCAGCCTCTTTTCATAAGTCACAGTACAACCCTATTTTTTTTCCTGCTCAGATTATGAAAATAACCTTTGCGATGCCTGAGCAGCTATCACGTGAGCTCCAAAGGCAGGTGCTGCTCACTTTATTGTGAGGGAAAAGCAGTAGCCAAGTGCCTGAGCATAGAGAAACTCCTCTTCTGAGTTGCAGATGGCAAAGCAGTCCTGGCTTCAGGCCATTGCACTGGAATCAACCTGCAACTGTCTCAGAAGAAAAATCTCAGCAAAAAGATCAAATTCCCAGTAAATTCCCAGCTGGCTCAAAAGGCTCTAACCCCAAGGAAGTTCTTTGGGATCAAAGACTATTATTGAACCAAGCCCCAGCCCAGGGCAGATTAGGTAATGCACAGGTGAGCTCAGTTTAATCCAAGCTCAGACAATTACCAAAATCAATAAGGCAGGAAGGTTTAAGCTGTGCTAAGTCTGAGAGCAAAACCAGGCTTAACCCATTCAGAGCACAGGGGAAAAGGGTCTGGCTGCATGGAAACCCAGGTCTGATTTCATGTCAGCGGCAGTGCAGGGAGGCAGGAAGCCACTGCTCCACACCACAAAGCCAAGCTGCGGTAAGCATTTCCATTCCCAGTAAGGGGACTTACGCCTGCGTTTTTAAATGTGATAAATGTGTGGGTTGGTAGGACCCAGCACTATGTTTTGGGGGGAGCTGCTGGCTTGGCAGCAGGCAGTTTAGTTGTGATGGAGTTTTGCATTACAAAGTGAAAACAGCTGAAGAGCTGTTGATAGATCCCTCTGCAAGTTGAAACAAATGGATTAACTTCACCTCCTCTGTGCTCTGTTTCAGATCATCCCATTACTTTCCCTTTGGCTGTAGTTCTGTAGGCCTGAGAGATGCCTGGGGTGGCTTAACCATCAAGCCTGCCTGACTCCCCGAGTCTCCATGGCACAGCAGCATTGGCTCAGCCCTTCATCCTTCCTTGATGGAGAAATTAAGTTCTGTGCAGATCGATGTGTTCTCTTGTGTAAGATGGTTTAAAAAAACCCACTGAGGCTGCAGCCTTAGCAATGATGGGCTTGTATGGGTTTTTTGGTTGTTAAGCAATTCTATGTACGTTTTGTGAAGTCAGGGGTGTTTTCTGGTGGCTCTGGGCAGAAATTCCTCTGCAATCTCTCCTCCCAGACACCCGTCTCTTAGTGCAGGATGACAGATGGCTGTCCTCTTCCAAAGACAGCTGCATTTAACTAGCGCACCACACAGTTTACAAAGCGTTTTGCAATGACAGGTGTAACACGATGCAGCGTACTCTATTTAAGCGTGTAGCCTCAGGACTGAAAAAAGCCTAAAGCATACTTATTAGCTGTAAAAACAAGCTTTTTATAGTCATGTTACTTTGTTTCAGAGGGCCTTATGCCTTAAAATTGATAGGACTTGGCCGTTGGAGGCTGCCCTACAAACCTTGATGGGTCCTTGTCGGTTTTGCCAAGTATACAGTTAAAAGGAGTGTGATTACATTTCCAAGGGGACAGCAGGACCAAAGAGCTCCTATGTCCTTAAGTGGTTTAAGCACTTAACTGGCAGACTGTTGCTATGTAAACATTAGGCAAAAAACTGGGGCTAGGCTTCTGTTATGCAGTTAAGCAAATGATGTCACTGATCCAATATACTTGTAAGTGGGGTAGACTAGTGCATTTTATCCCCAGTACTAAATCCATCACCTACAAGCATGAAGCACAGAGAGGCCCCAGTTTCACAGTTGATTTCAGTTGCTCCTGAGAATCCTCTCAGTTCCCCAAAGCACTTGCACTCACTTCTGCTGTATGCAAAATGGAGATAAACAGATTTGAAGGTCAGAAGACATCTAGGTTCATCTAGCCTAAGCCCCTCCTATGTAACAGGCCAAAGCACATCAAGTAGTGACTTCTGCTTCAGATCAAAGCTTCCATTTAAGCTCCAACCTGCATTTTAGGATGATGTCTAGTCCTGCCTTCAAGACAACAAGCGTTGGAGAATCCAGTGCATCTGCAGGTAAATTATCTCCATTAGTAAACGTGTTCAGAATGTGAGAAGGATTCTGCTTTAACCAAGATTCCCTATACAGTTACATTTCTTGCTCTGCTTTCACCTAGATTTGGGTTCATGTTTGCATCCTGCAGTGAAATGCAGAAAGGAAGGGGTCTGAAACTTTCTGAATAGTACAAAATAAATTGAAAGGGTGCAAATTTTGGCAACCCAAGATAAGGAAACAACAACTGGTCAAAATTTGAAACGGTGACTATTTTTCTTGAAATGTTGGAATCTGGAATACTGTGAAGGAAGACAGCTTTAGAAGACACTCCAGCTCTTTTGTGAGCTCTACAGCAAGTAGCTCTTTTTCCTGAAAGCTTGACCTCTTGAATGTTGGGTATAACCTTTGCAAAATATTCTTCTGGTTTTTGTTTTTCTTTCTTTCTGAATCATGACAATTCACCTAATAAGTCCAGTGCTTGCTATGTAATTGTGTTCCATCCTTATTTTTAAGTGAAGATACAGGAATGGAAAAAAGCTGGTATTTCTGCCTTCCATCTTTCCTGTTGTTCTGTTTGTGCTACTGACTTCCAGCAAGTGGTGAAGCTAATTTCTTGTCTCTCTTTCCTATGGAGCCTTGAACATGAGTTACAACAGCTGAGCCTAAGTACCAGTGAATTGAAGCCAAAACCAAAGTCAGGAGTGAAATGCAGCTCACTAGTTGCTCGCTTCCCCATGGGATGCATGCAGCCCTTCCATGCTCAAGCCAGACTTTGCACGGTGTTTCTCGGGTAAGCCCGCAACAATACATGGGGACTGAACCCAGGTTGCATCTGCCATCAAACTCATCATCTGATGTTTGATTAACCGGCCCGTTTCGGATGCTTGGACCTTCTTGTCCAATATGTCCCTTGGTCAGTGGGGTGATTTTCAGATGGGAGGCAATACTGGGAAGTCCCAGCAGATGGCAACAGGTCCTTGGGTGATGTGTAGGCATCACCTAGACTCCTCATCCAGTTCTTTTACCTTCAGAAATACACCCTGCAAAGCGCTTTTATATAAGCCTGTCTTTTCAGGAGTCTAATAAAAGATACCTCTGAGGAGCTATCATCTTCTGCCACCCTGTGCTGTGACACCAGCTGAGGAGTTACGGTTCAAGGGACTCATCTTCTGCAAGACGTGTAGCTCTCTGTCTGGATAGTAAAGAGCATACTCAAGGGAGCAATGTTGCATTCCCTTGGAGAAATGGAGTAGGTATCTTAATAGGTGTTTTCACAGAAACATAGATGTTACAAATGGAAGGTACTATCTATAAATTGCAGGTTAAGTGAGGATTTTATAGCCACAAAGATCTATTTTAATTGGTGCTACACACTGTAATTGCTTATTGATTTCTTTTTTTTTTCTTTTTTTTGGGCTCCTGGCTTTCACACTAAAACTGCTCAAGCAGCAGAAACCTCATAAATACATAGATATGAAAATAATAGCTGTGCAGTCAGAGTCTAACAAAATCAACACATTGCTAAAAAGGTAATTGCTACTTGCATGGGGGCTTCACTGTGGATTGTTTTAATTAGCTCTCCCTTAATTGTTGAATGAAAGAAAAATAAATGGCCATGTGAAGTGCTAGAGGAGAGCAGTAATCCACCCAATAATGCTGAATTTGATCATGCTGAGCCAAATTATCAGCTACTGCAGGCCAGTGCAACTCTTCTGATGGTAGTAGAGCTGAGCTGGTGTACAGTAGCAGTCTATGTGGTCCCTTCTCATTTTGGTGTCTGCCTGCACCCAGGCCTGCCTCCTAATTGTTTTATTGCAAAGTGTTGATTTTGTTGTGCATAAAAACCTACATTAAAGAAGACACCAAGGCCTAACTTATAAATAGCAGATCTGACACACACAACACAGGCTCTCTTAGAAACCCATCTCTCCCACAGCTAGTCCCTCAGCATAACTCACTACCCGGAAACCAAAAGGGGAAACAGCTATTCTCTATGTCTGAGAAAATGGCAAGTGTCATCTTAAGAATGATTTCATCTCATTTCCCCTCCTGCAATGCATCTGTTTTGGACCCAAAAGTGAACTGGGTGCTAGCATAGTTTTATGGTTTGCAGCAGCTAGTCTCACGTTATTGCAGAGACTTTACTGCAGGGTACAAATCTCTGGACAGGTCAACTCCTGATTATGCTGCAAATCTTTAACGCCTGGGAAAAGCACTGCAGTGCTGCTCTCAGCAGGAAGGAGTCTGTTATACACACTTGGTGCTAGTGAATGGGGCATTTGCTTCAATCTCTAGTAAGAAAAGACCAGTGGGCTCCAGGGGGTGTTATTACTGCCTTGCCCTGGGAGAGGGGGTGCCACAAAGCCTTGCTAGCAGACCTGGCACCTTGCATGAATCCATGCCACTTGCGCTTGAACCTGTGGCACTGTGACCCTCAGTGGCAGAGATCCTGCATGAACCTGTAACTACAAATCCTTTCTCATAGTATATGTGTGAGAGGCCACCAGGGTGAGCGTTAAACTAAGTTGGCCGGGGGGACGGGGACGCAGAGGAACATGGGGACACTTTGCCATCAAGCCAGGTGACGCGCAGGTAGTACCCAGGTACGTGATGGGGCTAGGGCAGGTTTAGGAACAAGGGGACGGCACGGGCACCTACAGGAGGCCTCAAATGCCTCTACACAAATGCTCAAAGCATGGGGAGTAAGCAGGAGGAACTCACTCTCCTGCTAGCTAGCAAAACCCCAGACCTAGTGGGGCTCACGGAAACCCGGTGGGATTCTAACCATGACCGGACAGTGGCCATCGAGGGATACAGAGCAGGGAAAAATACACGTCCTCAATGATCAGGATGAGGTCAGAGGAGAGGCAAAATGAGGTGCTTTGGGTAAAAATGCAAGGAGGGTGTGGGGAAAGGGACTTGATATGGGCGTCTGCTACAGACCGCCTCACCAGGAGGATGAGCTGGACCGGGAATTATCAGGTCAGCTCACGGAGGCTGTAAAGTCAAGGGATGTGGTCTTCATGGGTGACCTAAACTACCCAGACATCTGCTGGGAGGAGCAGGCAGCCCAGTCCGACCGCTCACTTAGGTTCCTAGCCAGGATACAGGACCTCCACCTAACCCAGGAGGTGCATAGTCCCACCAAGGGAAATGCCTTGCTTGGGTTGGTCCTTGCCACAGGCGACGACCTGGTGAGGGGTCTGCGGGTACTCGACCACCTGGGCGACAGTGATTATCTCCTGCTGGAAAGCAAGCAGCAAGGCAGAGGTCCTCGACTTCAGGAGGGCTGACTTCTATGAGCTAAGCAGGTTAGTAGGAGAGGCAGTGGTGTCTTGGAGCTTTAATGAGATGGGAGTCCAAGACGGGTGGTTGTTCCTCAAGGAGACGATCCTCCCAGCTCAAAGGGAGTCGGTGCCAATGCACACCAAGGAGGGCAGGAGTGCTAAGAAACCCCCATGGCTCAGCAAAGACATCCAGGGATGCCCGAGGGCAAAAAAGGAGTCGTACAAACAGTGGAAGCAAGGGGCTAACACCAAGGAGGATTATACCTCCATTTTTAGGACTGCAGGGAGGCTGTTAGGAAGGCCAAGGCAGAGATGGAGCTAGGGCTGGCGACCAGAATTAAGGATAGTAAAAAGTCCTTTTTCAAATACATAGGAGTCATAAGAAGGCACTGGGTACCATGGGGCCCCTCCAGGATAGGTGTGGCCATCTGGTGATTGCAGCAAATGAAAAAACTGACCTCTTTAACAAATTCTTTGCCTCCATAATCCTGAACAGGGACCAGGGCATCTCCCCACTAGAACTGCAGACGGACCCGGAGGAGGCACCACCATGCCTAGTGTCAAGAACAACCTAGTTAGGGAACTTTTGGAGGGGCTGGATGTATTTAAATCAGTAGGTCCAGATGCTCTTCACCCACAAATTGTTAGCAGGTTCAGGCTGGACATCAGGAGACATTACTTTACAGTTAGGGCTCCCAAGGGAGGTGGTGCTCTCTCCTACCTTGGGGGTCTTCAAGAGGAGACTGGACAGACATTTGGCTGGGTTGATATGACCCTGGCACCCGTTCCTGCCCGGGGTGGGGGGTCAGACCTGCTGATCATCCCTAAGCACTATGATACTATGACCTTGGATGCGTATGCCTAGGCAACAATAGGGAGGAGCGGAGGTTGCCTAGACCAGTGTTTCTCAACCTGTCGGTCGCGATCCAAAAGCGGGTTGCAAGAATATCTGAAATGGTTGCGAACGAACTTAAAAAATGGATTCTCCTTTAAAGGAGAACAAGCTGGGAAACTGGCTTTTCCCTTGCAGGCTGGCAAACTTCCAGCCTGCAAGGGGCAGCTTGGGGGCCTCCTGCCCCACACCCTCAGGGCAGGGGGTCGGGAATGAGGGGCACGGGGTTGAGACTGGCCATCAATGTTTACAAGTGGGTCTTGATACAAAAAAGGTTGAGAACCGCTGGCCTAGACCGTCCATCCCACCTGGAGACAGCTCCCAGGACGCTGGTCCCTCGGTGGCTGTGGTTACCTGCACATCCCAGAAGCAAACCCATGGAGCAGGCAAGGAGGCCACCACTGAACCACGGTAATGCGGCCCGTGAACCTTTAGCATGCAGAAAATTGCCCGCGGCACTTGGTAATAGGGCACCTAGGTGGGGTGCATGGTGTTCACAGGGGTAGGGACGTGCGTGCTTGCCGATGCACGGGGTTAGAAGAGGTAGGGTGGGGTGCCTGGGTCTGCTGCTCTTGTTCCTGGCGCAGGGGCTCGGCCCTAGGACAGATGGGGCGGGGAGGCAGCACCCCTGGAAGGCGCTGGGGCAGGTGGAAGCTGCCGGACTGGAGATCTGCCGGCTGCAAAGACCGAGCCAAGCGCCGTCCGTCCTGCCTGGCAGGAGCGGGACTTAGTGCCTTGCTTCTCTCCATGCAATTGTACAGCTGGAGCCCTGCCACCGTGTCACACCCATGGCTACACGTACCAACACACATGTGCACGCACCGGTACACACACGGGTACATGGATACGTGTACAAAGCCACATGTGCATAAGTACAGACATAGACACACCGCCGCACACCCTTCTGCACACATGGGTACACAAACACACACAGCCAAACATGGGGACACGCTACTAGGCGGGGACACACTACACGCACCCAAGTAGCTGTGCAGTCATGCACACCGCAACACACTTTCCAACATGTGCGCAGGTACACATGCGTACACGCTCACAGGTACACGCAGCTGCCCATGCACGCACAGGTACATACATGTGCACATGGGTATACATGCACACACAGGTACACACATGCGCGCGCACGCACGCAAGCACGCGCACGCTCCGCCGCGGGGCGGGGCGCGGGGGCCGCAGGGACTCGTTGTCCGCGCGCGGAGGGAGGCGGCGGCGGCGGCGCGGGGGCGGAGCGGTGCGGCGCGGCCGGGCCCGGCCCAGCGCGGTGCGGCGGCGCGCAGGGATCCGCGGCCCGTGAGGCGGCGCCTCAAGTACGGACAGGAAAATAAATAAATAAATAAACAAACAAACATCCCCGCGCGGCGCTCGCCGCCCGCCCCGCGCCCGCCCAACCCCCGCAGCGGAACCGGCGGCGCCGACCCGACCCGACCGGCCCGGCCCCCGCCCCCGCCCCGCCACATCCGCCGGGCCGGGCCGGGCCCTAGCGCAGCGGCAGGCAGGCGCGGGAGCCTCGGCCGCGCCCGGGACATGGGCCCCGCATCGCCCCGCGCCCGGCGCCGCCGCCCCCGCACCGACACCGGCACCGCCACCGGCACCCGCACCCCCCGCTAGCAGCGCCGCCGCCGCCGCCCCCGCACGGAGCGCCGCCGCCGCCGCCGCCCGCCCGGCCGCAGCCCCAATGAGCGGCTCCCAGCCCGCCGCCACCGACAGGTCAGTGCCCCGCCCGCCCCGGCACGGCCTGCGGGGCCTGCAGCGCGTCGGGGCGCGGGGCCTTGCACACTCGTGTGAGCCCCTCCCCCTCTGCACACTCGTGTGTGCCTGTCCCCTCCCCCCACCCTGCCCCGCACACTCGTGTGTGCCTGTCACCACCCCCACCCTGTGCCGCACACTCGCATGTGCCCATCACCTCCCTTGGCACACTCGTGTGTGCCTGTCACCACCCGCCCCCGTGCCACACGCTCGTGCCCATTACCTCACGTTACACACTCGTGTGTGCCTGTCACCACCCCCCCGCGCCACACACTCACATGTTCCCGTCACCTCACTTTGCACATTCGTGCGTGTCTGTCGCCTCTCCCTGCCCTGCCTCGCACACTCATGTGCGCCCATCACCTCTCCCGGCCTTGCCTCGCACACATGTGTGATCATCATCTCCCTCCACACACTCGTGCGTGCGTGCCTCTCACCACCCCTACCGTGCCCCGCACACTCATGTGCCTGTCAGCTCTCCTAGCCCTGTCTTGCACACCCGTGTGCACCTGTCACCTGTTGTGTGTGTGTGTGTCCCGGTCACCCTGGTGCAGGGCCGTCGCCTCCCTCGGTCCCTGCTGCGTTCCGCGCCCCACGTTTCCCCCCGGCGCTCGCGGTGCCGTGGGCACCGGCGACCCCACACCGCCTGCGCGGACGGCGGACGAGCCGCCCAGTAACCCCACACGGCAACTTGTGGAGGCACCGCGGGGATGCGAAGGAAGGGGGCTGCTTTTTTCTTTGCATTCACTTTTCGACTACTAGGAAACCCCTCGCCCTGGCACAGCTTTCAGGCAGGAGAAGCCTTGTCCTGCATAGGTGCGAGGGACGGCACCAAGCGAGAGCAGAACGGTGCGGGCTGAACCGCGTTTGCGCCTTAATGTGACCTGCGGTGCCTGAATCCGCTGTGAGCACGCTTTCAGGGCCTGCGGGAGAGGGCATCGGTTGCAGAGTTTGGGCACGAGAAAGCGGCTCTGACTTTTCATGAAAGTTTAGGCCTCCACATTTATTCTGGCAACGCGAAGGATTCTTGCTGTGCGTAAAACAGCCAGAGTCCAATAGAGAGGAAGCAGGTCTCCTGCATTTTCTTTGGGGGACCCATTCGCCGCATACCGAGGATTTGAAAGGAGTTTTGCAGCATGCGGCATTTTTGCTGGAAATATAACGATTTGCTTGTTTTCTGCAGTGTGTGAGGTGACAGCAGGGAGAGAAGTGTGTGTGAATTGTGTATGTGTGAGTGCATGCTCCCAGGCAGATTTTCACCAGACCTACCTCTTTGTACCTGGAGGGATGGTGACAGCAAGGAGAAGATACTGTTTCAGTGGCTCAGTGAGACTCTGTCGGCGTTCAAAAGGAGCACGTGCCTTAAAACAGCTTGAAAGGCAGCTTAGAAGCAGTAGGGTCATCTTCCTCGGACGTCGGTGCCTCGCTGCACCAGGAGGAGTCCAGGAGGGCGGCAGGCTTGGTTGCTAATAAAAGAAAATAGTTTCCATGATTGCATTTGGGCAGGCAGGCTGCAAACGCTTCCTGCTGCTTTCAGTCCTGGTCCAGGCATGTTTCCGTGCGGTATTCATTAAAAGCGCTCGAGTAGCAGCTTTAATGCTAGGAAAAGCAGCCGGCTTGAGGAATTGGGAGATGTAGAAGCTTTTGGATGTGACCTGGGTACGGCCACGGGGCCTTGCCCCTGACCTGGAGGAACCCCAACTGTCATGGCGAGAAGGAAATTCAGCTTTCATGGCCTGTTTGTCGCTTGGCTGAGGCTCTCGACCAAGTGCCAAATGTGACGGTGTGTTCTCGTGATGTGGACATCTGCCTACTCGAAACTGGAATGAGGCCACCCAGTCCTTTCATATCGGGCACAGAACGGGTTTCAGAAAGCACTGCCCTGGCAATCTAGTGGTGGAAAGCTCTGGGCCCCGTTAAAGCTGAAGAATTGTGTTTTGCCTCTGAATGGGAAGCTCTTAATTGAGAAATCTTAAAGCAGGTATGACCTAAATGCAGGGCTGGTGGCGTCAGTGGGATTGCAGGGTATAAGAGCATATTTTGGGTTTAGCTCTGTGTGACAGTCTATTTATAAGTCTTGGCATTCTGACATGTCCATGGTTGTGCTGAAACCCCCTTAGGATAAAGCAGCGTGGGCCCGTGCGTCTGAGTTAGGGTGTGATCACCTTCTGCTTGACGATGGCTGATGATGATCAGGTCTTATCTGGATTTTTTCTGCTTTGGTTTCGCCAAGTTCACCAGGAGCTTTCTGGTATCGTACTGACATTCGCCTCGACTGGGATTACACCTGCTCCTAACTCTCATCGCTCAGCTCATCTCTTGCACTAACTGTACGCAAGCTCTGGTGAACAGAGAAGGTAGCGGTTTCACTGTTGCTCCTAGACACGATGGGTTAGGTCGCAAACCCCTTTCCCCTTTTAGTCTATTGCTCCTTTTCTCTAACACTCAGCAGATTCTAGGTGTCTCTGTCATTGCCCGGGGGCATTTGAAGAAATGCTGTCAATTTGCATTGGCTTGGCTTGGGATAGTTGTGTGTCTCAAAGCGCATCAAACTCTTAGTCCAGATCTGTTTAATCATAGGTGTGTCCCGTCTCTGTATTCTTCTGTGTTACTTGATACACCTGCCCACTAAAGCAGAAAAGTTGTAAGGGATGATTTCCAGCATCTCCCTTCCTTTCCCTTCCCCCACTCCCCTGTCTAAATACCTGGTACTCAAAGGCATTTACTTATTTGAATTTTATAAAAAAATGACAGGTTTCATCAGATTTTTGACAGCTCCTCCTCCTCACCAGAGTTATTTTGGAAATAATAAGGAAGTGGCTGGCATGTCCTAAGAATGGAGTGAGAGCATCTGTTGTGTAGGGTATGCCATTAGGTCCCTAGAGAAACACTGAAACATTAGAAGCATCCTTCTCTTAAAAAAAAAAAAAATTAAAAAAATAGCCCTATGGAGTATGTGCACAGAACTGCCTGGGATAGCCTGGAAGGTGCAGCCGTGTGTGCCCTGGGTGAGGTCTCAGCGTAGAAAGGATTTGGAAACTTTGATGCAAGGGCGGTGAGACTTGCCTCCTTCCCTTCCCATGCACGCTAATGGATACTCCCTTTGAACTGAACTCTGGGGTAGAGGCTTACCTGAGCTAATAGAAGCAATGCTTAGTTAACCCAGGGAACAAGGTGTTCCCAGCTGTTTGCACCTCATTAAGGCCTTGTTTATTTGGAGAGCCTGAAGGCTTCCAAAGCTACTTTGGAGTTGGCAGACCTAGTTGAAGGCTGCTGGTAGGAGCCTTGGGATTGACAGCTGCTAGTCAGGGTCACACGTTACGCAGTTCAAACTGCTGCATTGTAAAACAGACAGTGGAGCCAGGTTCCCATGTGCTTAACAGATACGCAGATAACTGAGGTTTGTTATGGTGTGCAGTAGACAAATACAGGGGATGGGCCTGTTATGCACGTCGGGGACTTTGCACTGTGCTGTACTGTACTGCTCTCTCCATAATTTAGTCCTGTCACCTCTTGGATGGTAACAAATAATTCTTTTCCATCTGTGGTGTTTATACCCTGGAGGTTTGTAAATAATCCCCTAATCTCTTAACTGTGGATACGGTACATTCTTCTAAAATGTTTTAGCCCCAGGGTCTCTACTTTTGCTCTGTGTTCAGCTCCTTTTTAGTTGGTAACATGGTTTGTTTGTTTTTTTCTGATACCGAGCACAACTCTGGGATGTTGCCTTTCAAGTGCAAAGGTGAAGATTGAGGGGTCCAGCTTCACCTAAATTGGATCATGGAGTTAGCTTTAGGCCTGGCTGTGTATGGCATAGGATGTATTTCCCCAATTCTATTGGGGCTGCATGTCAACATGCAGTCGCGGTCTGTCCCTCCCTCACCCCAGAGTTCCTCTGTCCTAAGCTAAAAGCAGACATACTTTGGGCGTTGTGCTGTTTGGCAGCTTGTGGCAGGCAACACATGGCTGAGCAAGATAAGGGTTTTATTCTTTGTGGGACATGGTATGGCTGGGGTGAAATCCAGCCATTTGCAGGCCCTGGTGACTTGCGAGTGATCAGAACCTTGTTATATCCTGTTATGATCCTGCAGAAATATTTGAATGCAGTTCATTTTCACTTTGTAACCCAGTTCACATTTTTCTCGTACAGCCACTTCAGCCATATCAGAGCAAGGAGATTGGACTGTCACATCACTTGCTGTGCAATTTTTTGTGACTTAATAAAGTACTGTAAAGCATGTAGAACTTTTGAAAGAAGAAAGACTGTCTGGTTGAAGAACAGATTGTCATTCCTATGCAATTGCTGTCAAACGAGTCTTCTTTAGAACAGTTCTGTAGCCTCTGCTACCAGGATGGATTGGAAAATAGGGAATGTCGAATTTACACATAATTACCCTTGGGAGGCTTTTAATTGCTGATTTTTTTTTTTTTTTTTCCTCATCACTTGATACTAAAATAGACCCTAATTGTTTCTAATCCGCTTAGATGCACTTCCCCAGTCTTTGAGTGTTTATAAGTCCCCATGGTAATTGGGATGCCTCCTTGTAACTGAATGGTGGAAAATAGCCTCTTTTTTTCCAGTAGGACCAGAACAATAAGTTTCTATGAAGTTCAGGGCTTTCTCTGCAGAGCTGTTGCTAAATAGCATTCTGGGTTTACTATGAGAGAAGGGCTGTCATTTCATTCATATTTTTTACATTGCCTGTTCCAGCCCGTGTGCATGTCCTAGCCTTCCTTTTGTTAGTAGCCATTTGGTAGCTTTGATTTCTTGTCTTGCATTGTGCTTTCTCTTCGTTTATGTGTGAGAAAATGATCTGGTTTGTATGTGGGCTCACTGGATTGTATACCTTTACCGAACATGCCAGAATATGAGAAGGGTCTTCGCTGTATTCTGTGCCTTCACTGAACATGCAAGTTGTGAGGCCTACCACTGGCTGGGGAAGTTGAGGTGAGCTTGATTCCCACCCCCACTTTTGAACACTGCTGTGGGTGAATACGAGGATTACTTGCGTGGAGGTAGGAATGATGTAAATTCTCTGTGCACTTAATGCCTAGCCTGGTGCTAATTAGCTTTGTTCTAGACAGCTAAATGGTCAGGAATGGTAATGGGATGTAGAGGTTTTCACTGCTAAAATTGCTTGTAAAATTGGCCTGGCTGTGCAGGGACACTTGACAGATAGATGCCCACTGGTCACAGATAGATCTGAAGGGTGATGAGATCCAGGGCTGAAATCTCAGTGAGAAGCCTAGGTCCACACTGCTGTCACTGCTGCTGCTTCAGGCAAGGCGAAGTCCAGAGATTCTCTTTGGAGCCTCTGCCTTTTTGGTGTTGGGCATCTTTGAACCCGTCAGTGGTTGTTTAAAGGTAGAAGAGCTCTTTCCCTTTCCTACCCCCATCTACTCTGCTTCACGAGTCTCCTATTGCAGTGTAAGCACCATAACAGTTGATCCCTTTCCAGCAGGGATCAGTGACATGATTAACCTCTGCTTTTTACCCACCGGGAAGATTTTGCATATAGGGGAGTTCTTGTTTCAACAGGTTTCTCTAAATACCTGTGCTGCTGTGTGTTATAGAGAAGATAAGGACACCTTGCTTTTGGAGCAGAAGGTGCGGAGTTTGCCGTGGCCCTTGTTTCCTGCGAAAGCTTGTTTCATGGTTCCTGAGGCCACATTGCACGAGAACTTTCTCCTGCATAGATGAACATAGCCCATGGGATAAGCATTTCCTTTGTGCTGGGGAGTGGAGATGCCGAGTAAAGATCTGTACGGTCTTGGTTATGCTGGGCCACCAAGTACTTGGAAGATAATGCCATAGGCCGTAGCAAAAGAAAGTGGTGTAGGGGTCAGAGGACTGGTCTGATGCGCTTGTGGTTTTGCCGAGTTGGATGGCAGTATCTTAAACTCATTGATGTTTCCTCTTGGTAGATGGCTTTGCATTCATCTGTCTCCTGAAGAATTTGGTGAAGCCTTCAGGAAGAGAGGTCCCCAGCTTTGTCCCTACCCCATCTACTTTTTGTAGGTCTCCTTGCATAGTGTGTGGCTTCACTCTAGCCCAGATAGCCATTAGTCTTTCAGACTGAGATTTTTTTATTCGATATGTATGCACATAAATCCAAAGCCTTTATTTGTTCGTATGCCTGGATACAGGTATGGTCTTAACAAAGTTTGGGCTCCAGGCAAGGAGAGAAGGGAAACAGGTGCCAGGTTGTTAGTCACAAATGAGAAAGGGCTGTAGAGGAGGCAGAGGAAGGGGACATAATGCAGCGCAGGTCTCCAACATGTGAGAAAAGGGTGGGAGAGAGGAGAGCAGGAGCAGGAAGGGGCAGCATGTGCTCAGCTTGTTGTTATAATAGGAAAACAATCGAAAGTTGTTTTTGTTTGTTTTTTTAAATAAGAAAGCCTGGCAGGAAGTGGCAACACCGAGTCTCACAACAGTGAAAACAGCTCCTGTTAACAGCAAAACCCGAGCAAATGGTGTTGGGCCTCTGTGCTCACCACATGTGCCCCACGCGGTGCCCGGGCTCTGCTTGTAGGCTGCAGGTCCCTTCCCCACCCGTCTACTGTACTCAGTCTGTCGGCTCTTTTGGGTAGGGGTTTAGCTTGTGCAATCAGATCGTGCCCTGCCCGAACTACTGGTTGCCTGTGAGTTAAAGTTGTCTGCTGAGCTGCTTTGCTTTGTTATCTGTTAAGTCCATATTTAGTATATTGGACTGGATAACACAAATTGTCCTCTCCAATGGCACAGTCAACACAGAGTGCTGTTCCTAGCCCTGAGTACTTGAGCTGCAAGATGCCGACTCATGTATAGCAGGTGGGACAGCCCGTGGTAGACACCGCTCATTCTAATGTAATCTGTCTGCTTGTCAGCCTGTCCAGGGTCCTGCTGTGGTGGTATTGCAGCCTCAGTCAGAAACACAGCATCCGGTAGAGACCGGCCGGCAGTCGGACGTGCTGACTGGGGAGATGCACTTTGAACCGCCACTTGTTTAAAGAGCTCAGCAGAAATGATGACTCTGGTAGTCCGAACTCATGGCTAACCTCAAAGACCTGTCATGAAGTACCAGGTGTGAATTAACCCACAAGGCTACTCTTGGTGTGAGCAAAGGCTGCAGGGATTGTGCTTGTAATGAGTGGAGAAGGAGGGGGTGGTAGGTAGTTGCTTGCTTACATGAATGAGATGGTCTTTCAGGGGCAGGATTGGCCTTATTTGTTCTTGTATGTGTGACAGATTTTTGAGAAATACCTGATGGGGAAGTTAGATCTGAGTAGTGTTTCTTCAGCTAACTAAGTTCCTGTTTGCAGATCTCAAATCTGAGTCCTGGCTTGTACTATTGCAGGCAGGCATGCAGCATAGTCCTTGGGTGACTTCCCAGCATAGAGCCAGCAGCTTGTGAGAAGTTGGGCATGTTTGTAGGAGTGAATATCTGTGATTTAAATGAACAATAGTGCTAGAAAAGGGGTGGAAGGCATGGCTGGAGTTTGAGGTGACTCAAGACAGGGCTTCTGGTGGTCAGATCTCCTTGACGGAGCACCAGACTGGTTCAAGGAAAGATGAGGGATCCTAAGTTCCCCACTCCTATGCATCAGGGGTATAGGTTGTAGCCAGACAAGGTTTTTTGGGTAAAGCTGATCTCTTTTCTTATACCAACTAGATATTGGTCTAACACAAGAGATTGGATTTACTCAAAGAACCTTGTTTGTCACTCCTATGCAGATATCCAGGTTGTAGCTGTATTGCAATGTCTAGAGGCAAAAGGAATCAAAACCTGTGGAAGAGGTGATATCTTGTATTCGCCCAACTAGATACTTGCAAACAAATGAAATAAATAAATAAAATAATTTGTTTGCAAATATCTACTGGGTCTAATAAAAGGTATTATTTGCAAACAAATTATTTTATTTATTTATTTAATTTGTTTGCAAGTATCTAGTTGGGCGAATACAAGATATCACCTCTTCCACAAGTTTTGTTTCCACTCCTACACATGCACATTTGGATCTTCAGGTGGCTCCTGGAAAGCCTTCCTCTGGAGGATAGCTGTTTGGCGACTGGCCTGCACACCCCCAGATGCAGATTCGGGCTCAGCAGGCCAAGGCAGGTGTTTCTTCCCTGCACTCTTGTGGCACAGGGTCACCAGTGCATGGATAGCCTATGCCCAGCAGCATGTAGCCCCTTTGTAAGAGGAGAAGGTGAAAGGAGAAGCATTGGCCAAAAAAAGCAAGCTCAGACAAACAAGAAAAGGCTGGAGTGGGCTAGATAAGGAAGAGAAGGGAGAGGAAATGAATGGGGGAGAGGCACAGGAGAGATGGTAGTAACAACAGGATATGGGAGGGGAATGTATCTGCTAACATTGCCCACAGCAAGCTCAGGCTCTCAGGACCTGAACATAGGTCTCTGCTCTTTCAGCCGGACCACAGGGATCTGTTGATTCCTTTTTGGAAACTGGGAAGCTCTCCATCCCCAGGGGCTTGGCATGTGCAGGGGGAGGAGGATTGAGCCTTCAGTTGTTATCCAGCCTTCTGAAACTTTACTCCGGAGCTGAACAGTTGCAAGCGCTGCTTGGTGAGAGTCGGGCCCTGTGCGTATCGGGTACTGCTTCTTTGCAGGGGTTTTTTGAGGTCAGGCTTTTCTAGTGAACTGGTTGTGTCAGCCTGGGCAAACAAGGCACAACTTTTTGGCTGTGAGAAACTTTGGCTGAGGCCAGGGACCAAATTCAGGAATGACCGACTTGGCTTTTGCCTGCACCTGGCAGGGGTGAGAACACTTTAACCTAGGCAGGACTCCAGTCATGTTTAGTTCCTTTTGGAGCAGACTGTACACTTCTGCTACCTGGAATTAGTAGCTTGGGCCGGGAAGGAGGAAGGATACTGTGTTTCATTTGAACCTGAAGGATGGGACCTTGGCCCTTAGCAGAAAATAAACGTGGTTCCTCTACTGAAGCACTAGAAGGGATTCGGAGAACTGTTCCCCGGAAAAAAAATTCTGGCTGAGCTCGGAGGCCCCAGGAGACCTGTCTGTAGTGCTGCGATTGGCAATCTGCTCCTGCCAGCTGCCGAGATGCACAAAATGATAGGTTGCGGCTTTCCCTGCGTTGTCTGTGGTTTCGGCAGCGGAAGTGGCTCTTGCGGCTGAGGCTGCGATCATCATTCAGCTTAGCAATAGTTTTGTGCAACGTTGTTTTGTTTCCTCTTTTTATCGCCTGCCAAAGGTGCCTCTGGGATGCTACTGGAAAAGCCATTTAGTCTTGGCCTCAAGGAAGATCTCCCACCTCTATTTACTGATGTAATTGCCCGTACTTCGCAGGAGGGTTAGGGAGAACATCACCGGGTGCCCTGAGCTCACAAAGTGCCCAGCTATTGATCCGGGTAGTAAGTCCTGCGCTCTGATACGCTACGTGGATGAAGCTGCAGGAGGAAACCGTCTCTGTCGCGTTATGGAAAGTGTGTGACTAGTAAAACACTCGCTCTTCAGTGGAACAGGCGCCTCCAAATGGGGTAGGTCACAGGAATGCTGGTGTGAAATTGTGCTGATTGTTTAAATGGTAGGCCTCTCTGTTTGGCTTGGCTGTTCCCCAGTGCTGGTTCAGCTCTGTGCCTTGCATGACAAACCCTGACCTCTCCTGTTCAGTAGGCTTTATCATCAAGATTTTAGCCTTGCTAAAGGGCTATTAATACTTTTCTGCTGTTCAGGGCTTTTCTTCCAAGCTTCTAAGTCTTATTTTACAGATGAGGAAACCGGCCTGGCTAGCACCGGGGCTCCCCTGGTGTTGCAAGCACTACATGCTCCCTCCCTGGGAATGGGAAATGTATTTTGCTAGGCTGGCAGGTGCCAGGAGAAGGATGGATATAGTCTGTGCATTAGGCTGGGGCTTTGTTGTGACAGTTCAGAGCTGCCTTCCTGGAGGAGGCTTCTCCCAGCAGCGTTCCTGGGTCAGTGTTAGAGCCGCAGCAGGTAATTAGGCTTCCAGGAGGAAAAGCCCCAACTTTGCAACAGGTTCCTAGTCTTTGTGATCTTGGAACAGATCCAGCTGAAAGGAATCCCAGTTTTGTCATTCATGGCTTGTGGGGCTGCTTCATCCAGGCTGCTTATTTACTCCTCTGACAAAGAACCTCAGGGGGCCTGCAAAGCACTTTGAAAACCCTGCTCCACCTCTCCCTGTTTGTATTGGGAGGAAACAGCTCCTTCAGATCTATACAGTGTTTCCTGATATATTAAACAGGGTTGAGCTCCTGGACCAGCTGTAAAGCAAATGTCTTTGGAGACTTGCAGCGAGGGTCACGGCTATGAATGAAGTCTCCACTCTTCTGTAGGGTGGGGAGCACTAGTAAACCTTTCCGCCAAGCGGGGCTTCACTTTCATGACATTTTACTTTTATTTTGTTTTTAAAGCTCCTTTTTGGAATGCTAGCATATGGGGTTTGCATCGTTTGGTAGGTTTTTAATGGCAGCGTCGTTTAAATCAAACCTGAGGTCAGCCCAGCTCCAGCGGGCCATCAGGTAGGCAAAGAGGAAAAAGCAGCAAAAAAACCCAAGTAGGTCACAAGGTAAAATATATGATAATAATAATATTAAAAATTATCATATGGTACAGAGAGTTGTTGCTATGAGTCCTGAAGGAAGGTACAAAGGCACTGCCAGCTTCGGACAAAGAATGATCTGTCCAAGGCCCACCTTCCTCGCGGGTTGGAAGTCCTGTTCCCCACGTGGATCTGGCTGATTCTGCTCTCCATCCCAAAGTCCCAATCTAGTCATTTTAGTTTGCTTTGGAAGCAGAGGAGGGGTTAGAAAATGGAGGGTGGATAAGTCTTGATCGTGGAGATGGGAGTTGCTCAGTGCCTGGGGGCTGAGGTTGGTAGGGGAGTGGTTGGTGTAGCCGCTAGTGTTTTTTTGTGTGTGTGTGTGTGTGTGTGTGTGTGTGTGTGTGTGTGATTTTGTTTTCTTTTGTTTTTTGGAGTTTTTTTGTTTAATTTCCTGAGCCCTTTGGAGGCTAGTGAAATGCTGGAGCTGTGCCCAGGCCTCCTGAGAATGACTCAGAGGCATCCCCCTTTGTTTCTGCCCCTTCTTCATGTGCATACATAAGATCGTACTACCAGCAATAATCTGTGGGGCTGGCCCCTGACGGTGGCCAAGGCTGTGGCTGCCCCAGTGGCCTCTGAATCTGCTTCTCACAAACTGTCATCTCTATTCAGCTGAATGATGACGTACAGGAATAAAAAGCCTGGCAGCACTGAATTTCATCCATGAAGATCATCCCTCCCCCCTGCTGTCTCTCCCATTAGACATGGGGATGTTCAGCTTTAGATCTAAACACTTGTTCTGATGTTGAAGCTGCTTTGGCTTCCACGCTGCAGTTTGGCAGGTCATGAAGTTATCTCCATTTCAGAAGGCTGAGCCGTAGGGAAATTGCCTTCATTCAGGCTGTTCATCAGTGGAGGAAAGCAAGTTCCCTTGCTTCCTTGTTAGTAAATTGGCAGCTGATCTGCTTGTGACTGCAGGTTTCCCCTGTCTAGACCAGTGTTTCTAACCTTTTTGTACCAGGGCCCATTTGTAAGCATCGATGACCAGTCTCGACCCAGTGCCCCTCACTACTGATCCGCTGCCCCCAGGTCCCAAGGGTAGGGTGTATGGGGTGGGGGGATGTAGGGCATGGGGAGCGCCAAGCAGCCCCTCGCAGGCTGGAACTCTGCCAGCCTGCAAGGGGAAAGCCAGTTTCCCACATTTTCCTTCTTTAAAGTTTGCTGATCCATTTTTAAAGTTTTTCCATAACCCTTTCATATATTCTTGCAACCCACTTTTGGGTCATGACCCACAGGCTGAGAAACGCTGATCTAGACATCACAATGATCTCAACACCTGTGAAGGTTGTGTTCTACTGTTAATGAGTTATCACAACAGTTATGGTTTGCAGAGGAAGTTTGATTTGTAGACATTGGCCAGGGGTTTCCTGAAATGGAGTCCCAGCCCCTTCCCTGTGCAGCCAGGATGGCCAGTTGGCAGTCCGTTTTGGTCCGAGGCCAGAAGGACAAATGTAATGGATTAGGCCATAAACGTATCTGAGGCAGCTTTGAGTGCCTATGCAAGAGGATTTTTGCAAAAAAAAATTCTTGAATTAAAAATAAATAAATAAATAAAGAGTTTTTTTTAAAGAATTATTTTTACAAAAATCACGTTGGTCTAATAAGAGATCACCTCTATCACAAGCCCTGATTGCCTTTTCCTCTAAACCCTGGATACCTATGCAACAGGAAACATTAGTGGGCAAGGAGGTAAGTTGGTACATACTGTGTGATGCCTCGGGTACAGTGGAAATATATAAGCAATATCAGCATGCTGGAATTTGGAAAACACATACCTAAAATGGTTGGAGAAGTGGGTTCGAACATGTGTATGGGCTGTTCAGCCCTTTGTGATGACAGGAGCAGAGAGCCACGCACACGCTGTGCTTGGGCGCAAGTCAGAAACCTCACGCTGCTCTTCGGGCTGGGCATGAGACAGGCTGCAGTTATGATGCCAAAGCTAAAACTGAAGCTCATGAAAAACCGGTGGTTAAGAATATCTGTAATGATCAAATATTACCTGTGGATTATTGTCATTATTGGATTAAATTTTGCTTGCGATTCTGAGTCGAGCACTGTCCATCTTCCCAAGCTTAAAAGAGGAAATGATTTCTAAAGAGGGATGCCACTCTCAGCCAATGAGCAAAGGTTGAAAGTGCAAGTACATTTGCTACCAGAAGCCAGCATTAATGGCCCTGCCTCCATGAAAGGGAAATGCCCAGCGTGATTCTACCCCTATACCTTCCCCTTTTCTGGAATAAGGATGCTCATCCAGGGGGGCGTAGCAATACAATTGAAGCAGCAGTGGGGTAGACATAAGCCACAAACTATCTTTAATACAGACACACCCCAACTCTCCTTTTCCCTTTCTCTTTGTCCCCTCACCTCTGGAAGTCAGCAGTGTGGCATTAACAACATGCTAGAGGCATAATAGTCTTTCCCGCTGATGTGGATGGGAAAGACTGGATGGCTCTGGAAAAGAGTATTGATTATTTATTGACTTGGGCACAAAGGAGAAATTGCCATTGCAGGAAAAAAAGATTGCAATTATTGCTGCCTCGGGAGCAACAAAGGAATTAATTTAGTTCTAGGGGAGATAATATATTGCTGCTCTCTTTGGGTCTGATTGTGTAGCATTTGAGATGCTGGGAGCTGTAAATGTCAGCGCTGGCGTTTTCCTTGTCACATCGAGGGGATGAGAGAGTAGCACTTGAGGGGAATGGATCTCTGTGTCTTCAGAGCGTGGGAGTCTGAATACAGGTATTGCTGTCTTGGGCTGTGACTCTTGCTGTGTGCTGCAGTTGGGAGTGTGAATCCAGGCATTCATTCTGGGAGAGGTAGATTTTAATTCTGTTGGGGCAAAAACTGCCTAGCTTCTGGAGTCAAACCTGGGGTGCAGTTAAAATCCTCCAGAATTGATTTATAGGGTGGAGTGGGGTCTTCCGCCAGAGGGGCTTCATAATGCTTTGAGAAAATACTTCCCTGCTCTTACCTGAACAAGGATCAGTTAATTTTTTTTCTTTCTGATCACTGATCCATAACTCCTGCTTGGGCACGTTTATCAGGCCTGCAAGGTACTGTAGCAGGGGGTGGGATCTTAAAACCGGGCTGTTGCATATATCTCCTTGCTTCATGAATTCAGACCCTTGCACTTTTTCCCAACTTGCTGTGGATGAAGGGCATTATTTCCATTGAGAATCTGGACCTCCCCCCTTCTTATTTAGGTCTGTTTAATGAGACATGAGACCATAAGATGGTCACTGTTCCCTTTTTGTTTTGTATGCTTCTGTGGCGCTGGTCCTGGGTTGGACTTGTATTGCTTTCAATTCCTAGACCAGTTGATGCATCTGTGTCCTAACAGTTTTACTGGAATCAATTGAACTTAGCTGGAGGGCAGGGTGAGCAAAGCTTTGGTTTACTAGGCTGCGTGTTAAAATGTGAAATGCCTTTGAAACCGGTCAAGGTAAAAGACCAAGGAGGAAAATGTGACCTTTTGAAAGGAGCCCTGTAAATTCTACTTTGCTGCACCAGAAGTCAGCTCAGGCCAGGGTCGCCTGCAAGTTAAACTCAGCACTCCCACAGGAGGGAGAGGAGGAGAGAGATGGACCCATTTGCTGCTGTCTTGCACAAGCCTTTTGTTTGCTTTTATTACATCTATCATTGCCTTTCTGTAACTTTGAGCTTCCTTCTAATCAGCCTCCATTTCTGTATCGTCAGCCCTAGGGAATGGCAAAGCTGCCTGTCGTGCAACATGGAGCTGGGGAGGTTCTGAGCTAGCACTTTTTGGGCTTTTCCTTCGTTTTTCTTAGAACAGCCACTTCTCCATTAAATAATCTCTTCGTCTGCATTGAAGCCCAGTTGTTGCTAGCACCGCTCCAGCTAGAGAGCGGCCGTGGCTTTAAAGATCCACCGCTCAAGAAGCGATTCCATAGTGCTGCTGCTGTCTGCTCAACATTAACATAACCGCGCGTAAAAAAAAAAACACCCCAGCATCATGCGGTTTGTCTTTTAATAACTGCCTCTGTAAACTAAGTTAGTGGCCTACTCCTAACTCACGCTGATGTGCTCTTCAGGCAGCTGCAACGCAGAAGGTGGGTTTTGCTCTGAGGACAGCTAGGGGGTTTCCTTGCCGTGAATCATTTGGGGAGGTGCAGGATGAGTAGGGTTGTGTCTCTGTATTTGAACTCCCAGCTGTTTGGTTTTTTTTTCCTGCTCCTCCTTTCTGTTACTCTCCCCTCTTCCCCTCCCTCCTGGTTTTCCACCCAGCTCAAGTTTTCTGACCTTGGGGTCTTTGCTGATTCCCTTGGGAGGGATGGCCTCAGTTGTGCAGGGCTAACCCTACATTTGATTTGCTCTTTTCTCGCTGTGTCCATGGTGGTTTCTTGCAGACTTAAATTTCTCCACTTGCATATATGTGGCACACAACTTGCCTTTTAATTATCATCCCCCCACCCCCAATCTTTATTTTGGGCATAGGGAAAAGAATTGAATTCTCCAATCTTGATGCTTGCAGCTTTGATTAGAGGGGTCTTGTTAGGACTGTGCTATGGATGTAAGAGGACGTGCTTGAGGGCCGAGGGCTGTGCTCGTAGATGTAGGTTTGCCACTGATGTGCTACATCAGGATACCAAAGTCTCCTCCTGTCTCTGTGTCTCAGTTCTCCGGTCTGTAAAGTGGCGACAAATTTGGGGCTCTTGAAGGTGCTATTGTGAAAAGCTCTATCAGCATTAAGCCTTCATTACTCTGAAGTGTCTGCTTCTACCCAACGTGTGCACTCTTTAAAAAACCATCTCCTGTAAGCTTGCAGAAGTCCTAAAATGATGCCTCTGTGTTTGAGTATTCTCCGACCAATTCATAACATGTAGTACAACTGGCCTGTAGTACCTAAAGAAAATACGCAGTTTGCCCAAGGCCTCTCTGCTTCCTTAAAGTATGGCAGGAACATTTGCACTGCCATAGTGGCCAGCCAAAAAGGGTTTGCTTTCCCCCTCCCTGTGGATTATCGGTCTCGGCAAAGTGGAGCAGATTACCTAGAGAAGCTGTGAGCGCTCTGGGGGCACAGAGGACAAATGTGCTTCACTCTGCATGCCTGAAATATGCCCCTGTCTGCAAATGGCACAGAGGAAGCGTCTCTGAGGTGGGGGAACAAATGTTCTGGGTGACAGCTGCAGTGCTGGCAGCGTTCGTGTGCCTCTGGCCAGAAGCTGTCTTTGGAGGATCGGTATCAGTGCAATGAAGTGGGAAGGGCAGAAACTTCTTTGAAGTCAAAATAAAGGTACATGGGTGATGTTGGGTCAGCACCGGCACAAAAAAAAGGGGTGGTTTGCACGCCTGTACGGCTAGTGACAGGTGAGTAATGCTGTTTGGAAGGCAATAGGAGGACTCGGTTAGACACTGTTGCTCTTTACATAACACACCCATGTGTGTACCAGGAGTAATGAATATTTTCTAAAAATAACACATTTCCACTGAAGCAAGACTTTGCTTCATACCATCCAATAACCCTGCAGAGCTTTAACAAAAGGGATCAAGTGTTAGCGTCTCCACGTCGCTGTTCAGCAGCAGCGTTTTGCACGCTGAGTAATTATTCAGTCGTGAAGGCCTGGCATCCCTTGGATGTGTGCAGGGGCACAGCTGGTCTCCCTGACTGTCTGCTGTTGTGCAGACTCCTGAATTGAGCTTATTTTTGTGGTAGGGATTTATAGTGCAGTCATTTGCATCCCGAGTTGACGGTACTGCTTTAAAAAATAGGCATGCAAAATGTCTCCTGTCCGGTCTTTTATGAGCATAGGTGTCCTGGACGCAGGCTGTTGAAAAGGAGGGATGCAGAATGGTTGTCTAATGTGACGAGCAAGAGCTGGTGCCATGGCTCCTCTCAGGATGCTAAAAGCTGGTCATAGTGAGTTATAATAGGAAAGATGAGGACTGAGACATAGACATAGATTAACATAGAATAATCCTCTCAATTTTATTTCTACTTCTGAGATAAAGTAGTACAGGGGTCTAATTTCCATATAATTTGTAATCTAATTAAGAGAGGTGGAGCAAGAATAAATGCTTTATGCAATAATGAGACTACATGTGATGATATTGTTGTCTGGAGGCATATTTTTAGACTGGTAACAGGGTTCATTCTTTCCTGTCCTCCCATAATGTTTAAACAACTGTATTTCCTGCACGTTTTTCTTCGTCACAGCCGCTTTGAACTTGCCCAGTCTTCTACATCTGTGACTTCAATTTTTATTTCTTAAGGAATTACCAGTTCCTTCAATCCTGGTATCTCTCCAAGCATGCGGTGTAATAATCTACGCGCTTTGTGTCGTTCAAAGCTTGTTCAGAGCTTGAAATGCTGTGGGCTAAAGCTGCAATTTCAAGCGGTGCCGAGGAAAATGACATTTAGATGGCTTTTACAAGAAAAAAAAATCGTTACTGTTGCAATTGCGGGATCTTAATAATTTATTCCACTGGAGAGTTTGCGATGGGCTAATAGAAAATCAATCTGTTGGACAACCTGCTTCCTCCCTGGCACAAAGGTTCACTGAACAATGAGCGCTGCCATCTTTCCTTTATGTTTCTAGGAGCTGCCCAGGATCGGTGTCTCATGACGGCGACTCATTCTCACTTAGTCTTAGACCTCTCTTGGCCGGTTCCCTGGACTCCTGGCATTCAGAAGGGACCATTAGATCGTCTCTAATTTTCCTGGGTTGCAGGCCACTAAATCTCACCGCCCGTCCCCCCCATCTGAGTCCAGTGACTTGCCTTTTGGTTAAAGCCTTGCTGCTCTTTCGCTAGAGCATATATTTACGGCATCCAGCCTGGACCTGAAAACCAAGAAATGGAAGAGCCCACCACTTCTCTTGGTAGCTTGTTCCAATGGTTTATCACCCTTTTAATTTTGAAGTGTGCTCTCTTTCAACTTCTAACACTTGATGTTTCTGCTTTTCTCTGCTGTGTTAGGGAGTCCTCTAATAACTGGTATTTCTTCCCATGAAGTTATATAACTATGGTAGTGGTCACTTCTTTGTCCTTTGAATAGATTAAAGGGATTGTGCTCTCGAGTTTTTTTATTTGTAAGGTGTGTTCTGCCTCCCTCCAAATCATTTTTGTGGTGCTTTTCTGTACTCTCTTTTTTGGGTGTGTGTTTCCCCCCTCCCCCCCCCCCCCCCCCCCCCCCCCCCAGTAAGTGGCCTTCACGACCGTACGTGGCAAGCACGTACTGGTCTCGCCAGCGCAGCATGCTGAGAATGCGTTGGTCCTTTTTGCCTCAGATCATGTTGGGACCCCAGATTCAGTTGCTTATTCACCTTCCTAAATCCTCTGAGTCCCTGCTTTGCAGAATACAGGCATACTGGGAGCCTGGTTTCTTCTGCCTAAATGCCCCACCTTTTGCTCCTCTTTAAAACTTCCCGTTTGAAAGGACCCGGGTTGCTGACTGATCCACCTTGCTCTGTCTGACTGCTTGTCATCTTGGTGATGTTGGAGCGGAAGTGTCTGCTTGGCAGGGTCCCAGGAGAAACCCAGTACGTGTGTACATAGCAGGGAACGAGTGTCAGGTCATCCTTCCCCATGCTCTGGCCTGTTCCTGAGGTGTCCCGGGTCTTCTCGAGTGGTCCGGAAGTGGAGGGTGCGCAGCACTAGGCAGGGTCAGGAGAAGGCTGCAGGAGTGGAGCTGGAGGCTAATGATCAGATCCAGAGATCTCTTCCCTGCCTTGCAGCTTTCTGCAGGGGTGTGGAGTCTGCTCCTTGGGGACCTCCTCACATCCGCTGTGCAGAGCTCTGGGAAGCTACTCTTTTCCCAGGCTTGGCTCCTTATTGGGGTAAAGGTCTGTGAATTCCACATAAATATTTACCAGATCCCATCTTAACCAGCAGAGAGCCGCGAACGCTGCGACCCGGCAGCCAGCAGGACTTTGCTTGTTTTGCTTGCAGGGTCCGTGTCTCATCTGCGCCTGAGCTAGGAAGCATCCCATTGTTGGGAAAGGATGCGAAGGAAGACGCGAGGGCTATAATCAGAGCTGTGCGGCAAAGAATAACAACGAAGGGCCCATGGAGATTGAACCAGACGTTGGTAAACTGGAGGGAGTCGCGTCTTAGAAATTCCCGTGCAACTGCTAGAAGGAAACTAAGATGCAACAAGGAAAAGTCAATGGAAAATCCAACCTGACTTAGCTCATAAATGGAGTCTCCTCAAGGGTGTCCTCTTGTTTTCCCCTTCTTTTTGTGAAAAACAGGACTAATAAAATCTGGAAAGTAGCATCTGCCTCTCTCTCGCCCTATTCTGAGTTTTGGAAGCCACCAAAACCCTACGGTGGAGAACAGCCCATGGGTAGCTGCCTATATGGACTGGGTGACCATGGCTTGCTTTCATTCCTGGCAAGCCCAGCTGTATTGAACCACTTGGTCTTGTGGCCTTGTGAGCTGCCAAGTTGGGTTTTGCACAATTGGCATAACTTGCAGTGCAGAGAGCATCCAGGGATGGAGATCTGGGGTGATGTAGGAATGGCTGTTCCTGCCTTCTTTTTTGTTCTCTTCTGTTTCCGGACAGCTGCATTGAGGCTCGAAAGGGATCTGCAGCTCTTTCTCTCCATAACTAGTAAAAACATGCTTCTGTGGTGTTATAAACTGGAATAAAAAATAAGCTGGCCTCACCAGCTCTTAGGTGCCTTTGCAGCATTTGAACAGTCATAAGGCAAAGGCAAAGTCTTTAGCTACTGCCCATTCCCTAAAATGAAAACAACCAGTCTCAGCCAAGATCCTGCCAGATCAGGCTGTCCTTCCCCACAGCTGTTGCTATGCCCTTTCCCACTGTGGGCATATAGATGAGCTTTGCATCATGGCCTGAAAGCCATCTGACTTGAGCTATTTCAGAACTGGATGCAGCAGGGACTTGTGTTTCTAAAGTTCTCTGCTTGTCAGCTTTGGGAGTCTGTGTTCCTCCAGGGTATAGGCCAGTGAACATATTGCCATGAGATATGGGGCGTGCAGAGTACCTTGGCTTTTGGTAAATGTGGGGAAAGCTGCCCTGTGTTTGCTGTGGGGGAAGAGCACGCTCGTGGGCAGTCCCTATGGACAGCTGTTGCATTGTAAATTCACACTCTTGCTTCTCTGATGGCAACTTGCCCTTAGCATTGTGGTATTTAGGATCCATTGAATAGCCTGGGTCAGATCCTTTGTTGCAGTCAGCTCTTTTGCACCACACCACAATGTAATAGGAGCCACGGTACAAGTGAGTGTTGTGCAAATGGAATTGTGAGTTCAAAAAGTGTGTGTGTCACATCTCTAAATCCTGTGTCTTGCTGGCTCCTGTGATAGCCTGCCAGAAATGCCATCACTTCATCCTGTGCTGGAAGAGTCACAGCACCAAGCATCTGTAAAGTGTTCACGAGTACTCTCCTGTTTTTAGCGTGCAGCCTTGATGGCCACACAGTGCAGTTCTGAACCCTTGGGTTTTCTCCTTTGTGTTGAAAAGGCAATGTATCATTTTCCTGGGTGTGTGCGCCACCCAGCATTTCCTTACTTGCTGGTCCTGCAGATGCAGCCCTTGACTCAAATGTGCAAAATCCTCATAACATCTTATGAGTGTAAGACGTATTGATTGACACTCATGACGATGACATACTATTAGATACCTTCCTTGTAGATCTTTAAGAGAAAAAAAAAAGATTCACCCTGGAATGTTAAGTTCTTCAAGGATATTGCAGGGGTGTAAGTTGTAGCCGGGTAGGTCTAAGGACATAGGCAGACAAGGGTCTTTGGGTAAATCTGATTTTTTTTTATTAGACCAACTCAAATAGTTGGAAAAATGGAAAATGGAGAGAAAAGACCAATTATTTGAGTTGGTCTAATAAGATATCAGATTTACCCAAAGAACCTTGTCTGTCAAGGATAGAGGAGCATTTTGTACTTTTGTTTTTTTACCTTTGTTCTTAAAATTATAAACCTCTTTATAACGATCTCTTTTTCTGTGTCAAGCAGATAATATTCCCATTATACAGATGGATAAAACCAAGGTGTCTACACAGGAAATGCTTCCCCCAGAGTTGAACAGAGAGGACAAGAGTAGAGTAAATTTTGGGTTGTAAGTGGCAGTTCTAGACACTAGGTGTTGGACTGGTGCATGTACTGCTGTAGCTTGAGCTCATGCCCAGTGGCTACCTCCTTTACAAGGGGTTGAATATGAAGTGCATGAGTTGAGCAAAAGTCTTCTGCTGTAACTGCCTGGCCTTTTTCCAGGTATCCAGGACACTTGAGGGAGTGATGCTTGGTTTTTCTCAGTAAAAAATAAAAACTGGGGTTAAAAATAGTTGCAATTCGTGTGACCTCCCATCCCAGCCCTGAAGGGACCCATTGCTTTTAGCGCACAAGTGCTTCTGCTTATGTGTGAGTAAAGTGGCTGTGCAGGTTCTGCTTTGAGATAGCATGAAACAAGAAAAAGAGTTACAATCTGGCAATACTGAGGGTAAGGATTACTAAAGAAACCTTCCTGTTTCCTCTCTGCTGGCTGCAGGATGCTGGGACGGTGGGTCTTAAGAGGTGATGGCCAGTGAATTTCTTGAGCTGCTGCCCCTCTATTGTGTTTTCTTAAAGCAGAAGGTGTCCGAGAGCCTCTGCTTCTCTCTCTATAGGGAGTTTGTAACAAAAAGAGAAGTCGTTCACAGGTTTCAAACAGAGGGGACGTGCTAAAAATAGCCCGCTACTATTTAGAAAATGATATTGCAAGCCACAGAAAAAGATAGAAGGATGGAAAATAATTTCCCGGCCAGGGAATGTTTTACGAATTTAGAGCCACAGAGCAGATAGATCTCATGGTAGGACTTGATTTCTTTGGCTTCCAGTCTGCTGTATAATGAGGTCTGTAGCCTGGATGTGCCAGTAGCTTCCAGACTGCAGTTGGCCGCTACAATTTGGTTGTGATGCTGGCAGATCACGTTTTGGCAAACGGGCCCTGTAGATTCCCATTGCAGAAGGAAGCGAGGAACCCATATTCCTAATGCCTGAGGTTGCTCGTTGCAGTTTTCGGCAGCTCTGTCTTAGTGGTAACCCCAGCAATGCAGGAGAGACATGGCATTCAATTAGGACTAGCGTTCAAATCAAATTATCGAAAAGGATTTCAGTGAAATGAGATGGTTTCAAGAGAGGAGCTTAACTGAGCATCTCTCTTTCCATCTCATCTCCTGCTGTAGGCTGCGACATGGATGCTCGCTAATGGAGTGCCAGTCAGCCAGCCCATGGCCCCCGGCACGGTTCAAGCCCTGGGAAGATTTACATTAATCAAATGCAAGCAGACAATGTAGCGTAAAGAAATGTCTATCCCGTGAGCACTGCTCACCAACTTCATTAGGTTATTGGTGCAGAAGAAGAAAATGGCCCCTTTACCCCAACCCTCCTCCTCCAGGCCTGGACAAGTCGCCTAGCCCAGAGGGCAGCGAGCTCTGTGTGCCCTGCGTTGACCTGCTGATCTCTTTCCTGGGCCCAGATGGCTTTCTTCCCCTGCCCAACCCATTTTAGAAGCAATGCAGAAACCCTGTTCTTCTGAGCAGGATTCTGGGCTTTCAGTGACGGGTGCTTGAAACAAGCCCAAACGGCATGGTGCGCAGCGCCCCGGCACTCGGTGCCCCGGCAGACAGGTGGGAAGTGTGTGCAGCCAGATCTGTGCTCTTTTATTGCTGCCCTCCCTAGAGTAATCGGAAAGGTCCTTGTTGGGCTGCCCAGCTGTCCCAAGCTCAGCTCCCCCTTGTCTTGTGGCATGCATCCTCCAGGGGAGGATGGAGATGCTGTTTTTCTGCCTGCCCATTAGCAGCACAGTTCTGGGCCTCAGCTGATGATAGTTGGGAGGAGGTGGGAGAGAAGAGGTGGAGTTTCTTCCCATCCCTCAAGTGGTCAGTAAAACAATCAGACAAATGCCTTTCCAGGAATGTCAGAGGAGCATAAAAAAAGCCCAGAGCCTCCGACAGGGGCTTGCACTTGGTGGAGAGGACCGGGGCCTATCCTGCCCCATGAACGTGGGCCTCTGGGGGGGCTCCCTGCTCTGCTGATTTTGCCTTGTGATCCAGGTAACGTCTGGAAGTCTTTGTTCCCTCTCGGTGGTGCTTGAATATGGTGAGAGACTAGAAAACTGCTTCTGTGAGCGCAGGGGGAGATGAGGGGGAAGGGCCATGCCTGTAATACTGGCCGTGGGCATCGAATGGGGGATTTGGGGCACGGCTACATGCTGCTCCTGATGCTGTTCTTTAAGGTCTTGGTTTTAAAATTCAGCGGTGAAAGATGCCCGTGGTAAAAATGCATGCCCCGGTCTCCCGGTTCAAGAACAAAGGTTTTGACAGGCAAGGGAGATGCCTTGCTCGGGGATGCAGGCAGCACGTCCCTCCGCTCAGTCCTCAATTGTGACTGCGTGCAAGCCCCGGTGGACGTAGCAGGAGCTCCTGAGCATACCTCCAGTGAGATTTGATAATCTGTTGTTTGTGATCGAATTAATTCCCCCTCAGTGCCCGAGAGGGTTTTGAGGGGGGAGTTGGGGGAGGTTATTTTGTTTACTTTTTTTTTTTTTTTTTCTTAAACGTGTTTTTTCTTTCATCTTTTTCCAGTTTTTGTTTTTTTTCCCAATGGGGTCTTATTTAAAATCCGACCTGCAGCTATGGAGGATGAGCTGACGGTGAACTGAGCTGACAGTCTGCTCAGGATTCAGACGGCATTAATGTGGATTTCTCCATTTGTGCACTGTGTCAGCAAGCGGAGGCTCCTCCCTTTGCAATGGTGTCTGTCAGTGCATGGAGGTCGGGAGCAGTTGTGAAGGTGGCGTGAAACACAAACTGTTGCCTTTTCTTTGGGAATATCGTGCTCCAAAGAAGGCCTTGCCCTTTGTGCCTAGAAGGTCTTTCCCGGATAGGCGCTGCTTTGGCCTGCCCTGCCATGAAGAGCTCTGTGTGTGAACTGAGCATTAATCCTGCTCATTGTCAGAGCTTGAGGCCTTTAGTGTGGAGCATGTACTGTGGGGCTGATGTGCTTTGAAGGTGTAGGGCAGAAGCAGCCTGATGTAGACACCAGGGTTTCCAGGGGGGTTGGGTTCATCTCCAAGTTGCCAACACACATGTTGAGATATTTTATTGTTCTCAGCAGCTGCTTCATTACTCACCAGTATTTGTGTGTGTGTGTGTGTGATGATTTCACAGGAAAGTCCATAGGGAAGGAGAGCATTTGTACAACTATTGGTTGTGATAGATTTGCCCTTGCGTGCTATTCTGGAGATGCCCAAGTCTGATGTGAAGATTGTGGCTTCTCTACTGAACTCTGTTTGTCTCCCTCTCTTCCCCTTTTTCCCAGCAGAAGACAGTGAGCTGAACCCATGTTTGATCTAGTAGCCCGTTGCCATGGTCTTTCCTGAATTCAGGCCTGCGACCTCTTTCAGAACAAATTGAGGGGAGGATGAACCAAGCAAGCCATGTTGGGGGGGTTAAAAAAAAAAAAGACAATCCACATTTCTCATGCAGCGTGCTGTGCAACCAGAGTTTGCCTCCTGCCCTCCTTCCAGCTCAGCCCTCCATTTCAGTGCTGGGTGTGTAGAGGTTTGCACAACACGTTGGTTTGTTTGGCTGCCTTTGGCTTGGTAGGCACTGCGTAAGCATAAGATATCAGGAAGAGTCACTGGTCTCTGCAGTTAAGGTTGAAGGCAGCTTTCCAACATAAGCATAATTTATTATTTCTTTTATTCTACGTTGTCTCGCTTTGCCAGAACTAGGGAGTCCACCCAACCTGTCTTGTGATCATATACCAGAATGCAAACTATTTGGGATAGTTGTGTTAATTGCATTTCTCAAAAAGAAGAGGCGGTCGTTTCATGTGTTTTGTTAGATCTCGCATGGCAGGTCTAAGACCAGCAAACTCCTATTCCCCTCAATGTTTGCGTCTGCAGTAACAAACTTCAGAGCATCAATACACTACCAGTGATAAACAGCCACGATGGACACGGTGGGTAGCACTCAAGTGTTAACGCCTGTCCTGTAGGTTAGGCAGCTTTTATGGTAATGATTTCCATGACCTGTCTATGTTCCCAGTGCTTCTGGTGGAGCAAGATATGTTTTAATTATTTTTCCCGCTGTGAACTGGGGCCACTAAGAGCATTTTGCCTTTGGTTGGTTTTGGATGTGTTCAGCTGCAAATTAGTTATTGTGCTGGGCAAACATTAAGAGCCTCACAAAGGTCACGAGGGTGAGTATCTTTGTGCTTAAACAGTGGGGATGTGATTTGAGAAGCGAGGCGCAGCTCCATGCGAGCGACGCAGACTTAGTTGTGTGCACACAATTAAGTGTGTGCCTTCTGCTTGCCCAAGCGCCTGGCTGGATGGGGGTAGGTCTGGAATCGGCCAACACCGCCGTACTAGCATCGGGCTTCGAAACCAGTAACGTAGATTTACAGCTGTGAGAAATCAAATCATTAAGGAAGGACAGAGATTGGCCATCTCTTAGGTTTTCAAACTAAGACTTTTCTAAAAGAGATGCTTTATTTAGAGCCCAGCTCTTTGGCTCACTTCAGACATAGCAGGATGAAATGCTACAGTCTCCGTTAGACGGGAGGTCAGATGAGATGATCTAATGGTTCCTTTGGTCTTAAAATAGGGCTGCGTGGATTAAGGTGTCACTGAGTTATTTATAATATCGGTGTTAGAATTCCCTCACCAAAGGAACCTCTTAGTCAAAATATTGCACTAAATTGTAGTTGGCTTCGATCAGTGTTTATGGTCTCTGAGGAGGAAGAACCGAATATAGCTTTTTTTTTTCTTTTAAAACTAAAAAGTTGCATTAAAAAAAAAAGGAAAGTATATAAATATCATTTGGAGAAAACCTCAAGGAAAAAAATGGCTTGTTTAAATATAGGAAAGGGGAACGGGAATAGGAAATACTGTGTAAATATAGGAAAAGTGAAGGAGATGCAAGTCTGATATGTTGGCAAGTTTTCTTCAGCTACAGAATCAGTGTAACACCTGTAGCCTAATCTTACTTCCAGTGAAATCCATTGGAAAACTCCAGTGTAGTCAGCGGGGGCAGGATTTGGTGCTTCCAGACTGACCTTTAGTGTGCCTGCTAAGAGGCAAGGGTTTTTAGGGTGATATCTTTGCTTGGACCGACTGTGTAGCTAGGATAGTTAGACAAGCTTTCGAATGCAAGACATAGTAGGTCTGCTGAGAAACTATTGTCTAGCGGGAACTTTCACGTAGGACGGTTTGTGATGGATGCCTCCCACGTGGTGCTGCTGTGCCTCGGAGCTGCACTTGCACCTGTATGCACTTCAAAGCTTGTTCTTTGAGCCAGACTTTCCACAGGGCTCAAATCTGCCCCTTACCTTTGTACGCACAATTGCAACAACAAAGCTAGATGACTGGAGACAGCATCCTAGCAATTTGACTTTTGAAACACTTCTCATGCAATCCAGCGTTCCTCCTCCTGAGCACTGTCATTTGCTGTTTCAAGGGCTGTCTTCGCACTTGTCTGGCCACTGGCTCACAACAGCCACAAGTATGAGGAGTCATTAATAATGATCTGATGAAACTCAAAATCTGCATGACATGCTGGGGCAACATGACTGAATCCCAAGCCCCCCTGCGTGTGTGGGACTAGCATGTCCTGTGGAGACGAGATGCTTTCGGTTTCCTATGGTTGGTTTAGCAGAATAAAATTGTTTGGCACGCTGTGTTTGTTCTTGCCTCCTTTGCTTTGATTTTCATGGGCGTCTGAGTCGAAGCTTTTTCCAGCCGTGGAGTAGGTGGAATGGTAGTGGAGCGTGGGGTGGTTGTGCAGGCTCGGAGGGGTGTTTCCATTCAGCCAGCTTTGTATTGCAATTATTGGCAGGCAAAGCAAACATTTAATTTCCACAGTAATTAGCTCAGTGGAGGGAGGTAGGTTAATTTTGACTGCCACTCCCTGTCTGCTTAAGAAATCTGGTTGCTTTATGTGGTTTTTGTACAGCAGAGTGGTCTGAGATCAGAGGGATTTGAAACTTTTTTTTTAAATTAATGGCTTCTGAAGGGGAAAAAGGCAACAAAAGGCATCAGTTGTGCTCTTGAGAGAGATCTTGGTTTTTTTCCCAATGAGCAGACACTAAGGTTGTCAAGACAACATGAAAATGGAAAAAGGTTTCCTTTACTGCTTTCCCGGTAGGAGCAAGCCAGGTACTACCACCAAGTGCATATATAAACTTTGCAACCTCAGAAGCTCTGTCTACAATATACCAAAGCTGGAATAGCCCTGACACCTGAAATCAAAAGGCTTGACTTTCTTAGCTCACCTATTTAATATGTAACACAGTGGTGAGTGCTGTGGACGTTTTTACCTCCAGCTCACAGTAACCAGAAATCCCTATCTACAACAGTTGTTTTTTTTCTGTATAAAGTCATGGTAAGATGGTATTTCTATTTGTCCATTTTGCAAATAATTGATTGTCCCACTTTAATTTGCTTCCTCTTCCCCTCCCACTTGCTCTCCTTCACAGCTGGGAACAAAATGAAGCGGTAACTTTTGACCCATCAGCCCTTGACAGCCAATAGCAAGTGCTCGGTGGCCCCTGTTTGGGACCCTCTGATTTAGGGCAGGTTCAGCATGGATGGAGGGATTCTGATGCAGCGTTTTCCTTGGTGATCTAGATGCTGTTGTTTAGTTCTTCAGATCGTCAGGTTCTTTGTAAAAGGAGCAGCTGAGTGGGAAACAGAGCAGTTTGCTTCATTGCAGCCTCTTTATTGGTAGTTCTGGTTGGCTTGGCTCTTCCTACCCAGTCCAAGAGATGCTTGACAATAGCTGTCCTTTGTGCTGGGAAAGGACTAACTTCAAGACCAGTGCGTGCGGAAACTGTGGTGCTTCTAAAAAACAGACTTTAACAAACTCGGGGAATTGGTGGGCAGGATCCCCTGAGAGGCAAATCCGAGGCGAAAGGGAATCCAGGAGAGCTGGCTGTACTTTAAGGAGGCCCTTTTAAGGGCACAGGAGCAAGCTATCTTTGCTTGCAACAGGAGGCCAGCATAGCTAAACAGGAGATTGAAACTCAAAAGCCACTCCTGTAAAAAAAAAAAAAAAAAAAAAAAAAGTGGAAACTTGTTGATAGTACTAGGGAAGCGTATACAAGTATTGCAGGGGTGTGCAGAGAAAAAATTAGGAAGAGCACATCAGGTGAGATGCAGCTGACAAGGGACATAAAAGGTAATAACAAGGGAGTTTACAAGAATGGCAAAAGTAAGAGAAAGACCAAAGAAAATGGTAGGTCGTTTAAGGAATGCAGAAGGCAATCTAGTTGCAGATAATGCAAAGAAGGCCACCTTATTTAATGCCTTTTTCACTTTCATTTTCACCAGTAGTGGCAGCTACCAGATGAGTGCACTTGGTAAAGAAGATGGGGAAGGAGACAAAGAACAGCCTAGAATAGTAGAAGAACAGGTTAGGGATTACTTGGAGAAGCTAGATGCTTTGAAGTGGGCAGGGCAGGGTGAGATGCACTCTAGCGTACTGAAGGAATTGGCTGCGGTCATGTCAGAGCTAACAGCAATCCTCTTTTAAGAACTTGTGGAGGTCAGGTGAGGTCCCAGACGATTGGGAGAAGGCAGACCTGGCACCCATCTTTAAGAAGGGGAAGAAGGAGGATCTGGGCAATTACCAGTCAGCCTCACCTCTCTACCTGGAAAGATCACAAAGCAGGTCCTTAAGGAATCTGATGTGATGCATCCAGAGGAGAAGGTGATTGGGGAGCAGCCAGCATGGATTCACTAAGAGCAAGTCATGTCTAATCAACCTGATTTCCTTCCACGATAAGGTGACAGACTTTGGAGTTGGGGGGAGTGGATGCAACATGCCTTGACTTTTAGAAAGGCTTTTGCTTCCGTCTTCCATGACATTCTCATCTACTAGCTAAGGAAATACAGACTAGACGAAAGTAATGCGATGTGGATACGTAGCTGGTTGGATCGTCATGCTCAGCAAGTAGTCAGCAATGGCTCGATGCCTAGTTCGGAGGAAGTGTCAAGTGGGGTTCTGCAGGGTTCGGTCCTTGGTCTGGTGTTATTCAGCATCTTTGTTCCTGATTTGGGTGATGGGTGTAAGGAGGTACAGCCTTCAGGGGCTGAAACACTAGCTGCAGATAGGCAACGCTTTGTAACCTGCCTGGCTGGAGGGCTGGGAGCAATAAGTGAGGGTGGAGACGCAAAGAGAGTTAACAGTAAGGCTGTGATCCTGAGAGAGAAGCACAAAGCCTGGGTTGCCTTTCTCAAGACCACAGGTTTTTGTTGTTTGCACACTTGGTTATTTTACACAAGCAAAGCTGTCGCCACAGAAACAAAACAAAGAGTAAAATAAACTGGCTTGGAAACTCAGAACATGGAGCAGCCTGGCCTTGAGAAGGAAGTTGGGTTGCAATGGGATCTAGCAGATTTGTGGATGACATCAAGTTGGGTGATGTTGCTTGTCTTCTCAAAGGTAGGGCTAAGATCCAGGATGACCTGGATAGAGCGGGAAAATGCTTTGCAATCAAGCAGATGAGATTTAGCAAGGACACATGCAAAGTCCTGCACCAGGATGGAGGAAGTCCATGCACAAACCCAGACTGGGGAATGACTGGCTAGGCTGCAATTGTGCAGAGATGGATCTGGAGGTGTCAGTAGATCATAAGCTGAATATGAGCCAGCGGTGCACTCTTGATCTGTCTGTCTGTCTGTCTGTCTGTCTGTCTGTCGATCTATCTCTAAAAACCCCCACAAAGAACCAAGCCAACCTACTGGGTTGTCTTAACAGGAATGTGAAGAGAAGTGATTCTGCCACTCGGTTCAGCACTGGTGAGGCTTCATCTGGAGTAGTGTGTCCAATTTTGTGCCTCTGACTTCCAAAAAGGATGTGGAAAGATGTGAGAAAACCCAGTACAAAGTGACCAAAATGATGAGGAATCTCAGAAGCAAGACTTATGAGGAAAGGCTGAAAAAATTAGGGTTATTTAGTCCGGAGAGGAGAAGACTGGGGTGCTTGATAACAGCCTTCGGGTTCCTGAAAAGCGATTACAAGGAATGGAGATAGGCTTTTCTCTGTGGCCATAGGGGACAGGACTAAGCACAAAGGCCTCAAGGTGCGGCAGAGGAAGTCTTAGGTTGGAGATGAAGAGGAACTTCTGACTGTGTGAAGGTGGCCAAGCTTTGGAAGAGGCCACCTAGAGAAATTGTGGAATCTCCACTTGATATGTTCAAGATCAGGTTGGACAGACACTTGGCCGAGCTGGCTTAGTCGGGATGATCCTGTCTTGAGCAGGGGGCTTGACTGGGTGACCTTATGAGGTCCCTGCCGGCCCTAGTTTCCTATGATCCTAAACCTTGGGGGTCAGGCTGTAGTGGCAGAACAGTCCTCAGTGCTGAAAATGCTGGCCTGTGCAGAAATTGTGCGGTGACTGAAAGCTCTTGCAGGGTCCTGGCTTCAGCAGCAGAGCAGCACAAAGGCCACATTGAGGAGAGCTGCTGGGGAAGCCCTCCTTCCTTGCCTGCTCTGTAAATGCAGTTCTTTCTCCTTGAAAAGCCCTGACATCAGCTCTTGGATTTTTCCAAGTGCTTGTGTCATGGAAGGGAGCTGAGGCACTTGCCGGGGCTGGGACTGAATGGCTGAACTGTACGTGGGACTTCACCAGAAATGCTTTCCCCCTCCCCTTTCTTAACCCTTTCTGTTCTCAGGGAAATACTAACTCTCACCCCTGAGCCAGGGACAAGATTGGGGACACAACTGCAGTCACTGGTGTTTTCATAGAAATCATGGAAAATGAGGGTTGGAAGGGACCTCAGGAGGTCATCTAGTATTTTGATTTTCAAATCCTCAAAGCCCGTCCCTCTCTATTCACTCAGTTCAGTGGCCTAGCTGCAAGCTTCTTTGTGGAGCTGAATTCATCTTCCTAACACCAGGATATTTCCCAAAGCTTGTTAAACCTAGTTTCCCACCTGCATCAATTATTGCCCTGGGTGCAGAAACCAAGGCCCAGAGTATGCATTTGTTGAAAAGTGCTGTCATTTCCCCTTTTTTCTTCTTCTGTTTTTCCTTGCTCGTGGTTTTCTCTTCTTTACCTCCTACCCCCAGTCTCCCGGCAGCTGCATGGATAAAAGCTTGCCAGAGTCTGTGGCCTGACTGTGCTGCATTGAACTCCTCATCACCAGTGGGGCAGTGTCACCGCACTCCTGAAGCTGCTGGCAGCCCTCTTCTTTTCGAAAGCCCTTCCAGGTTTCAGAGCTAACAGCTCCCCCAGCTCTGAAAGTGTCAAGACTTTCCCTGGGGGAGTTTGGGAATGCCATGCCTCTGGTGCACCATCAAACATTGCATTTATTTCCTCTTGCCTGTGAGTGATTCTGCTGATTTTTTTTCATTCCTTCTCAAGTTGGAGACTAGTCCTAATAACTCTGAGAAAATGCATTGATGGATTATCACAGCTACTGCCTATTTTTTTTTTTTTTAATGAAAACAAGAGTTACATATGTCACCCAAGCCCTGTAGCGTTGAAATACTCCTACAGTTTGCAACAGAAATATTAATAGATTAAGCAGACGGTGGGTGCGACCAAAAAAAAAAATTAAACGGAATAGAGGCTATATCAGCGTTTTCTGGTGGGCCAAAGCTCCAGCTGAAGTTGATGGGGATATTTATATGGTGGAGGGTTGTGTGCAGTCAGCACAAGGGGAAATAGCCAGACTGGCTCTGTCATTAGGTTTCTTATGTTCCCATTTTGAAGGCAGAGACTAGGTCCGTTCACAGAGCTGCCAGTAATCTAAAGCTAATAATGCCGCGAACGATTCTTCCATGAGTCACTGTGTCAGCTGCGGCTGCTGCCCTGGACTCCGACTAAAATAACAGGATTTTTTTTTATTTTTTTTTTAAATCGCCCGGCTCAGTTTTGCTGGCTCCTTGCTTCCAGTCTGAGATCTGGATGTTAGCTGGGAATAGTCCCTGTTGCCCCTGCCCCCCATCTTTAATTTATAACCCTGCGTCTTTGAGTGTTATGCAGGTTTTGTTCAGGGGAGGACTTCATGGTTCCCACAGGTTTGGGCACAGCATATAATTTTGGTGGGAAAGCTGATGCTGCCTAGGAAACCGCTCTGTAAAATGGGTAAGTCCTGAGATGCCACTGGTTGCTGCACTGGGATCTAGTGGAAGACACCTGGAGAGCTGCCACGTCACTGCTGCAGTTTGCGGGTAGCACGATGACCAGACTTCCTCCTGCTTCCTCTCTTGAGTGCTAATAGCTGGCCACTCGCTGCATCTGTGTTTCTGTCTGTCCGCCTGCCTGTCATTTGCTGTCTTATCAGTTCTTCCTACTCGGCGATCCTCCTCTGCAGAACATGCTTTACTCAATTCTAGTGTGACAGAAAACTGCCTTTAACGTGGTATTAAGATCACTTTGGTGCTGCTGTAGTTTAGGTCGTGTCAGTACTGTCCCATAAGCTCCCCATTCCTGGGGCTTTGAAACCCAGATAACAAATAGCCCTCTGAATTTTTTGAGTAAAATGTGAGAACAGAGCAAAAGTTTTTTTTTGTGTTTTTTTTTTTTTTTTTCTTTTTAAAGTAGAGTTCTGATTTGAAAAGCACCTGCCTTGGTATTGCAAGCATCCGTGTTCTCCGTCCCTTGGAGACGCAGGTCAAATGCCTTGAATTTATAAGAAAAGCTGGTCTTTCTCACACCCGAGATGGAAGCTTTGTCATTTCTGCTTTGTTTATTTTCATTGGTGATAAAGATTGCGCAGGCTGGCGTGTGGATTTGTCGGAGGTGTCAGATATGGCCAAGCTTGCTTCCTCAGCGAAATCTGCATTTGTGGTTCTTTCCCACAGATCTGGGAGAAAACGCAGTAGAAAATGTCACTGTTGCTTTTTGTCACTTGGTGTCGGGAGCTGATGACAAATACCCGCCCCAGCCCATTCTGGAGCGAGGGCGCTTGGTGGTAGCCTCCTGCCGAATAAGGGAGTGCCATTTTAAATAGCCCTTTCTTAGAGCAAAACACTTCTTCATCTTATTCAGCCTTTATGGAGAAGTAAGATAGGAGGATTTCTGATGTCAGATGTAAAATTCTGCAGGTGGAGTTGTCCGCAGCAAGTTGCCGTGTGATCTAAATAACTCCAATAAAGTAGTCATAAAGTTTCCTGCACTGCTGTTTGTCTCCTCATTACAGATCACCTCTGCCAAGCAAGTCGTTCTCAGCTGTTTCTTTTTGAGCCAGTTTCACAGTATTAGTTAGTTAGTGCTGGTTATAGCTATTTAAGCCTTGATCCGGAAAAAAATTCTGCGCCGGTTTAATTTAAAGTGCATCGGTAGGTCCACCAAGGTCAATGGGATGATAGTTAAGCAAATGCATAAGTGTTTCCAAGGTTGGGATGCACATTTGAATCCAGGTGTTTTTCTCTTTGAATTTCTGAGATGACAGACAATTGAATTCTAATAAGATTGTAATATGAAGAAGAAAAACCAACACAGTTAGCTGAATAATATGCTATTTATGGTCGGATATATTTCCAGCCTCTGGGGTTAGAAAGGAATGCTTTGTACTGGTGGAAAGCTGGGAATTCTTCCTAGTCTTGGTGTGTCTTGATGCATTTGATTTCTAAAGCTATCTTTTTTTTTTTTTCCTTTTAGCTTAGAGGTGCTTTTTGGGCAGTAATCCAGCACAGAATGGTGTGTAGCACACATCAGGCCAGTGTAATTTTCAGTCTCTTGTAATATTACAAGTTTAGCATATTCTGTTCAGTTCACTCGTCACTTAATTTCTTTTGCTTAACATATTTACGGCCAAAACAGGCCTACTTTTAATAGCCTGTCATTTGATGTCAAAGTGATTTAAGTACTTTTAAAATGAAATTTGACTTGGCTCTTACTATTGCTCTTGGTATTTGGGAGTTGAAGAGAGAGTGGAACAACTAGTTTGAAAATGTGCTGATGTGCATTACTTATCAGACAAAATGTCTACCAGGCTTTTATCACACAGCCTTAACTTGCCAGCTTGATTTGGAGCTGCCTCCCCAGCTGTTAACCGCACCCTGCTGTAGCTACAGCTTGTAGGGTGTTTGCAATAGTAATTGAAATAAATATGTAACATGCTGTATTGGTTGGGTGTAGCGGGGCGGGTTAAAGATGAGGTTTCAGCAGTACTTCTGCGAAATTAAGGTTGAACTGCAAATAAAAACTGAATGAAGCATATGAACGCTTACTGAATGTCCACAGGCTGTGGCAGGCACCTGGCAGAGAAATAAGGATTTACTTACAACTTCAAAAAGATCTATACTCAGCCTTGTGATGTTCAGGGATCCTGTTTTTTTTCTCATTTAAAAAAATCCCCAATGTTTGGTTAAAAAATAAAAAAGTAACCCCAAATCCACATTTTCCCATGATTTAAATAAAACACCACTAACACCCCCCCATCTATCTATTTAGATGTATATAGATAGATATATCTATATAGAGGTGTGTGTGTAAGTGTTTCATTCTTTTTTGTACAGGTAACTAGAATCTGGAATCCACTTCCAGCAGCGGTGGTGCAGTCGCCATCTCTGGTGGTTTTTAAGAGGAGGCTGGACAAATACCTTGTTGAGCCTGTTTGAGCCCAATTACCTTCTGCACATGTCAGGGGACCAGACTTGATGATTTTATAGGTTCCTTCCAGTCCTCCTTTCTATGGTTCTATGAGTTAAATCATGGAAAAATGTGGATTTGAGGTTACTTTTTTATTTTAACTGAAAATTGGGGATTTTTTAAAATATAGATTTTTATATGTCTATATATAAATATATCTATATATAGCGGTGTTTCATTTTAATTATGGAAAAATGTGGATTTGGTTTTGTTTTTTTTTAACTGAAAGTTGTACATTTTTTTTTTTTAAATCAGAGAAAACCAGGTTCCCTGGTGATGTTTTGTCCTTCCGTTCTCTCTGATGCATTGCTGCCTGTTACTTCTACAGTGAAATTGGACCCTCTGAATCTAACCCATGGCTGCTCAGACAGTGTAATTCTGGGTCCTGCTGCTTTTAATGTGGCACTTATCCAGTATCTTATCCTGTGCCTGTTTCTGCCAAATACAAGCAAGTTTGGCATTTAGGCACTAAAGGGTATCCTGAGCAAACCAGAAATGCAAGGAGGTATTTGCAATGGGAGTGTGTGGGGCTAGATGAAGGAGGGCGCCTGTGCCCAAAAGCCTACGACGAACAACTTGCCAGGATTGCAAACAGCGTGCCTGAAAGCTTGCAAAGAACAAATTTTCCAACAATTCGGTTGATCTAATAAAAGAGATTGCATTTACCCAAATAACCTCGGCGGGGCTAGATGAGAAACTTCTTCTATCTCGGATGCACCCCCACAGCCTAGCAAGTAGGAACATTAAGGACATAGTTATGGTCTTAGCTGAACATGTCTTTTTTCCATCTCTGATTTCTGAGATTCTTTCAGTGAGCTGGAATTACTTCCGGGCTGCGCATTTTTCTTTGAGGGAGATTATCACTGCTCCAGCTCGAATGCAGCTGAACAAAAGCCAAGCTCTCTCTCCCCCATCCCCGGCACTGTTTTGCCAGGTTTTACCCAAAGCCTTTGAAGTAAAACTGAGCAACTGGAGGTAGAATTGCAGTGCTTTTACACTGCAGGAAAGAAAGAACCTGCAAGTCCCTTCATCTTGCTGCTTCCAGCGATCGCACTGAGTATGCGCAGGCCTGGGAGGGGATTTGCTGTGATCCTGACCTGCTGCCTGCCCAGCTTCCCTCCGCTATTCTCCTCCCTCTTTGGAAGGGGGGGAAGAAACTCTGGAAACTGGCTTGAAGCCAGCAGCTGGGAAGCTGCTTCCGGGAATCGATCCCAGAATCCTCGTGGAGCCGCGCACCTCTTGACGCAGGCGGCATTGTTCTGGAGAGGGGAGTTTTGATGCAGGAAAGAGGCAGAGCCTGGCGGGCGTAAGTGCTGCGCCTGTGCCGTCCCAGGATGGGATTTCTTTTCAGCTCGGAGCTGCTTTCAGCCCTGCCAGCCTGAGCAGGCCCAGTTGGCGACTGGCAGTCTCTGCCGAAATGCCATCCCTAAAATGAAGATAATCATCGCTTGTCATGCAAGGACTGTTCTGAGACTTTGGCTCCGGTTCAGCGAGATACTTAAACACTCGCTTAACTCTTCAGCGCAGTAATAATTCCATCTTTTGGGGGTTTCCCCCCCAGTGAAACTATCTGTGTGCTTAAAATTAAGCATGCGCTTAAGAACCTTAATTAGCTGAAGGAAAACCCTGAAGTCAACAAGCTCATTTATGGGAAGGCAAACCAGAACAGTGTTGCATAAGTTTGTATTTATTAAAGCTTAACTGCCTCTTGTTTGTCAGCCACTAAAGAAATGCAAAACAAGAAGCCCACCAAACAAAACCAGCAGGAAGAGGCAGCTTCATTTTTGCTTCTAATGTTTCACTTGGGTTTTTCCATGTCCCAGAATGATGGCAGAATGCTTTAAGTCAGGCCAGAGAGTGGGATTTGGGGGGTTTCTTTGATTTTTAAAAACAATTGAAATGGTTCATAAAAACATGCCTTTCCTACACAGTTTCCCACAACTTGTTTTAACTTGGGGCCCTGTTGTCCCATACTTCTGAAACTTTTGCAAAGTATATGGCAGGTGAAACAGAGATCCGTGTAAATAGTCATCTTGGGTATGCTGCTGTGCCAGAAAACCCTGGACCGTGCGTGGTGTGTGTGTGTGGTTGGAAATGGGAGTCTCCAGACTGTCCTGTGCTTTAAAAAAAAAAATAAATAAAAGAAGCTTTTTCAACCTGAATTTGTCATGTGAGACTATATGCCAACCTCTTTTTTTTTTTTTTTTTGAGCCTATCCAGTTCAAAAATTGGATTAAGAAAGAGTTAAAAGTAGTGTTAGGCCCTGCCAGTGTTTGTGGTGTTTTACTTTATACTTTCCTGTTTTTAATTTAGTCTTTTTTTTCCCCTTTCGGTTGCTGCTGTGTGAAAACCCAGATAAACAGGAGAAGCTGCCGGTAGTAAACAAACTGGGAAAGTAGAGAGGAAAATGTGTTCTCTCTAATCTTTCAGTCCTAATAATCTGAGGTGGCCCAAGTAACAGCTGTGTGGGGAAAAAAAAACTGGGACAAAAATGTGTCTGAAGTTTTCTGTTCCTCCCAAGATATCACTGTGTATTGCTTTCCAGCCAGGGCTTTAGAAGCACTTGGCAAATAGTAATGCATTTTGCCTACTAAGACTTTAAAGGTATAAGGGAACGTGAGCCCCATTTTGCAGATGGTGAAGCTTTAGAGCCAGATGTTTAAGGAGCAGAAGCTCTGTCTCTTTGATTCCCATCCCTTGGCTTTACTTGGTATTGAACACTTGTTCCCCGCTTTGAGAGGGGGTGAGCTGGGAGGTCTTGTGCTCGAATGCAGTGATTCTTGCCCAGGCATGCTGGGGCACTCTGGGGTGCCCCCGGGTTCTTTTGGGGTGCCACGAAGTGTGAGGAGATGAGCCAAGCTTAGGCTTGTCCCTGCCTGGACGATCCCCCACCCCTGCTGCTCAGCCCCTGTGTAAAGCAGTAAGCACTGTAATAAATTCATTTTTTGAAATTGGATGCCATTCAGATTGCAAAAGTTTTATGGAGGGGTGCCTTGAATCCAAAAAGGTTGAGAGCCAGTGCTCTAGCGCTGAGACCACTGGCGTTCTGATACCGATTCAAGACTTCTACTTCTGGTTTTGCTGCTGGCATACTGGGAGACCTGGGATAAGTTGTACAGACCTTTAGCTCAGTTTACTGAACTGTAAAATGAGGCTGATGATCAGCTCAAGAGGATTTGTTATGTTGAAGCGGAAATGCAGAGGATTCGGGGATCTTTGTGAAAGGTGCTACACAAGGGCAACATAGTCTTATTCTTTCTTAGAATAAAAGCATCAAAAGTAAAATGTGTTTCACTAAACATTGTTTTCTTTTCTTTTTCAGGTTTCCCCTCAAAAAACCTACAAGGTAAGAAACTGGAGTTTGCCTGCTCACCTGTACTGCAAGCTGATACTTTTTAATGTTGTAAACTACTTAAAAATAGATTAGGAATCGGTGTGTATTGCTGAGTGAGGGCCGTGAAATGCCTAGATCAGGACAGTTAGCTCAAAATATAATTATCGACATACCCACCATAGATGATATAGTGTTACTGCTTTGCATGTCAGCAAAGCACAGCAGCTGGTGTCATTCAGGATTTGAGATGGTCATAGGAAGTGACTGTAGGTTGGTACTTGTTATACAGGCTCTTAAATATTTGCTCCAACATTTTTGTTTTTATTTTAAAGTGAAGATCTTAGAGATTTTTTTTTAGGGAGCTTTTGATGTTTTTTGGGGGGAGGGGGTGTTTTCCTTTACCCCTTTGTAACTTTAATTCATTTTTAAAGTGAAATTTGGCAACAGCTTGGATCATAAGAAAGAGCTTAATTGCTTTGAGTGTTTGCAAAGGTGGGTGGGATGTTAGCTTCTCTGATACAGTTACCCGCTTTTTGTAACAAAGTTTCAGATCTAACTGATTCTTTTACCCTGATGCAATCCCAAATTGATTGCTTTTGTTGGACACAGGCATGGCAGCATTCTGAGCAGAGAGTCTCCAGCCGACAAGAAGCAGAAGGTTGAACGCTGCATCAGTGCGCACGACTTTGATCCTACAGGTAAAGCCCTCAAAACATAATTCAGCTCTAGTATTTGAAGGATTGTAGGGCAGAGGGGGAGTAGATGGGTTCTGACACTTTAAGAAGGGCAGCATTCAGGTGCTATTCAGTACTCGCACGAGCTTTCTGACACACTGGGACATCTCAGTGAATGTGAACAACTTGATTTTGCTTAATGTTTTGGGTTTTTTTAGCAAGATGGCCGTCAGCTGGGCAAAAGATAGATTTAAACCAGTGGTGTTAGAAATAGAGTTCAGAAACAAAACGTGTCCCAAGTTTTCCATAAGTGAATATTGTAGGTCTAGTTGATCTAATAAAAGATATCACCTCTAGCCTGCTGACTGTTGTAGGTTAGAGTTGGTCTTTCCTAACTCAGTGAAGCAAAAGGGGATATGTAAAGTCCTGTGGGTCTTGAGCAGTGACTTGCTTCAAACGTCATTGGATTTGACCCCTCCCTGCACTCTCTGGGATGAATCTACCCTTTCAAGCGCTTAACTTTAAAAATATAGTATTCCTGGACATGTACATTTTTCCTTTTTCTTTTTTTTTCTTTCTGTACCTTCCATGAAGCTTTGGACTATCTTTGTCAGCTCCAGAGTCTCTTGCTGTCTCTTGTTTTAGGCTGCATGCAGAGTCTTCCTCCTCATCCTCCTAAACAACTAACCCAGTGACTGTTACGTGTGTTCACAGACCTGTCTGCCAGGCTGTCCTGGGAGCCTCCTGGCCCAAGCAGTGCGTGTGCTTCTCATGCTTGTGAATTCCACTGTTGAGCCCTCTAATTCCTTTGGGGACAGTAGGACAGAGGAGAATTGAATCTGAGGGTTGTAGACCTTGTAGGACGTGTTCTTGTACAGAGCAGATCAAGCTGACGTTGCAAATCGTACTGTTGCAACACTTCTACCAGTAGCTGCATGGTTCCTCCCTTGTGCAAAGAACAGATTATTTTAAAATGGACTTTTAAAGTGCATTTAAAAAAAAATACACTGGGAGAGGGAGGGAGAGGCTAAATGTAATGTTTATCTCCGTCTTCTTTGCTTTTAGGGGTGGGGGAGATTACATGCTTTGATTTGGGTTGAGTTGGGAGAAGGTCGCAGCATCTTGAACTGCTGGTTCAAGAAGCAGTGTTTGAAAGCAAACTCTTTTGGGGAGGGGGAAAGTTCTCAGGATCCTGGAAATGCCTTCCTCTTGGGTGAGGGCTGTCGGCCTGCTCCAACGTTGGTTGGTGTCTAGTCTGGTAGATGGACTCTGTTGCAGCCTCCATAAAACATCTGCCTTTGGGGAAGGTGGATTCAGAGCATTGTGCAGTCTTACTTATGCAAAGTCTGTTTATTGTGGCAATAGGTGTTTTGGGGTGTGTTCACTCACAACACTGTTATTTTGAGCAGTTTCCGTAGCTCATTGGAGAGAACCTGTTGCATTTAGTACTCTGCGACGGGCCCTTCCTGTCTAGTGTTACCTGTGTTCACACCTTACTCCAAGTGCTCCCACTTGCGTGGTGTTCATGCCTTATTTGTGTCTTGCACGATTTAACCCGATCACATAAATCATTCTGGGTTTTGTTTTGTTTTTTCTATAATGAAGTTTTTTTTTCCCCTCATGTTTGGTCTCCATATTTTCTATATCTCTCTTTCTCCTTCTCTCCTGCTCTCATGCAGATAGCTCCTCCAAGAAGACAAAGTCTAGCTCGGAGGAGAGTAGATCCGAGACGTATGGTAAGCTAAAGCAGCCACTGCAGCCTTGTCCTTTTCACAGTCTGCTCCATGCTTCCTGTCTGTGCACCGAGGCCTTTGCCCTTCACCTGCTCTGCATGGTGTGCTTTGCAGCAGGGAGACGGGCGCTTGGGTTTTATGTGGCTTAAATGTATAAGCTTGTAGCTGCTGGATACTAACCCGTGTGTGGCAAGCCTAGGCTGTCTGCCATGTTCTCCTGTCTTCTGTTCCCAGCTGGGAAAGTTTTGTGACCGCTGTTTTTGGAGAATTTCTGCCACCGGATCCTCAGGGCAGCACACCAACATGTTTAACTCCAGCTGGATTTTTTAGGGTTTCTTGCTGCGTCTTGCTTTCACTGCGAGATGTTTGTCTCAGCAATTCGCTTTTGGCATCACGGGCAGAGTTTCTCATATCAGTCCTGTTTAAGGTCCCTAACCTGGAGAAATGTTTCCATTTGAATCCTCTGTGTTATGGTAGGCTCCTGCAGTTTGTGTTGAGCTGCGTTTTAGGATGTATATACAGTTTTAATGAAACCAGGCACCTTGTGCTTTGTAAAAGTAGTAGCTTCCCTGGAACACGCATTAGGCTTTACCTCCTTGTTTTGTGAGTCCTCTTAGGCCAGTGGAGCTTGGCCCATAACAGCTAAGAAAAGCCTACATGCACCTTCAGGCTGAGCCATGATAGAAAACGTTTTGTATCAAATATAGCCTGAGTTTGCTCACCCTTTCCTCCTTTGCCTGTTGACCCCCTTTAGTCTGCGCCTAGCTTGTTGTTTCTTAATTGAACTTCAAAGAAGCCAGGAGCCAGGCTCTGTTCTCACTGGCATCTGCCTCCGATCCACAAGGCTGATGAGAGTCCTCCTGGGTAGGTACGTGATCGTTCAGTTGTAGACCAGGCAGCGTCTTGCCTATGGGACAGTCTTAAGACTGTTTGGACCCATGTGCTTCCAATCCAGCTGGGTCTATGCAAGGTCCAGATAATTGTCTCTGGATCTGAGGACCTGGCACAGGAGGACTCCCCGTGTAAAACTCTTCCTTGGTCTTGGGACTCTGCAGTTCAGTTTCTCTAGGCCCCAGGCCTAGGGCTTTGCATTTTCAAGCAGTCTTGGTTCCTTCGGGCATTCTCCCTGAAGCCCCAGTGATGTAGGCACCATTTTATAGCTCAGCTTTTTGGGGTCATGCAGCAGATAAAGGAAGGCACACTTCTTAAACACCCCCAGTCCTTAATTTGCTTTACTGTTAGACAGTTCAGGAGACTTTCAGATACAGGCAAAACAAAACACAGCAGAAAAGCCTAAATGCAATCCCCTCCCCTCCCTTTCTGTAGCCTCATCTCTCCTGGTAGTCTTTGTGAGGGAAGCTGCTTTCTGTCCCTGCTTTCAGGAGCCCCTTTCTGTCCCCGCTTCACCAGCTGTGTCTTTTTTTGTTGTAGCCAAAGGCCCAGCTCCCTTGCCACTTTTTCCATCAGTGATGCCTGCTTTTTCATTTCTTCCACGGGGACTTTTTTCCCTTCTGCAGCCCAGTGGGTAGAGGAACAACTTGATTAGAACTAACCAGTGTTTATGTCCCCATTTTGGCTTCAGGCTAGATCTATATTGAGGTTTGCTGCCAGGGCTCTGTTAGGTAAGAGTGTTTAAAAACATTTTTAAAAGTAACTCTAGCTGGCATAGCTATGCCAGCAACACCTCCCATCAAGGTACAATTTCTGCAGAAAAAACTCCAGTATTGCTATACGGGCAGAGCCTTGGTAGAGTAGGTGAGTCCTCTGCAATTTTCTGTGTCTGCTACAGAAATGGGTTTTCCACTCTGCAGTGAAAATTGAAATAATCCTATTTCAAAAAAGCAGAAGTTGCAATTTGCTGTGGACGCATTCCCTAAATCATCAGGCTGTCTCCTGAGGAGCTTTGGGAGGGCCTTGATCAGCTGCAGCTCTGGGCCTGTCTGCTGCATCCAGAAGGAAGGAACCAAGAAGTTCCTTGCCTGAAGATCTTGCATCAGCATTTTATATTGTTGCTTCTGACAATCTAATGTTGAGTCTTTCGCCAGTCTGGAGTTAGCCACGGCTTCTCAACGGCAAGTCCTGGCTCGTTGGTGACCTTGCAGCTGTGCTGGCCAAATCCCAGCCTTGGGCCTCCACTCCTTTGTGCCTAAGTCTGCTTTGCTGTTGCAGACTGGAAGAGCAGCAGGCAGACTACTCCATGTCGACTACAGGAAATGTTCAATATTCCTCATGGAATGTATCTGTGTTTATACTCGTCCCTTACAGTACATTGTCCTGGCTTTTCATGGATGTATAAAGAAACGTGACTTCCTACCACAAGTCTCTACTTCCCCCAAAGTTTCCTGCAGATGCTCTGTGTGCAGGAGCAAAGCGCCCAGTTTCCACTCCTCCTTCCTTTCTGATGGCCTTTGGGTTAGACCTCATCCTGTGTTCTCGCTCTCCCCCTAGCTTTTTCCTAGCCCTGTGGTATGCGTGGAGAAGGCCGCTGTTTGCTTTGGACGGGACCAAACTATTTAAGAGCCTACAAGTAGAAATAGTGAACTTATACTTTTTTTCTTGCTGGTGACTAGTTTTTGACTAGTTTTTGACTCGATCTTTGGCTTGCCATTAGGAGATGAGTAACAGAAATGTCTTGAATGGCAACAGAAAAATGAGGTGTGGCTTTCAGATGTGTGTTTGTTCTTCAGAGCTCTTGAAATCCCACTTCGGAAGAGCAATAAGCCAAAAGCCCTTGAGTGACGCTATTACTGGTTGACTACAGAGCTTGGCAGGCAACCCCACTGTAATGTCTTGAAGTTAATTGTAGGCTCTCTAGCATGAAACGAGTTTGACATCTTTCAGAAAAGCAACCGCCCTTCTCTTATAGGTCCGTGTTTAGTGAAGATGATCATAAACGATTGCCAGTGTAGTCTGAGGATTGTGACACAACATTGTTCAGTACCATTGTATGATGATGCAGTTGAGCCTTTTGTTGCATGTGTTGGATGCCTGTTTTCTACAGAAGGCAGCTTCATCCCTTTAAATGGGTTTCAGACTAAAATTTAGTAGCCGGGATCTTGGTATGAGTCATTACTGCCAGTTGCACTTGTTTTATGGCTGAAAGCTTGGGGATCTTTCAAGGCCTTTTCTGTAACGCTGTCTTCAAAATGCATTTCCTTTTACATTTAATGCTAGGTCGTGATGTGCAGTGAATTCTGAGAATTGATTCCCTTGTTCTCATAGATGGGATCAAAGTGGCTTTTGGTTTCATTTTTAGATTTCAGATTTTTTCCCTGTTGATACCTCCCTAGTGCTCTAGCTCCTTTGTTCTCTCTTCTTGCATACCCCTTCTCTGCATTGTTGCTTCCTGCCATAGTCACCATCTTTCCAGTCATTGGGCTTTGAAAGGTCTCTGTGGACTGACCTCATCGTTGTCCTTATGGCTTAGAGTGCAAATGGCACTTGGCCACACTGAAGGGGCATGTGTTGCTTCCCTAGAAAGTGTTGTTTCTATCTAATAATCTTTTATTCCATGTCTTTGTATAGCAAGGACACCAAAATTAACTTTGAAAGCCGCCTTCAGTGCTGTTTGCTGACTTCCAATAGTAATTTATCCCTTTGCATTTGAGGACTCGTTTCATTTCCCATCTAATGGAAAGGTTTGAGGAGTGCTGGTCATCAGGTCATTTGCCAAGGAGAACCTAAATATGTTGGCAAGAACTGGCCACAATACTGAATTTCTACCCCGGGGGAAATTCTGACATTTCAACATTTATTCTTATCTGACCATGGAACAGTTGGAAATTACTGAACTTTTGCTGAACCAAATTCTGAATAATTTGAGTAAAAATTTTAAAAAGAAATTCTGGAAACCCCCCTTGGAATGAATCACTTTGTTCTCAAACTGGAACTGACCCCAAAATGCTTGGTCTCAAGTCAGTTGGCTGTTGAATTGCATTGCCCATTGAGGTGTAGCTCTCCATGGGAAGGTGTATGTCAGGAACTATCTTGTCCCATTTTTTCGTATGGGCCAGGCTCCCTGCTTGGACCACTTCTCCCTTAATATTGAGTCATGAGATGCATGAGGCCCCTTGCAGCTCCCCAGAGGGAAAGGTGTGTTGCATTAGGTGAGCTGTGGTTTGTGCTTTTCCTCCGATGCATCAGGCTGCCTCTAAGGTGGTCTTCTGGGGACTTGTAATGACTGACAGCAAATGCAGTTGTATGTTTGGCTGAATGAATGCTAAATGTTCAGGGCAGCATGGAAAAATGAAATATTTCGATTTGGACAGAACTGACTTGAAAAGGATTTTATTTCTGTGTCCCTGATGGAGGAAGAGTCTTCTAGCAAAATGCAGACTTCCCTGCGAACAGCTTTGAGTGTGCATGCTCCATCACAAAATCATTGCAACAGAAAATTCCCATTCAGCTTTAGAAGGGACCAAAGAAATAAGTTAAAGACACCCAAGTACTTTCTCTGTGTGACTCTCTGACTTAGTTGTGATGCTCCGACAGTCTTTCACAGGCCTAATAATATGTAGGAAGGGAGCAAAAAAGCTCTTCAGCTGGAACTATAGAGAAGCTCAGAATACATTTGTCCAAACTGACTGGGGTCAACACCCTTACAAGTACCGTGGAATCAATGAACATGAAAGGTTAGGACCTTGATTATTTTTCCTGTCCTACAAAAGGCAGGGTTCCCTACAACCGTGCTTGAGTATTGGGTCAGTAATGACTCAGAGGGGGGTAAAGGGTAACTGTTGAATAATTGGTGTCTAAGATTTCCTTGGAATTCTCCCTTCCTAGTACTGACCAAGCCCAAACCTGCTTAACTAAAATACATAACAGTCTCTGTGATATGGTATGGCTTCAGGCCAAGAGCACAATAGTCTTTTTCTGCATGTAATGGAGATGAGGGCTTTTTTTCCTTCTCTAAATTAGTTGCTTAAAAAAATAACCCAAACCTTTAAAACACCCATTAGGCTCTGTAATATAAAATGAAATACAGTAAGCATCATTAAGTCTGTCTCTGCTGTGGGGACAGTATTCCTTGTCAGGGGATGTAAGGCATTCTCTCATGCAGAAATGTTCTTCATTGCACCGTGATCTGACCGGGCCCTCAGCTGGAAGGATGGAGTTTGCAAGGTGGGATTTCCAAAGCTGGGAGCCTTAAGGTATCGCTTTGGGTATGGACTCCTCTTTTTGGAAATAGAAACACGCAGGATTTGAATGACATCTCTAGAGACAAGAGACCTGATCGAAAGCTCCTGCTAACTATCTTCTAATGCATCTTTGCAACATGTCCACGCTGGTGGTGTGTGCGCTGGCGACAGCAAGTCATGACGCTAGAACAGCTCACTGAAAATGTGGCGGCATCTTGTCTTGTTGCACTCAAGTGGCTCGTGGCTTTTTGTGAGACTGCTCGCTGATGGTTCTCCAGCTGTTCAAAGCTGGGGGTGAAATGAGGGATTACTCAGGGCCTGATCTCAGTGATATAAAAACAGAAATGCAAGTTGAAGAAGAGAACTGAAGTGTGTTCTTTTCTAGCTTGATTGTGTGTAATGTAACTTATTTAAAGAATGTCAGTGGTGGTCTGTGTTTTGAAACTCTTTCCCTGGTGAGAGAGAGAAACTGCAGTAGAGTCTTGCTGCTGTTCCCCACTCCCTGTTGCAGGCAAAAATTACTATATTGGGTCGATGGTTTGTGTCAGGTTCTTCAAAGAAAGGGTCCAGTAAGTCCACAAAGAAATATCATGGTAATTGGGTCTCTTATTCCCAGCAAACATGGCGTTGCTATCAGGTAGCTGGGGTATCCAGAATCTAGGGAATCAATTGAACACAGTGTTTTGTTGATATATTTACAATTTGAAAGCAATTCGGAAGCCTACCTGTGCCTCAATCACTATAATAAATTCTAAATACCTGTATATTTTGGTATATGATTTTGTGTTTTTTATCATGGAAAATCAGAGCTTCCCCCTGCCCCCTTAACAAATCAGGGTGCAGGTCCAGGCCCCTCACTCACCACCCACAGCCTCCCCACCACCCCAACCCTGCTGGAGGGAGGCTCCCAGCTGCCAGGGCTATGGGGCCAGGGACACAGGTCTGCAGCCTCATGCTACCTGTGGCAGTGCCTGAGCCGTGGCTGCTGCTTGCGGGAGGCGGCAGCTGCTGCAACGGAGCAGAGCTTGGAGCCTGGCTCCTGCCCCCCCTTCCACCCTGATGCTCCCCACCCCCTGGGGTCTGCATAGCCCAGCAGGTGGGACCTGGCATGGCGGGGCAGAACAGGGCTGGGCAGGGGAGCTCGGTGTCGCCACTGGGAGCCCCGCACCACCTTTGTGAGGCATCCCCTGCCTGCCCAGCAGCAGCGAGGGGCACAACTCTGCGCCGCCACCCCCCTTGCTGCTGGATAGGTAGGTGACACCTCGCTGGGGCAGTGCAGGGTTTGCAGCAGAAGGAGCTTCCCAACCCTGCCTCATTCTGCCCTGCTGTTCTTGGGCCTTGCTGCTGGGCCACGAAGACCCCAGGGGGAGTGCAGCCAGGTGAGGAGCCTAAGCCCACAGCAGGTAGCCTGCCCTGTGCGCAAATCTGAGGGGCACGTGCCCCCCCTGTCCCGTCTCCCCACCCTCCCCAGAGTGCATGCAGCGGTGGGGAGCCAGCCCTGCCCTCTCTGCCCCCTGCCAGACAAGCCGCCCGCAGCCTCATCCTGCTCCCTGGCCAGGCCCTATATAGTTGCTCATGGCCCTGGGCCCCATTCCCCACACCACCCAGGCTGGGCAGCAGCCTCAGCCCCAGCCCTGCCCAACTCCCTCCCTATGGGGGCCTCAATCCCCCTTCCTCCCTCTGCCAGACTTACCTGTGAGAGCTGCTCCCCAGGCTGCCTGGCGGCCATGTGCATGTGTGAGCGTACACACACACACACGGCACCCCTGCCTGACCATCTTCCTCCTGCTCCCCCCAACCCCTTGTGGGCTCCAGCTGTGCCAGCCTGCTGAGAGCTCTTTGCAAAAGTGGAAAATCTGTGTGTTTCTCTGTTAAAATGAAAAATCCACATTTTTTCTTGGTTAAAAGTGGAAATCCACATTTTTTTTTATTTTTTTTTTCCATGGGAAATGGAAAACCCAGATCCCTGGTGATGACCCCAGTTCTGTTAAGATCATTCACAGCCAGCCTGATGGGGAGATCTCCAAGAAGCATGCACTTGATTAACTTACGTGGTGTTGGAAGAGTTAGTGGCAAACAGTTTCTGAGCCCTTTGGTACTTGTTGGACTCCTCTGCCCCTTGTCAGATTGGCTTGTTCTGTAAAATTAAAGAGAAAGCAAAAACCAGATTGCACGGTGAGATGTGAGGAATCTAACTGCATGTGCCACCTTTTGAGCAGCGTGGAGTGTAAATAGCACTATCTGCACTCTATTTACTGGCATGTATTAGCCCGCCCTCCCATGCTGCCAGGTTCAACAGAGGAGAAAACTCACAGATGCATCACTCTTCTGCACTGCTGAATCTGGAAGAGGAATTAAACGATGTGGGGAATAAAGGGTTAATGCAGTCAGGCCTGTTCTGTGCCTTTAAACCAGGAAGGTTCTTATTAGTAGAAAGATTAGCTGAGGCCTTACTGAAAACCTGTACATCTGGCAGCAGCATTTAAAATGAGCGTTTTTTTAATGAAATAGCATGTGTTCGGTTTCCCACACCCCGCCCCGGGGCATCGTTTTTCTGAAGCGAGGCTTAGAGAAGCTTGGTCATGTAGAAAGGCAGGAGGCGAGGAAAGGAGGCATGCTTTTCCCCTGCAGTAAATGAGGCTGTGAAGGTGAGGATGCCTTCTTTGGCCATGGCCACCCTCAGTTTTGGTCCAGTCCATCCGCTCCAAGCACATGGCTGAGGAAAACGAGTGCGTTAAGTTTGGGAAGGAGAGGGACTCTGCTGCGAGATGATGCTGTGCCCAGAGGGCTGGAGTGCAGCGTGCAGTGTCCTCAGAGACCCCAGGGATGATGATGTTCTCAGCTCTCCTTCACTTCTGCAGAGCTGCGCTAGTCCAGAAGTGAGATAAGCCTGGGGTCAGGCCCAGAATTTCTTGCATGTCCCACAGCCACTCTTTAAAATCATATTCCAGACAGGTATGGTCTTATTCGAGCAGGTTCTTTGTGGACCTGTGGGCTGCTGCCTTGCCGCTGCCCTCACCAGAAATATCTACAAATTAAGTCACTGAAGGTTACAGTGAAGAAGCTCCATGTCCACCTTGCATGCCCGTGGAGGAATTTTGCCTGTTGCTTTGTAAGATGACAAATGGATGGATGATTGAAAAGCACGGCCCTTGATCACAGTTTATAAAGGACTTTACAGCGTGTTTCTTGTTCATATTGCAGCAAGTGTCCAAAGTCCCATGGTGTGCTACACGTTGTACAGACCTCATGGAAATACCTTCCCTTCCCCAGAGAACATGCAGTCTGATGCACTAAGCTGCTGGTTGCTGTTAGTTAATATGTTAACTAATGATAGGGGATAGCTCAAGGGATTGGTTAGGAGCATTTTGGTACTTCAAAGCGCTGTACAAAATAAACTAATTTGTCTTGGCAGCTGTATTTTTAGCTCGGCTGTAGTGCTTCCATTTCTCTAGCTTGATGACATAAGGCATCTCGCCCTCGGTATCACGGTCTGTCAAAGGATGAACAGGAGAATTTGGGACTTCCTGGGGTTTGGCTGGGCTTGAAGAACAAAACAGTCATGGCTTGTGTTTTACTCCTGCAGCCCTGGCTCTGTGAAATGTCCTCTTACCCGAGCTGAAAAAGGGCCACGAGGCTGGTTTGTTTCCAGAGAAGTGTGGCGGTTCAGTTCTGATCCTGTGCTCTGAGCGTGTGCTATTTGTGGTGATTTTAAATTGTTGTGGGGGCAATCTTGCTTGGCACAGTTGGGAGTGGAAAGGGGACTGTCCAGTACTGGGCATACTATGGCAAGTGCCAGGAAATCAGATTATTTTGTGGGGAGAGGGCAGTTGTCCTTAGCAGTTCATGTTCATGGCTGCTTTTCCTTCAAGACCAGCTTTTATCTTGAACGTTGTCTGATGTGCCTGAGCTGTCTGAATCTCTGTTGTACATCTCTGCTTGATATAACCAAAGCAATAAGCTTGACCTTCCTTGACATTTGTGTCTGTTTCTGGACTGATGCTTTCTTCATATCTCTGATATTCCCGCCCTCCCCCGTCTTTTCCTAGAAGTTTCATTCAGTGCTCTGTGATGATCTGGTAGGATACGGTTTTGGACTGATGCCTAGTTTGTGTCTCTGTATTTTTTTTGCCCCCCTCCTCTGTCTCTCCTGCCCTGTCCCCAACCTTTCTTCTGCAGGTCTTGTTCAGCGCTGCGTTGTTATTCAGCGGGATGAAAATGGATTTGGGCTGACAGTCAGCGGAGACAATCCAGTCTTCGTGCAGTCAGTCAAAGAAGGTAAGACAGTCTGCTGAAACGTGCCAGCCGGAAGGCTTCCATCCAAGCAAAAGGAAATGAGAGGAGGACTTTGGAAGTTTTCCTCGAGGGCAAGGTAGATACAGCTGTGGCAGGGGGCCTCTCTACAGGGTCTGAACTGAACAAAGTTGTTTCACATCCCGTACCAGGGGGAAAGTTAACGAGCTCTCTTTTTGTAAATGGTGGGATTGTGGTCAAGATGTGTTGTCTTCAGGATGAAGCCATAACTCTTGAAGTCTAGAGAGTCCTGAGATTGTACTCTGCTTACCTGGGTTCTGGGGGGAAGGGAAGCTGGGTTGGGGCACAGGGTTTTGTATAGGGCTGCCTACAGTTCCCCGGATACTTAGGAAATTACTGGAAGTGGAAATGGTGTAGTAAATCATGGTCTTTTTTTGCCTTAGATGGAGCAGCCATGCGGGCTGGAGTTCAGACGGGTGATCGAATTATCAAGGTATGGATGCCTGTTACGTTGGAAACATATCTGCTGTCTTTGCAAAGACACTCTGTTCTGTGGCTCCCATTCTCCCATTAATATTTTGGCATTTGCCTAATGTGACTGAGGCATCCTCTCCTCGGCCTATATTTAGTATAGGCAGGAGGTGTGAGAAGCTGCTAGGGATGCTGGTTTTAAAATGGAGAGCATTTTCCTTTTGGAGCCTCCTCTGCAAACTTGTGCATGTAAAAGGACTCCAGTTTCACACACATGGAACAAATGAGTACCAGGTATGGGAGCAGGAGCAAATGATAGCCAGGGAATCGGGGTGTTTTACTTTACACCTGCGTATCCCTAAATCCATGCTCCTTTTTAGTCCTGAACAAGTAAAATTGAGGCAGTTGACTGTGAAATAACCTCGAGAAGCCAGCGCATGAATTCTTAGGGTGAAATCTTGGCTTTGTTGCAGTTAGTGGCAAAACACCCACTGGTTTTGTTGCATCTGGGATTGCAATCCAGGTGAACAAATGAGGGAACTGAACCTGGCTAGGATGCATTCTTGCTATTTTCTTCACCACACCTTGCTTTTAAACTGGGCCTTTCCTCCCTGCTCAAGGAGAAATCTTCGGTTTTCTTCCTGCAAGCAAATGCGATGCTCTCCTAACATGTTTACAGGGAGAGGGAAGATTTATCAGATATTTTCTGCAGTGCAGCATCTCAAGGCGGATGTATCCCACTTGTACCATGAAAGCATGGAGAAAGGGAGATTAAATCCTGTGTAGTGCTCATCTCTGTGTTGCAGTTGGACATGTAGTACAAGGCTCTCTGAAGCAGTTTCTCCCAGGGCCAGACATGGAAAAGTTCTCACTTTTTTTTTTCCCCCCATCCCCACCAGGTGAATGGGACTCTTGTAACGCACTCAAATCATTTGGAAGTGGTCAAGCTGATCAAGTGTAAGTAAACACAGGCTATTGCTTATTTGCAGTGCACTCCTTGAAGCCATTAAGGGGAAGGAGTGTTTATGCGGTCTAGCAGGAAGTCCTCAGGTAGCGGATGCTGGAGTCTGGCTGGGCTGTTGTCCATCATGCTACCTGTTGAATATCGCTGTAGTTCTTTCACAGCAGGGATAGCAGGATGGAACCTGAGGTACTTTGGAGTTTCTGTGAAATATGGGGAAGGTTTTGTCATACTGCAGCTGAGTTAACAGCAGAAGAGAGACAGCAAAATGGTACCCCCCCCCCCCCCCATTTGAAATTATTCCCCCATCTCATCTCATGCAGCTCCTCTCATTTGTCCCTTAATTACCCAGGCTCTAACTAAAGTGGAGGTATCTTTGGGGATCTACAGCAGAGGCGTAGCAAGGTCATTGAGCACCTGAGCGGGGAGTAGTGGGGTATGCTTATCACTGTAGATGGGGGGACGGGGTTGGGTGGTTAGGGAAGGGGATGGGATGCCTTTCCTTCCCAGGTATATTCCTGCTACTGCTCTGACAATGTCAGCCTGGCTTTGTTGGCAGCATCCCCATGACTGGGCTCCCTGGAACCTGCTCCTGGTGTTTGCTTTCCCGCAGTTAAATGCATATTGGGTGCAGGGCTGCACTTCCTGTGACAAAGGCTCCTTGGGGTTAGGGGAGAACCATTTTGCTCGCTCCACGTGTCCTCCACAGATAAGCTGCATGCAGACTCTGGTGTGAGAAGGGTTACTTAGTCTTCAAGGTGCAACGCTACCCTGCTGCCGTCGGTGTCCGTAATTGCCATCCTGACAGAGGCTGGCCTGCTCCTCGAGTCTGGGGGGGCAGCAAGCGCCACAAGGAGTGGAGTGTAAATGTGTCTGAAATGTGAATTGCTCTTGTCCTCCTCCCACAGCGGGTTCCTATGTAGCTCTCACTGTGCAGGGGCGCCCACCAGGGTCGCCCCAGATTCCGTTAGCTGATTCCGAAGTGGATCCGGCAGCATTCGGGCATATGTCACCCATCATGACCTCTCCTCATTCGCCTGGCACGTTTGGAAACGCAGAAAGGATTACCAGCCCGGTATTAATGGGGGTAAGAGTCTAAGGGCAGTCTGCAACCATGCTTGTGCAGTAGGAAAATGCTTTAATGTTTCATCTCAGGGGAGGTCTCTCTTTCAATTCTGGATCAAGCAACAAACAAAACGGACTGTTGCAAGTAAGCCCTTGCTTGTCCACATGAAAGAAGCCTCATACAACTAAGCGTGGTGTTCCTTTGGACTCACGTGGAGGCAGCAGGGCTACATTATCAAGGGAGCCCTGTAGAGCCGCACTAGTAGAAGTGCATGATGTAAAGACATACTTTCTGTTTCTGCCTGCATCCGCCAGGCCATAATTTCTATTAGTATGCAAATAGCAAGAAGCACAGGCATATAGAAGCAAAGAGGAAGTGAGTAAGTGCTTCTGGTCACTCATTTAAAACGAAAGTCATGACGGTTATGCTCAGCCATAAGAGTGGGTGGAGATAGATCATGTAGGATAGTGTTAACGGAAATGTTAAGCATTTTAGAAAGTCTCATCAAGACCTTGGGCAGAATAGAGGGTAAGTGAGCATGTCTATATTTTTTCTTTCAGGTGTCTTAACTTGATTTTCTCCCTGTCTCTTCTCTTTTTCCCCAGGAGGAGAACAATATTGTTCACAACCAGAAAGTGGAGATTCTGAGAAAGATGTTGCAAAAGGAACAAGAGCAGCTGCAGGTACTGCAGTATCGGTCAGTGGGTGATGGTGGGGGAAAGGGGATTGAAAATGTGGCCCAGGTGTTGGATCCTTCATTGGTCCCATCTCTATCAGCCCCTATGAATTCGGTAACCTGACCACCAAAAAGGGTCTATCCCCCAGCGTCCGAACAGAGATCTGCCAAGCAATTTGTGCTGATGGTCTCCATAGTTCAAGACTTCTTCCATTCCTTCAAGAAAGAGAGGGGTTTCTTAACGTACAGCTCGCTCCATCTCTGCTCTAATTCAGAGTGATGTGAGCCTCCCTCACTCCTGCTAGGCACCCCTTAGAATTAGACCCCAGGTTTAGCTTTGGTTAAGCACTTGCTTTAAGAGATTCTTATTGGGAATTTTTTTTCCTTGTAGTTAGTTGGCAGAGCAGAGGCAGGAGGGCTATATAAAACATAGGTGGTGCGACATCCAGCTTCCACAACGGTAGGCATACCACTAAGTCCAGCTAATGGCATTTATGCTGTGAGCAAACTGCATAGAAATTAGTGTTTCAGAGACACGAAAGTGAAATGAAGCTTAGTCACTGACTGCAGCTGTAGGCCTAGCTGGGGAAGAGCTCACTGAATGCCCATACAACTTTTCAGTCCTTGCAGGAAGATTACAGCCGAACACCCACCCCACGACTGCTCAAGGAGATTCAGGAAGCCAAGAAACACATCCCTCAGCTGCAGGAGCAACTGTCCAAAGCCACAGGCTCTCCTCAGGTAAGGGGAGTATTCAGAGTCTGCAGCAGTCCATCTGATTTGGGAGTGCCCAGGGGAGGGCTGCTTGAGGAAGAAGCCTCTTGGGTTGCGCACACATCCTTGATTGTTTGCACAAGCAGACTGGAACCTGTAGATATAGTTGCTCTCGGAAGGCCTGTGTACATTATGAATGAATCTGTTTTGAAATGGGGTTTAAAGATTAGCGAAAAATTGGCGGTCTTACAGGTGCTGCATGTGGCAAACTTTTAATCCACAATCTTGGTATGTTTCCCCATGTTTGAGCCCCAAAGAGGCAGTATTAAACAGCTGTGATTGCATGTTTATAATTTGATCTTTACGTTTTTTATTTCCCTCTGTCGGTTTCAGTTCAATCTGTAAAAACGTCCTTGCAATTCAGACTAAGTTTAACTTGAATTGAAAGCTGTTTACCAACACGGATTTTTTTTCCCCCATTGTCTGTACACCAGTGACTTCCATTTCAGACTGGTTATGAGGACGAGGCTCTTGCTTCACGAGCCTTTTTTGTAGAAAAATGCTGCAGCATTTTTTTTTTTTTAAGCTGGGGAGCATATTTTATAGATCGTGCAGGCAGGTCTGCTGTTGAACCTGCTTATCATAAATTGTTTCTTCTTTTAATGTTCAGTTCTTACTCTAGTTTGCTGCTTGGGCTTGTCTCTCAATGTGCTTCCTCTTCTTCAGGATGGAGTTTTGTCCTCCCGATTAGTGGCTGAGTCTCTGCAGATCAGTGAAGTTGAGACGGAGAGTGGGGAAGGGCTGAGCAAAATTGAGTCAAGTGGCGATGGCTCCCGGCCAAACAGTGACATTGCTGATGTAAGTGTTGGAGACCTTTGCGGCTTCACATTTGCCCTCCTAGGTTTGTTTTTCCCATTTTAGCTTTTCAGATTGAAGAGCCCTGTCCCCTGTGCATCCCGGTTGTGTAGTCTCGCTCTCACTTACGTTGCACGTGCAGCAATTTGAGGGAGATGCGAAGATGCTGCTCTGAGGAGACTTGACTTACTGGGAAAGGAATACCATTTTGTATGGGGCTGGGTTTTTTCTGGCACGCTCCCTGTTACCAGGCAAAGCAAGAGGAATGCCAGCATCTGTTAGAATTGAGAGGCAAAAATACAGTATCTTCAAGAACATGTTAATTCTCCGTTTGTGGTTAGAATGACTCAGATCGAGTCACGGGGCAGGTTTCCATACGGGTGAAGGAAAGCCTCCCTCCTCCCAGATACACTTCAGCCATTAACTAACAGTTAGAAAGAGCCCTTTCCTTATTAATCCATCAGCTATCTGAATGCTAATATGATCCCCTCACTGTATTGTCTCAGCATCTAATCTTTCACGAATCCATTATCTGGTTAGTACAGGGAAATTAAGATTTCCTTAATGGGGGCATGGGGTGGGTCTGCCACTGATTCCTTTTGATCTTATTTAGAGCCTGTGGGCGGAGTTTCAAAAATTAGAGGCCCTAGAGGGGCCAGGTGTCACTCCCAAATTATCAGCATGTCACAACATGTGCAGCGGGAGGGGGTGGAAAAAGTCCAGACTTGCTGTCACTAGGTAGTAATGCAGCATTAGTCTAAAGGCCCTGGACAGAGTCAAATTTACCATTTGAGATGGCAGCCTTGGTAATGAAATAATTCCACTAATGTTCAGTTTTCTTCATACAGTTCCCTTGCCTGCAGGTCCTTGGACCACATCCTCAATCTCTCTTTTGAGACAGCGCGCATGTGATTTTAGAGTTTAGCATTTCTTGCCTGTTTCTGCCAGGTTTTTAGTAGCCCGACTGGGACCGATGTGCAGTTCTGTCCATTGTAGTGCAAGGACATTGTTGTACCATTTCCTTTTTTTCCAGGCCTAACACTCATGAGATTTGCCTCTCTCTCTTTTCCCAGAGTCCTCGGAGTGGCCTGAAGGAGCGAGTTTACCTGGATGAGAGCCCAGAGAAGAGCGAAATTCAGGATACTGTGAGTTCAACAGACAAAGCGTAACAGTGGCTTCTACTCTAATGGGCCCATTAAAATCTTGCTGTTTTCCCTGTTTTCTAAATTGGATATAAATTGACTTGGCTTTAGAAAAATAAAATGCAATTAAGAGTTGCACGGGAAGTGTTAATTAGTTAATAAATGTTTATGGAGCTTGAATGTGAGCCCATTAAGGGATCAGAAATACCTAATCTGCAGTAAAACACCTGGGTCTCCAACGGCTGGAGCTGTCACATAAGTCTTATTCCCTGTCCCCTACCCTAAATAGAGGAGAGCCTTTTCATCCTGCAGCACTGAGTCACTGTTAGGTCTGGGACCATCTGGGATGTGACCTGACGAACCGTTTGGCAATGCTGCCTGAGCCAACAGTGTTTCAGTGGGGACAGGTCGGAAGGGTTTCCCTTCTCCCATCCACTCTTATGGCCTCGTTCTCTTTAACCAAATGTTTCTGTTTGCAGAGAGAAGCTACTAGGCACATGCCCCCTGCTTGCCATGTTTAGAAATACCTCCTAGGGTGACGTGTTCAGAGAGCAGAAGGCCACAGAGTTGAATGTGAAACCTTTCAGTTATGATGTTTCAGAGCAATTGATATTTAAGAGGGGAACGTTGCAACAATGCCCTGATATCTCACCATGCAGGGAAAAAATTGGTAGTAAAGACAATAGACTTTGGTCAGCGTCAGGGGTGATTGTCAAGGATATTAATGCCTTTTCATTCTCAAAACTGGTGCTGGAGGAAAGAAGCCTTTCTCAAGAGAGTAATTGCATCCTGCATATGTTTCCTTTCCAACCTACTGCAGGATTCACAGTCCAGTGTTGGGAGCCCCTCCTCCCGCGTGGCACCTCAGATCATCGGAGCAGAGGATGACGACTTTGACACTGAACACGAGCAGGTTTGGGACCAACACTTTCTATCAGAAACCCACCTCTGGTGTTGGGGGCAGCTGCAGCTAATCCCTTTTTTCATTGCATCACAAATGTTTAATGGCACGTTTTTAGCACGCAGTTCTTACCTGAACAATGTAATACTTTAAAAATGGGGGAAAACAATTCACTCTGTGTAACAGTAAGTGGCACTTCCAGGGTCTGTGCTAAAACGCATCATTCTTTCCATTACCCTTTCTTCTTGCATGTCATTGTAACCTGACTAGAAATTAATCTGCCTTATTTAATTTCTTCTCATTAGTTGGCTTCTATTATCGCCACAGCAGTATTACAGCCTAGCTTTTAATGTATTTATTCTAATGGTTTTAGTAGTCATTTGCCTTGGATTATATTTCATTATAAAGCATTTAACGCACAGAACTGTACTGAAAAGAATAGGGAGAGGGTCCTGAGTTCCTTCTGCTAACAGAGACAGACTGTGGATGTTGGAGTTGCTCTTACTCTGCTCCTTGGCTTAGTGAGCGAATGAGAAACCTTCTGGTTTTCTTTCAGGCCTTTGTCCACACCTTGACACAAGCTGTTTGTATCTTTCCAGATTAATGGGCAGTGCAGCTGTTTCCAAAACATGGAGCTGTTGAAGTCTCGCCCGGCTCATCTAGCTGTGTTCCTGCATCACGTGGTGTCCCAGTTTGACCCTGCAGCCTTGGTAAGACCAAGTGGCGCAAATTTGAAGCATTGAGTTTTTGGGTCATTTCTTACACAACTTAACACAGACAGTGACACTGATAACATTGGCTTGGTGATGAGAATTGCAGCTCTGTGCATGTGAGAGTTCAGTGCTCTTGCATGCACAGGGAATTTGAACAAGTGAAGGTAAATGTTGGATGAAGTGGCTGCTAAAAGTCTTGCTTGTCTCTTCAGCATGGCCATATTGTGAGCTTCCTCTCAGAAATAGGAGCTTTGAGTGGCATGCCTCTTCTAACCATCAGGGAAGAAATTCAGAGGTAGCATTTGAAGAGTTCTCACTGTCTTTATTTTCCTTCCCAGCTCTGCTATCTCTATGCGGACTTGTACAAACAGACCAACTCCAAAGAGACTCGTCGTGTCTTCCTTGAGTTTAACCAGTTCTTCCTGGACCGAGCTGCGGTAGGTTCCAAATAAGACATGCCTTTTCTTTCCCCTGTACAGCAGATTTTACCTTCCTTGCCTTGGTATGCTGGACTGATTTAAATAATGGGCTTAGACAGGCAGACACTCAAGCCAAAATTTCACATCCAGGCAGAGTGGACTTGGCCCTTCAGGTTCCTTGGGTAGGTCTATTCTTTGTGTTGTTTAAACGCATAGACCCTGCCTGTGCTGCACTAAAAAGCCCCCTGACCCTTTTTATACTGGTAGGCATCTGTCGTGGTATCTCTGGTCAAATTCCCCTAGAACTTGACTTTGCATGTTTTGTGCAGTTGTTCGTACTCTGGTTTTTTATTGCTGGACACTAGAGGTAGCTGCTTTTCAGGGAAGCTGAGGCACTATGGAAAGGTAAAATGGAGTTGCTGTTTGTGACTGGGGTTTAGAGCTGATACACTTTGTCAGGAGGACCTCCTTAGTGCAGGTTGATTAGTGCTTCACCTAATGCTCAGGGCCCTTACTTGCAATGGGTGGCTTCCCAATGCTGTTTCATAGATGCTAGGGTCAGAAGGGACCTCAACAGATCATCGAGTCTGACCCCCAACATCGAGTCTGACCCCCCCCCCCCCCCCCCGACCATTTCTGGTTGGTCAGGCTGAGGTTTACTTCTGCTGATTATAGAATAGGATTTTGATTCAAAATGAATGCATTGGCTGAGCTGATTCTGTTGCTGAGTCATTGCTGCCCGGAAATCAGAAAAATCAGAGCAAGCTTATAAACCATTCAAAGCGGGTTTGTTTCCCCTGCTATCCTCCTTTTTTAACCATCCCTCCCCCAAGTCTGTGTAAGGGCACAACATCTTGTGTTCTACTCTTGTTCGTTGTTTAAAATCTTAGCGCTGAACCTAAGATGCACCTGATCTCGGAGCCATAGGCTGTCCCCAAATCCGCATCAGAAAGGGGGTTAAGTTCGAGATGAGGTGATGGGTAGCACAGCGAGCTTGGAGTGTCCAGGAAACTCGGGCAATCGCATTTGAGTTCAGTCCTGTTTCTTACAATTGGTGCAGCTCTTGCTAATGATCTGGGAATTGGGTCTGTCTGTAACGGTGTGAGTTCCTTGCAATGGGTTGATCAATGGACTTCGTCCTCCAAAACCCAGTCCCCCCCCTGCAGCAGGGGCCAGCATGGTACCAAGTGAAACACTTCCAAAATACCACCAAGGAACAGCAATGCCACTACATGTGACAAAGGGAAGAAATGGCTTTCAGGATTTCTGCAAGTGATTTCATCAGCCTGTGCTTTAAAGGTCTCGGGTATGTGCATGGTGCTGGGAAAGTCCGTTGTGTATGGCCTTATGTTCTAACGCCTGCTTTGGTTACAGAACCTGAAGGTCCCAGTTCCAGATGAAGTTTCTGTAGATCTAGGTAAGGTCATTTTACAGTGGGTGTCCACTGGCCCGGGTCCTGGTGTCAGAGACAATTGTAGCAAATCTCTCAAAAGGGCTTTGGTGTGGAGGGTGGGGGGTATGTGCACATGCCTGTGTACATGTCTGTGAGGTGTATAAATCCATTACGTGTCAGATTTGGGAGACAAGAAGCTGGCTGTATGGGTGTGTGGGGGGAACATACTGTGTTCTTGTATGTGCACCAGCTGGCAGAGGTTTGGGTCCCTCAGTTCTGTATTGTAGCATTGGACATAACTGAAGCTGCTGGTCCTTATTGAACTTTGGTTTATATGTTAGACAGCAGGAGATTATAGGTCATGCTGAGTGGAGTGAATGTATCTGCAAATTTCTTTTACTTTAATGCCCAGTGAGTCTCTGTTGCAAAGTGAAATGCTTCTTTCTCTCTCTGACCTGCAGAAAAGAGGCGGCCAGAACTCATTCCAGAAGAGCTGCACCGCCATTACATCCTAACTATGCAAGATAAAGTCCTTCCAGAGGTCCAGAGGAATTTGGAAGACTTCAGGTATCTACGCTCTTTCCCACAGCTATTACTCAGTATTCAGCTTTGTGTGTCAGCTCTGAGTTAACACCTTGTTTAAAATGGAGAGAAGTCCAAACTTTTAGGACACGGTAGTTCATCTTTTTTGGCCTGGACAGAAACAAAGGACTGCAAAGAGCTTCCTGGATCAGCAAGTCCAATTCCCTGCTAATACAGGTGACCACATCACCTGCAATTCTTGTCATAAACTTTATTAAGCTCCATCTTGAAAGTAGTTTGGAATAGAGGGGCCAAAAGGCCTATTGGAAGGCTGTTCCAGGACCTCACCATTCTTCTACTTATATGGCTTCCAAAACTCATTCATGGCCTGTTTTATATGCACATATTCTTTTCTGTGGGAAATCTTCCATATTGGAAGGTTATCCTGGGTATATTTCAGAATTTGGGAACTTGCTTATTCATCCTGCTCTCTGTGATCAGCTCTCTGATGATCCATGATTCCTTACTCTCACTCTGGGCTTTTAAAATGCTTTTTGTAGTATACGGGTTTGGGTCAGATTTTCCGTTGCCCCCCTCCCCCCCAGCCAAAATTTTCCCATCTCCTTTGTGTATGCAGGATGCTGCACTTGTAAAACCATGGCTATCTCATGCAAGTGCAGCAATATCAGATGTGTTTGTGTTGCTATATCTGTATGGTTTGTGAACTTTGTCACCCTGTGAAGTGGGATGAGTCTCTGGTTTTATTACTAGGACTTCTAAGGCCATGAAGTGTTTTGGTAGCTGGTCTGCAAATGGAACCCCAGGGACATGTCTTGAGCCTTCTGAATGCCAGGAGATTAGTTGCTGCTTCTGCTCACCTCCAGGTGCTTTCTTTCATGAGGTTATTTCCTGCCCTATTTCAGACAGAAACGTAGCATGGGCCTGACCTTGGCAGAGGGTGAACTGACTAAGCTGGATGCGGAACGAGTCCGTGACCGGAGCGTGCTGGAGAAGGAGAGAGCATGTGCAGAGCAGATAATTGCCAAAATTGAAGAAGTTCTGTAAGTAGCAGGGATTGTTGTGGGGGAGGAGGTGGGGTGGTACAGACACACACTTGAGTCTTGATAGAAGTAGAGGAAAGGAGTCAGAACTAGAAACAGCTCATTGTTATCACCTTTTACTTCCTCCTTACTTGGCATCTGGCAAGCAGGTGGATTGCCATCAATATGATGATGACCAGGAGAAAACCATCAGAGAGAAATATCCCCAGGTATTTTGCACTATGGATTGGATTATACCTGGAGCACTTGCCTCATAGCAAACCCAGAGCTTCTGGCAGTAATATTTGTAGTGTCAGATAGCTTGGGAACCCCTTTTGTTGACTGGTAGATGCTTGCAGTCTTGGAAGTGAGATTTTAGGAAAGTGCTGGGTTTTTGGTTGTAGCTGTGCTGGACTAAGGACATAGACAGGCAAGGCTCTTTGAGTAGATGTGATCTCTTTTATTAGACCAACTGAGTAGTTGGAAAAAAATTATTTGCGTGCTTTTGGGCGCAATCACCCTTTTTCAGGCATAGGGAGTCTGTGCTGTTCTGAGACTCCAAGGAATGAGAGAAGCCTTTTTAAGCAAGTTGTACTCATTCTCCCCACTGATTTTTTTTCGCCAGCTGTTTGGTGGGTTACAGAGGGATATTGTACAGGTGGGTGGTGCTGGGGTGGATTGTTGTCACCTGTTCCTTCGCTGATATGCAACTTTCTTGTTTTTCAGGGTGTCATCTCAACCTTTGGAAGAGGATAAGAGGTAAGGGAACAGTTCTGTGCCATTAGTGTATGGCGAAGCATCCCTTCTCCCCTGTGGTAAAGGGTCGAAGTGCTCATGCTTGTAGCGGAGCCTGAGACTTCTTGTGAATGGGACAAGGCAGCCCTCTGCTGGTTGTAGCACAAACCTCCTTTCTCAAGCATATGCTCCGAGAGCTCAGTCCCAGCAGAGCACTGCTCCATCTGGATGGATTTTACTACAGCTGACACTCAGCCACGTTGCAGTTCTAAATACATATTTAAGTTATTGCTGCCTCCAGAATTTCTGAGTCATTTTCTAAATTGCCTAAGTTTTCCCCACTGACTGGCACATGCTTTGGATCAAGGAGTCTGTTTTGCACTTGCAAGAAGGCAGATTTCGTGAGTGACTAAGGTCTTTTCCATCATCTGGAAGGACCTGAGAGGAAATTGATGCCCTAATGCCTAAGGAGATTTTTGATTAGAAAATCAGTTGTTAACCTTCCTACTCTGTCTCCTTAGGAGGCTTTGACAGTTTAAGTTTTGTACTCAAATTTACTTTGCCTGCTTTTCCTTGCTTGTGTTCTGCAGTTCCACCATGCAGTACGTGATTCTCACCTACATGAAATACTTGGGGGTGAGAGTCAAAGAGCCCCGGAGTCTGGAGCAGAAGCGTGGACGTATTGGTTTTCTGCCAAAGATTAAGGTAAATGGTGGTATGGCCAGAGTGTTTTGTCCCCCGTTTTCAAGTGTGGGTGCCAACAATGAGGCTCCTTAATCCATACTTGTGTGCCTAAATTGAAGTGACCATGACTTCCATTGGTGCTGGGTGTCTACAGTCTCCAATGATTTGAAGGGGTACTGTGGTGACTCAGTGTCATCCAAGATCAAGTGTCTATCCATATTCAGACACTTGTATGTGAAAAAGCTCCTATCCTATTAGACTGTTTAATTTAATCAGTGTCTCCTCATACTTCCAGCCTTGTAAAATCTCCAGGTAAGGAAATAAATCCAAGAACCTACTTTGCTTCTTAGTAAGTCTTATTTTATCCAATTGAAATGTTGCGTCTCTACAGCCTATCCTCTCTTAATAGTGATTAGCGCTTGATGCTTCAAAAAGAAGCTAAACCTTCCCTCTTCCTGCCACTCACGGAGCACCGGTTGTAGGTCTCAGTTCTTTCCCCGTAATGCCCTCCCGATCAGTCCAGTGAGTTCGTGGCGCCGCAACAGTCTTCTAGAGGCAGCATTTCAAGTCTGTGTTCTTTAGTCACTTGTTCCTTCTCACCTCTTGGAGAGAGGGCTGGGGTGCTGTGGGCAGTAAGGCACATGGCTGACAGCCCAGAGGTTGCAAGTTTGAGCACTGTCAGATTCCAACAAATCTGCAAATTCTGCTAAATACCTTGTGACAAGGACATGAAAAAGGAAAGAGCCGAGTGGAGAGTGCAGATCCCTTTGGAAACATTAATCCTGTTGCGCATAGTCCTGTACCGAGAGAGTTCGACACCCAGAGTGAATAGGCCTTTCCTCTCTCAGACCTCAGCGAGGCTGAGAATCAGTGGATGCAGCATTTCAAGGAACTGAGTTTGGAGGAAGAAGGGACCCATTTGTTTCTCTTTTTGTGGCGTATCTTCTGCAGCAAAGTATAAAGAAAGAGAAAGAAGGGGAGGAAAAGGTGAAGAGGAGAGGTTTCCCTAGCATCCTGGGGCCACCGAGAAGACCGAGTCGCCATGACAGTAGTGCAAGTATGTCAGATTGTGAAGCTCGTGTTTCCTCTGCTAATACCTCCATGTCGGTCCATCTGCCTGTTCACAGATGTGTTGCATGTGTGTCGTGAAAAGCCAGTCAGACCTTGACATTTTCCTCAAGTGCCTTCCATGTACACCGTATTTTTGTGTATTGGCTACAGACATCACTATTGCCCAGGAGCACGCATAGCCATTCATTAACTAGAAACCCACTCAATTTGAGAGGGTTTTTTTTTTGGGGGGGGGAGGGGAGGGTTGTCTTTTAAGACAAGCTAATTTAAATTATTCATTGAGATCTCCCCGAGGAGCTTTCCCCCTGCTGGGTTTCTGAAGACAGGTAAAACTGTTCAGCTGTCTAACTGGCTTTTATCTCTTCAGTTGGCAGAGCCATGGAAATGCAGAAGCAGCGCCATCCAAAGTACTTATCCACAACCTCTTCTGTTAGCCCAGAGCCACCAGACTCTGGCAAAACACGCCAGAGCGGATCTTCCAGCGAGGGCACAGATGTAGCATACCCAACTGCTAATCCTATGTCTCCCCTGACTTCGGGACCTTTTACCTCCCTGGAGGCAAGCAAAGATAGTGAGACAGGTAAAGAAAATGTTGGAAAAAGGGAGTAGCAATGATGTCATGGGTAGGTTGTAGAAAGCTCAGTCCCAGTTCAAGGGAATGGTGGTAGCATAGAGCAGTGAGGCCCTCTGCAATTAATCACACGTTGTGGCTCTTGGTGTTCACTGGTCTGTGGTGACCTGTCACTGTTCTCAGATCTGGGAACCTCACTGATGCAAAATTGGTTTCTGAATTGCTTTTTATTACTACAGCATTTGATCAACTTTGCAGAAGAAACAGCCCTAATTTCATTGCCCAAGTACTCAGTCCTGTAGAAACATTAGGCTGCAGGGTTTCAAATCATTCTCTGTTTAGGGCTGCTTTCTGAGACCAGGAGTTCTTGATTTTTCTCCCCCTCTGGATAAGAGGAGAGCTGTATGTCAGACTTGGCTGCACAAGTACTGGTGTTGTGCAGCCCCTGGAAACTGAGCTGTTCTTGTTTCAGGTCCCAAGCAGACTGGAGAAGTTCCACCGTCTAGTGACTCTGTGGATGGCACCCCCCGCACACCTAATGCCACCTTTGACTTCCCTTCCCCACCCCTGGACCACTTGCAGGAAGAGGAGGGAGAACTTGAGAGGTAATTGTCACGGGTTACTGGGCTGGCAAGGCAGTTAATGTAGTAGATCTGTAGATCTTCATTAGCAGCAGAGCTTCTTTTGGGACCTTAATGGAGGGAAGAGAGGATGGTGCCCTCTGACCTTCTGCTTTTCTTCCACTGTATTTGCAGCAAGCACTTTGTACACCACAAAGATGCAAATGTAAAGTTGAAAGGATGCAAATTTAATCTTTAAGATTTCACTCTGGAGCCTGTTATGTGTCTGAACAGAGCAAAATCCCATTGCTCGCTGTCACAGAGCACTGAGGTGCCCTGCTCCTGAAGAGGGGAAAGTGCTAGGGAGGGAGCCCTAGCAGTGACTAAAGAGCCCAGCTGGGGGTTGCCAGGGCAACCAGGAGGTCAGCTGACTGAAAGGGGCAGGGCCTGGCTCCTATATAAAGCACAGACCGGAGGCCAGAGGCAGTTCTCTGCCAGCGGCCCAAGGGGAAGGAGCTCTCTTGAGGCCTGGCTACAGGAGCAGCGTTTTGACACTGCTGAGGGAAAGCGTGTTCCCCGGTAGGCCGCACTGATGTTTTAGCCGGGCGGCTTTAATTTCTGTTACAGCCCAGGGGCTTGTGTTGTGCTGTTGTTACAAGACTGGTGGTTTGGGAGAGGCTATTAGGGGTTGGAGGAGGTCTCATAGGGGACCCACAGTAGCGTGGGGACCCCAGCGCCAGTAGGGATGCAGTGTACGGGGTGCATAGACCCCAGCCCCAGAGAGGAGCATTTTGAGAAGCCCCAGTTCGGGCGTGGTGAGCCCCAGAGAGGGGGCTCTATTGGGAAGCCCAAGTTGGGCACGCTGAGCCCCAGAGAGTGGGCAGCATTATTAGGAAGCCCAAGTTGGGCACGGTGAGCCCCAGAGAGGGGACAGCATTATTAGGAAGCCCAAGTGTGGGCACGGAGAGCCCCAGGAGAGGGCGGCATTACTGGGAAGCCCCAGTGCGGGCGAGGTAAGCCCAAGAGAGGGCGTAGCATCACAGAGAAGGCCCCAGGGAGGGGGCAGCATTGTAGATAAGGCCCCGGAGAAGAGGGCACAGAGTGAGATGGGGCCGGGGAGAGCCCTAGTACTGGAGGGAGCGTGCGTCAAAGGAAGGAAGGCGCAGGGAGAACAGGAAGGGGCCAAATAGTGATAGAATTGAGACAACAGCGATTCCATCGGCGAGGTGTGGACTGTGGTGTAGGGGAGGAAACGGAGCCGCAGATAGCGCCCCCTGGCAGCGGGGCAGTACAAGGGCAGCCTTCTGTTAATTAATACCTATTAATCAATTATCAACAAGGCGTGGCAGGAGAGTAGGTGTGCGGTTGCCCCCAGGAACAGGTGCGCGGGACACATTAAGGTCGGCCCAGAGTGGATACCCGTTACACTCGCATATGTTTTCATAATGGCGTTTTTTGTTTGTTTTATTTTTTTAGAACAGCTGAGTTGGGAACACCAAAACCTTTCCGCAAGTGAGTATAGTAATCAGTTTGTGTGAACTGAAGAGTTTGTTTTGCTCTAGAGTAGGGCTCGGGGGTGTAAATGATTTGAGTGGGGATAGATTGCTAGGTACAGTGACCTAGGTAATTATCCTGTACTCAGATAACATGTTTATGAAATGCCACATTAGTGTCCAGATTGAATACAGCATGTTCATAGTTTAGGAACGTTGATCCATGGGTGAAAAGCACTAGGTATAATTACCTCGGCTTACAGTTGTTGGATTGGGACTCCTAGGCACTACTTGAGTGGTATCATTATCTCAGGATCTGCAGATGGGAAAAGGAACAAACTTTTCCTGCTCCCTTCTGCTTCCACTGAGTTGCTGTTTGACCTCGGGTAAAGAAGTTCATCCCATCACTTACTGTTTTAAAAGTAGGGATTACGGTCCTGAGAGTTGGGGGAGGGAAGAGGGGGTTCGTGAGAATGAACACTAGGATTTGAGGTCTCTAGTTGTCAGGTTCCAGACTGTAGTGGACCCAGAAGTCTGAGGGTTTTGTCAGAGCATTTTACAACTGTTCTTTCTACTTCCCCTATCTGAGACTGGAAGTGTCTGACTAGTATTCTGTGTCCTTGTAGGATGGAGAGCATGGGCTATGGAGATGTCCAAAGTGAGGATGAACTGTATGATTTTGATACAGACACCGATCCTCCCAACTGGCAGCAGCTTGTGAGTCGAGAGCTGCTGCTGGGGCTGAAACCCTATGAAATCAAACGCCAAGAAGTGATTAACGGTGAGTTCAAATGCTTTCTTGTGGCTGTGCTTCTTGGAGCCCAGGAACCTATAAGGTTCCTCAAACTTATGATTAGCACTTTCATCACCTTGACAGCTTGATTTAGGAACAAGCTGTCTTTTCCAGCCTGCAAACTCCTAGCATGTACAGGCTACTGACATGCATTTAATCCATGGTAGTAAGCAGCAGGCTGAGGGATATGATGGGTTAGGTTACATCATGGAGGGAGTGAAGGAGACCTACCTCCTGTGGTGTCACACTCCGGGACTTCCCTTTGATTCAGATCCTACAGGTCTGGGGAGCTCTGTGCGAGATGGAGTGAATTGCCAAGAGTGAACTATCTAGTTGGGATAAATTATAAGCTCCTGCACTCAGATAGATAGCAGAGCATGGTTCCTCATTCCTGAGCACGCTCAATCTGGGCTAGCAGGCAGAGTTCTGATGGGACAAGTGATTTCCACAGGTTTCAGTGTCTGGCTCCGCAACAAATTTCTACTTCTCAAATGTAATTCGTAAAGTCAGCCAGTCCTGGCAGATCCAGGCTTCCAGCATTAGGCTGTTTGTATCTGCACTGTAGCACTGTGCAGGGGGCAATAATACTGATCCTGCCTTGCTCCTTTTTCTTCAGAGCTGTTTTACACAGAGCGAGCTCATGTCCGCACGCTGAAGGTTCTGCATCAGGTCTTCTACCAGCGCGTCTCCCGTGAAGGGATCCTCACTCCCTCAGATCTGCGGAAGATCTTTTCCAACCTGGAGGACATCCTTCTGCTCCACAGTAAGCACAGCCCCACGTGGCTCGCAATAGTGATACTGCATGTGCAAAACTGAAATAGCCATGGGCTGGTAGAAGTATTTGACGTACAGGTGGCCCTTAAACAGTGGATGTCTGCACGGTGCTTTGACTGGATAGGATTGCTCGGGGTGTATTCCCATATTTAAATACCCACACTCTTTGTTCTTGGCTTATATGTATAATGGCTCAGAAGTGTTTATTTCCACGGTGCTGAATGCCTGCTCATTTTCATCTGGTTCCTCAAGCTTGCCTTCTCTCTGTGTACATCCACTTTGTCATAGAGACAGTTTCTGTGAATGCTCTTAGGCACATGCTCAAAAACTAACCAGACAGATACTAATGAAGAGAATAATTTGTAGACAGCTACATAAGGGATCAGTAAGTCTTTGGCTACTGCTACTGCTGAAAGGTCCAGTAATAGGTATAGTAGGGGTCTGCCAAGAGCCAAATCTGCATCCCTGCCCCCATCTCATTGGCTGAGTGACTTAGGATTACATCCTGTAGGCCACTTGCTCTGTTTCTGTTCCCCACGCATTAAACACATGAAGAATGAACCTTGCATCACCTTTTGAAGTGGATAAGTGATGTTGGAAAAGTTTGTGGAGGTCCCTAAAACAACAGGCAGCACATAGAAATACAAACAGTTTTATTGTTCATGGTTTTTTTTTATTGATCTGTGTTTGTAGTTGTATGACTTTCTTGCATAAAATAATTACAAATCCAGTCTCCCTTTGGAATAGTTTTCATTTTAAAACCAGCAGCAAACGTGGTAAGCTAGAATGTTGTGTTATATTAATTACTACCATCTTTTTTTTAGCCGGCTTGAATGACCAGATGAAAAGTGTCCGAAAAAGGAATGAGACATCAGTTATTGATCAGATTGGAGAGGACTTACTAACTTGGGTAAATTGAATTTCTTTTTCTTATCCTGAAAGGTAAATATTCCTGAAAGCAAGAGTCCAGTGAAATGGTAAATACAGCCACAGGGTGACCAGCATAATTTGCATTTGCTTCAACTTTTAATATCTGAAATCCATCATTTCTGTAGAGCTAACAAGGAGCTGGGGACATAGAACGGAGGGAGCCTAGCATGGAGTATTAGCAAGATGAATGTTTTATTCATTCAATTAAAGATAAATGAGTTATTTCATTTAAAGGTGACCTGCATACATAGGTAGAATTTTTAGTCTTTTTCTCCCCCCCCCTCCTAAATGTTGTCTAAAGGGCAGAAAACTGGTAGCATGCCTGTGGAAAGAAACGGGGTTTTCTGGGGTTGGAGGGGGAAAGTAGGATGGTGTAAATGTTTGGAGATGGTGAGAAGAAGCTCTTGTATTTCTGGTGTGTTTAATGGAGGATTCCTAACAAGACTCGAGATCTGTCATGGAGGCCCATGCAGAAAGAACCAGGAGTCTGTTTAAACCGTTAAAAATACTGCTCCCACAAGGGTCAATTCAGTTGTGTTTTAAATAACCCTGTTTAATTTGGACTTGAACATCTTTTTTATGTATGGTCAAATTTCAATCTCTTGGGAGGATTTAATCCTTTTAGTTCTCAAGTCGTCCAGAAGGAGGAGGAAATCAAGACCTGATATTTCTATTTGGAAAAACCACCAGAAGTGTGTGTGTGTGTGCGCGCACGCGCACTCACAAGCTGGCTGGTCATTAGGACCTTGAATTTTTTCAAGCTTTGTAAGAAAGAATAAAAATTGGAAATCTTTCTAAGGTGTTGGCATGTTCAGAGGATCCTAGGCTGTCTCAAAAGTGCAGGCCAGGGACAAGGAGTAAAGGTGCATGAACAAGAGAGCCTTTTGCATCCATCAGCCCTGCTTATTGCACTCAGATTTCCCTACCAGGAGGCTGAGTGAGAGGATTGCTCCATACGTGAAATTCTGGGACCTTGTAGTGAGTGGTCCAACGAAATGGCTTCACAGGAGCCTCCAGCCCTGTGTGTAAAGTCAAACTCAGTCCAGTTGATCGCTTGGGATTCAAGTTGGGTAACTGCATTTGTTCTCAGCAAGGCTGATTTTTGACTCGGCAGCAGAATAGCTTTGTGTCCTTGCCCTGACCGGTGCCTTACAGTCCCACATGCCTGGCTTATTTGTGTCTAAACTTGACTCTGTTGGTTTCTTGGCACAGTTCAGTGGACCAGGAGAGGAGAACCTGAAACATGCAGCAGCCACCTTCTGTAGTAACCAGCCCTTTGCTTTAGAGGTGATCAAATCACGGCAGAAGAAGGACTCGCGCTTCCAGACCTTTGTGCAGGTGAGCTTTGCTCAGGAGTTGGGGCAGTGTCAGACCTGGCTGGTGTCTAGGATAAGAGGGCTGTAGGTAAGGCTGTCATAATGAGTGGGGTTATGTCTAACACTTGCTAGATTGGGATTATTTCCTGCACCAAGTTCTCCCATTTAATTGTTTCTGGAGGGGAGAATTTTTAACACAGAGGATTAGAGTGCCTGGAGAGAGGGAAGCGTCATCAGTTTTTTTTTATGCTGTGAACGTGTCCTATGGAGGAGGAGTTTGTCTGGGGCAAATGGTGGGGTGGAGTGTGCCATGGGTAGAAGAGAGGTATGGGGATTGCCCCTGCCCTCTGGGACAAGACCTCATCGTGTGCGGCATGTCGGGAGGAGAACGTTATCTGCTCCGCCACTGGCTGAAAGCAAGCCTGGTAATACCGGGCTGATGTGATTTTGAAATATGTAGTGTAGCTTTGCTGTACCGTGAAAGACTAAGTTGATGTCTTCTGTGTATGGCACTGACTGAGATTGATAGCAGATGGCACCGGGCTTGTGTGAAGTAATGAGGGAGAGAAGGCATTGCTTTTTGTGATGAGCCTTTCCTATATGTAATTGCAAATGAAACGGGGCCATGTTGTCGGAGTGATAAATCTTGGCATTTCTTGTCTCGTATTTAATTACCAGAAAGTGAAGTAATAGACGTTTATATGATGAATAGATGGTACATGTTCAGGTAATTATAGTCTTAATAAAAATGACAAATGCAGTTATTATGCTGTTTAATTTTAGGATGCCGAGAGTAATCCGCTGTGTCGCCGGTTGCAATTGAAGGATATCATTCCCACTGAGATGCAGAGACTGACTAAATACCCCCTTCTGTTGGATAGTATTGCTAAGTATTCAGGTAGAGCATTTGGACAGGGGAGCCATTGGCTTTGTGAGTGTGTCACGGCTGTTTTGCCAAACACGTCGGACCCATAAAGAGGTCTGCTTGCAACTTGCTTTTTGCCATGTGTCCACGACTGGTTTCAGCATAACCTCTTTCCTTTCTGTTGTACAGCATGATGGATAAAAAATTGGGGGGGGGGGTTGAGGGAGGGGAATCTAATTTGGAATTTCATTTTAATTTTTTTCCTTTTTAAGTAATAAACATGTTTTATATAATAAATTATAATTTTTTAAAAGTCTAAATCTATAATACTCTGTTAGAAACATTTAAATGGAAAAAAGAAATCAAGTAGTATAGTTTATGATCAAAGTCAAAGAGAGAGTCAAAACGCTAGTGCCAATGTAAGAATATGGAACCAGAGTAAAAAGAAGAAAAAAACTTCTAATTAAAGAAATCCTCTGTCAATAACTTCTTCCCTCCTCAAAAATGTGAAAATTAATCTGAATAAAAGTACATTAAGCTGCATAATTGGAATGCATATGTGCAGAGAGCTACCTTAACTAGCAAGAGACTACCACCTTTAGTGTCAGGCTTTATATGATGCAAATCAGTATGTTTTATTGGTACTCACCCAAAAAAATCAACTTTTCTGTAGGAAAGTAACTAAAAACTGCAGATGCAAAGCAAAAGGGAAGATGAAAGATTCAAATCAAGGTTCCCTGCCTGTTGATTTGGATGATGATTAATTATTGGTGATTTGAAATGGTACACTCTGGTACACAGCATGTCTCCTGCCACCCAGGGTTTCCTTGTGCAATATCCTTTTCCTGTGAGGAGAACATACTTATTCAGAAAACAAGATCTAAAACTGGCCTGTTTAAAAAAAACAAAAACAAACCCAAATTAAATTTCCACTGGAGCCTTTTTAAGGTGCCTGTAACGGTAAAGCCAAGGTGGTGGAAGTAATGTAAATGTTACCTATGTTCTCCTAGCAGTGGGTGCTGATAGAAGGGTAATTTAATATTGCTATTCTTATCACCCTTTCAATCTTCAAAGGGCTGTCATGTGTACATACACCTCCAGAGCAGAACCTAGCTAATCTGTACTTCTGTATAATGCACTACCTGGAAACTGCACAAAACCTCATTGGTAATCCTACAACGTACCCTTCTAAGCAAAGGTTTTAATAGAAGACACTAACTGCAGTGACATCTCATTGCTTAAGTTAAAAACCACTATACCTACCAGATGACTGTGAGTACAATTAAGAGTGGGTTGTGAGCCGTTCTTCTTGCTGTACCTGTCTGCAAATGGAAAAAAAATTATAATAGGCCTTCCTTCCAGTGCGTGAGAATTGTTTCACGTGCATCTGTAGACACAATCATGCCTTACCTGTCTTTAGCGCCCATTGGACTCACAATTTTACTCCTGCTGTTGTTGCAGGTTGTTGCTTCTGATTTGTAGCTTGGGGAAAATATTTATTTTAACTCTAAGCAAGTAAAATAAAAGTCTAAGGTCTAGGGAATATTACCACTTCCACGTTTGCATAAAATCCCATTTTGACCCCCTTTTTATTTATTTTTTTTAAATGCCTGTCTTTATAAAATTCAATTACTGTTGTTTTTATATTGCATGTTCCAGTATTTTTAATCACGTTATACTTTCAGTTAACAATGTATCCCTCTTCCATATTAGTTTCAAAACCCTAGTAGCTTTATCTGATGGTGTATGCTGTCCTCTGAGCTAACTCCTCTGCCTCCTTAAATTTTAGCCAGAGATTAAAAACGATTCTAGTTGCTTTCTCTTCCCCCTCGCCCAAATCTCTCTCGTGCAGTTACCCTGGGAACTGCCATGGAGTTCTAGCAACTTTTTCACACGCTTCGAAGTTCTCTTTGACCTGGAATTAATTTAGCGGATAACCTTTCTGGAAAGGTTATCCAGCAACTTAACTGTCAGTTTTATTAGGGCTTCAAAACTCTGCCTCTGCTAAATACATCAGTATTATAGAACTATGGCCTGGGGAGGATCCAGACCCATATTGCTCTCATCCATGAACCTATTTCTATTGTTAATCTCTGAAATGCTGCATGTGCACTGACTGTTTTGTGGACACAGTCTCCTCGAATTTACAGGCGGCATGATCCATTAGATTTGCTACCTCTTTTCATCCTTTCCCATCTTTCTTTTATTGTCTTGTCCTGTAGAACTGCCTGAGGAGAAGGAGAAAGTGAAGAAAGCAGCGGATCACTGCCGTCAAATCCTTAACTATGTGAACCAAGCTGTCAAAGAGTCGGAGAACAAGCAGGTAAGAAGAAAGGGAAACTAGTAACAAGAGTGGGCAAATGGGGGCATCAAAAAAAAGCAGCCAGGATGCTGGAGACCTCCAAAATGGCTAGCTCTGTGGCTGAGGGAGTGAGACTTGTCTTCTGGTGGATCTTTGTGTTGCTAGTGGAGCTGGGGTCCCAAGCCCCTGTGAGCCTGTTGAATTTCAAATGGTCTCTTATCCATTTTGACTCTTGAGTTTAACCTGAACCAATGTGAATGGCTTCATCATGTCTCTTCCAGCATTTAGAAGATTATCAGCGTCGTCTCGACCTATCTTATCTGAAGCAGGCGGAAGACCCTATGCTGGATGAGTTCCGGGTAAGTGACAGAGCAGAAGCAATGATTTAGTTACGGTGATGATTCCCCAGGTATTTTTGGAGTTGTTTCTGTTGCAGCTTTCAATTATGTAACAAAATACCAAAATTAAGTGGGATGCAGGTTGTAGCCATATTGGTCAAGAGGCAAAAGGGATCAGAACTCGTGGCAGAGGTGCTATCTTTTATTAGATCAACTAGATAGTTGCAAAAAAAAAAAAAAAAAAATATTTGCAAGCTTTCAGGCGCGCACACCCTTCTCTCAGGCATAGGAGAATGCGAAGATTGTAAAATTTCTTCTAGGTGGAAATGAAAATTCATGTGTCACAGGAGAACTGAAGGTGTTGTAAGATCTCCTGGTTGGGATAGTTCATCTTGTGCAAATTAGGCTCAGATAAAAGTTGGAACAGTCTTTTTACCTTGATGTTGTCTGGTGTCAAGCAGGAACATCCTGAGGTTGATTGACCTTGAGGATCCAGTGGTATAACCAGCTGAACTGCTAGAGCTGGTGGTAAACTTCTGTGATTTGTGGCGCCTGTAACATCGCTCACAAATATCCTTGGAACAGAGCTTTTTGATGTATAAGCATACAAAAAAATTGCAAAATACAAATTCTACATAGATCCTCTCATAGCTGAACATAGTCTCTTGCACAGTTACTTAACTTCCACAGGGGCACTAAATAAGTTTATAATAGTCAGAGTTCTTCATTTCAAGGTTCATGGAGTTCACTATAAAGCTGTTCTGTGTAGTCTACCAGCCTGTCAGAAAAGACTTGGCAAACTCTTTATCCCATGAAATGAAAGACTCATGATAGATATAAAATCTGCTATCTTGCTGGCACCACTTAAAAACTCTGAGGCTTGGGAGGAATGGCTTGTGGAAATTACTACATGTACTAGCTTGTCTACAGATCTGCTAAATGTCACAAGCACTGAAATGAATGAAGAATCCATTGACATTATAAAGTCCCGCAGATCATCAAAACAATTCATACATCAGTGTCATCTTCAGGCATTCTTAACTTTCAACTTGGCTGTTGAAGCACTAACCAGCTATAATATAAACTGCAAACTTTTGTATAAATTGACAGAACACCAGAAGCAATACAGTGACCCCTCAACTGGCTCAAGAATGTAATTTTAAAAGGAAATTCTTCACCTGATACTTTAAGCTTGTGCAAGGCCCCAGGTTGTAAAACCTTCATCCAAAGAGATGCCATTGGAATACCAGAGCTTAAAAATGCATGCAAGTCAGAAAGGCTTGAATTGTGACTTCTGCCTTGCATCTAACTTTCAGAGCAGTGGATTATAGGATTCAACCCCTCTCTCTCTCATATAATGTCCTTAAAATAGCCCTTAAAACAATTCCTTGTACTAAAAACCTGTTATTGAGACTAAACCACCTACCCCCACCATGTTTAATTGACCTGACATTTGGCAGTCATCACAGCGTCTTCTGTTGTTCTTCACATGCAAACTACACGGGTGCTTTCACAGGTGTTTGGTCGTCTTTCCCACTCCTGCCGTGCAAACCATAGAACCCAGTTTGCCCTGTTCAGCCTATACATTAAGCTTCCTTAATATAGGCCTGTCATCCCCTATATCTGGTCTATGCCTGGAGGGTCCTGTTCTTGCACAACAGAGAAGAACGGACTTTTTGGGGGGTATGGTGAAGCTTCCAGGTTCAAGTGATGAGTGCAGTGATTCACAGGCTCTGGGTTCATCCTCTGTAACTTTTCTGATTCCAGATCTCTCTTTACCAGGCTCTGAATCAGGACTGGTCTTTAGCCTGGAGTATCTATACCCTTTCTCTAAAGTCTTGGTTCTTTCCCTTTATTTATGCTATGCACTCCCTAGAAATGCTGGGGGGTTTGTTTTTTATTTCTTTATTCATTTATTCATTCATTCCCCTATTGACAGAATTTGGATTTAACCAAGCGGAAGATGATTCACGAGGGACCTCTGACTTGGAAGGTGAATCGGGACAAGACTATAGGTGAGTCCTATTCTGGCAGCTGGCTTAGAGGTGGATTTTGCAACCAGCATTGGAGGAGAGATGAGTCATCTGTGATTCCCAATTACAGATTGTTCTGCTACCTTTGTTGATGGCCGCATATTTCTCAGAGTTGATTAAGTTATTTTCTTCAATCTGAAATGTGCTTGGAGCATCATTAAGACCATGCAGGGACGTAGCAGTCAGTCGTGAGCTGATCTCATCCTGCCTGCATCCCTCAGCTGTAGCTTTGATGAGGAAGATAAGCTTAGAATGGCCTTGAGTTGATTACTGCCTTTGCATGTTTAATAGAAAAAAGACCTTTCTTCTTTGAACTGGGGTGGGTGTGATGAGGAAGTGGATCTTTATCCTGACCTGGGCCTGTTCTCACCCTGCACAGATCTCTACACTTTGCTCTTGGAGGATATTCTGGTGCTCTTGCAAAAGCAAGATGACAAACTGGTGCTGCGGTGTCACAGTAAGATCCTGGCATCTACTGCTGACAGCAAGCACATATTCAGCCCTGTGATCAAGCTGAACACTGTGCTAGTTCGCCAGGTGGCAACAGGTCAGTCTGAACGATTAGCAGTGTTTAACAGTGAGGTTACTGCAAGCTTGAGGCCATTTAAGGAAGCAGTTTGTTTAGATGGTGGGGCAGGGGTCAGGGGGTAAGGTTCAGGACACCAGGGTTCAATTTGTTGATTGTATTGCCAACTTCCTATGTGACCTGAGGCAAGTTATTTAACCTCTGTGCATGTGTTATCCATCCATAAAACAGAGCAGCATTTTCCCTTATGTGGCGTGGGAAGGAGTTTGGATAGAGTCCATAAACTAAAGTGCTTGGAGCTTCCCCAGGTGAAAGGTGCTGTAGAAGTGCAAAGTGACCAGAGAAGTGAGAGGGGAAATAAAACCACATTTAACGTGATGTGAGAAGCCATAATTATTTTCTGTCAGGCTTGAAAGCCTGAGTTAAAGCAACCCGTTCATGTTTATGTAGTTTGCCTGGAGGGTTAGTTCACAAACTCTTCTCTCAGTTCCCTTTTGGGTAATAAAAGCATATGTAGGTATCTTTCTGATTTCAGTGCTTTCTAGATAAAACTGTGCAGGACGAAGTGTTGGATTAAACGATTCTTTCTCTGTCTCTCCAGATAACAAAGCTTTCTTTGTCATCTCCATGTCAGAAAATGGCGCCCATATTTATGAACTAGTGGCACAGACCGTTTCGGAAAAAAACGCGTAAGTGAGGGGCTTGGCCGCCTACGCTGTGCCGTGTTGTTTTTGTCACCTTTTAAGAGAGAGATTGTACCTCTCACTGCCCGAGGAATAGTTCTGCTGTCCAAGTGCTCACCTTCAGCTCAGCCATGTGTGTCCACATACACGTAGCAATTAGTGTCTAAAACTCTCTTCCCACATCTCCCCTCCATCTGGAGTTTTCCTTCATTATGAAGCACAGTGATGAAAGCTCTTTGCCAGCGTGGGCTCTTCCTCAGGGTTTTCATTGCGGTGTCTCCTGTCTTGCCTGCAGACCTGACATTTCCGAGCACAAACATTGTGTGTGATTACAAGGTATCTAGCGTACACTGTTTTGTACATCATCCTTATGGACTATACAATGTGTGGTCCATAGAACAGGTGAGAACTACTGGCTTTGGTACAAAGGAGTTTGGTAGATAACCTGCTCTCATGAGTGCAACAGGTGACCCTGGCTTTATTAATAACATTCTAGTATGGCCACGTTACATCTTTAAACACCAGCTCATCAATATTTTGTCCTGGGAGAGTGGATGGCTCTGAAGTTGGCAATGAGGTAAAAAAAACAGTCTGTGCATTAAGGATTTGAAACTGGCCCCAGATCTTCAGTGAGCAGAAGCTGTCATCCAGTGACTTAAGTGTCCTGCATTGTGTGAGAGTTACTGGTGGGTTTTGATGAAGTCCATCCATAGGTGGATGGTACAACAAGTAAATTACAAATGATTTTTGACTCTAACTAATCACTGCATTCCTGGGCAGTCTCTGGAGAGAATTTCAGATGGCTGGCTAAGTCACGAGAATAAAGTTGCCTCTGCCCTCCCTACCACCACCCCTCACATCCCCTAAGGAAATCCATCCAGAATTGGGTTTCTAAATGAGGGGATGGAAGGTCAAAGGATGTGCTGGGAGGTGGTCCCAGTGTTTGCTGCTGTTGTGCTTGCTGTCCTTGCTCTGTGCCAATGGAGAGGAGACTTCAGCTTCCAGGAATGTCAGTCTGGCATTTCTTAACAAGCACTGCAAATTCTCTTTAAGTTAAAACATTAATTAGAAATTTTAAAAGTTCACTGCAGACAAAGACGTTTGTGGTCCCTTCCTTCAATCAAGGTGTAATTAGGATGACTTCTATTGTAACAAAGGCTCTTTTCAGTGTGACAAAGCTTTTGTTCGTTTTGCTGGCATCTCAAATGGGATATTAAATTCTGAAGTGTAGAAATTAGAGCTGTAGTTTGGGAGTGTCTGTGTGTTTGCAGGCGCTCTGTGCATTTTCATAAAAAATGCCTGGAGACAAAGCCGCAGCAGTAGGAATGCAGTCCCGGGTTATATTCCCTTGTTTCACTCCAGTAGGAATCTTGCAATAGGGGAACATATTTGGAAAGCAAAAATCTCCCCTTTTTCACCAAACGTTCTGGTTTTATTTTGTTTCTGGGTGAACTTTTAGGCAACAGAATAAAATCTCTGCGCCCGCTTCTGTATCCACTCACAATATCCATGTTGCCTCCCGTTCACTGTGGGATAGGTTAGCGCCATCAGTCCATTGCACAGCATATTTTGCTTTGGGGCAGGTGGGTGCAGACCTCTCAGTGCCGAATTGTGTTTCCAGCTGCTGCTTCTGTACGGTTCCTGCAAAGGCCCTTGCATTAGTCTTCCAGTGCTGGAGCGTCTGTCTGGTGAGGTCAGCCTAATTAACCTGTGGAATTTAACTCGCTGCCTGTCATTTTTGGCCTCTCACAGATGGCAGGACCTGATAGCTCAGATGGCAGGGACAGTGAAAGCCGAGGCTTCCACCAGAAGGGTGATACCATTACCGCAGCCAGGGCCTGGCGAGTAAGTAGAGTTCACTTTTGGCTTTGCTGTTCCAGTATTTTTATTTTTTTTGCCTCATCTAGAGCAGGATAATCGAGGCCATAATGTTGTTAGTGAGTGTAAATGCATCTTCCTAAAAGAACTCGTGTCTCCTTCTCACAGAGAAGAGCGTGAGGAAGAGGAGCAGAAGTTGAAAGACGAGCAGCCTGATATTCCAGCCAGCAGCATGCAGAGTCCAGGTAATGATACAAATAACTGCTAGATTGAGTGCAGGAGTGCTAGGCCATGCCTCTTGCATTAGTGGGATCTTGCTACAGCAGTGGAAACCCCGCACCACGAGTCCTACGGTGGAGTGAAGATCGGGCTTTAGAGAGATACTATTAGCATATCTGCAGCTGGGAAAGGAGAACCTCAAATGGCTCAGCTTGCTAAAAATGGACCACGTTGGGACTTTCTCCAAAGGCGATCATGTGGAAGAGCCCCTGTGTGTTCATTTTCAGTACTTCAACTTACATACAGTTACTTTTGTGTTTTCGGTGTGCTAGATAAAGAGTTGGGCCTTGAGCCTTCCCTCATACTGAAGACCCAGTCTCCTTCAGCTGTCATGTCGGAGAAGTCTGAAGTAGAAGATCTCCTTGTGACAGAGAGGCAGTTTGACAAAGAGCAGCAGGAAGACGAGCTTGTGCTCAAAGACTCCTCCGCATGCTACGAACAAGCGACCACAGACGTGCCTTTCCGAGTCTCAGAAGAGCGGTGGGCACTGGATGCGTTAAGGAGCTGTGAGTAGCTCTGGTACTTTTGGCAGTTGTGGCCTGGAGCGGCTTGATTTTTGGCTCTGGGAATTTGGGGAACAGTTTGGTCCTAAAGAGTATCTTCAGCCCATTCGTGTAGTAGTGGTTGCCTGTGTTTGGGTTGCAGAAATTGGAGAGACGAAACAGCGGGCTGGTGTTCAGGGACTTCTGCAGCAAAACTATATCTCAGATGCTGGCTCTTTCTGTGGTTTTGGGCAATTCCTGTAATTGCTCTGGCACGATTCCCCTGACTGTAGAGCAGGATAATACAGATTTATAAGGAGTCATTAGTTCTCGTCCATAAAGCACTTTGGAAATAGAACGACACTGTGAGGCTCTATGAGGAAGTGCAAAGTCTTATTGTTCAAGTCACATTTTAAACAACAGGTAACTAATGTGCAGAACTCCTTGCCACAGTATAAAGGAGTGCTTGGTAATATGAAAAAGGATGGGCAATTTAGAGTACCAGCATACTTATTTTCAAATTACAGATTTGGGATGAAAAGGGTTGGGACTGAGTTTATCATCATGCCTGAGGCTGTAAGCCAACCTCTGGGGGAGCTGTGAACATCAGCACTCTTCAAGATGGTTATTCAGTGATTTCTCTTTTGAAGGAGAGGTACTGTCCTCTGCCTCCTGACCCTGGACCACTGAGTTTGGTCCCACATGGTGATTCCTGTGACGACTCTGTTAATTTATGGATGTGAGGGGCACAGGCACACGTGCCTGGCACCTCTGAAGTGGTTGTGGTCCCTGGGAGTTGTGCTCTTTGGGGTTGATATATCAATACCCCATTGGCGCTCTAAGCCTCAAGACTTCAGGCATCCATGCCCTCTCCCTAGTTCCCTGCCTTGGGCTTCTCCACAAGGAACGTGAAATCTCTCAAATAATTTACTTCAGATCTTTTGATTCAGCTCACATCAAGTTTTTACAGGATGGGAGAATACTGTTCCAGCTCTGGCTAGTGTGGGAATATTACTAGTATTTGTTCTCGGAGGGTGTTGAAAACTCATCGTGGGAGGTGTGTGGATGATATTAGCAGTCAACTGTGCCTCTTGGCTCCTAAGATTTAGCGAGCCGCATTTTAATCACAGCTTTGGGTCATTTCACGTTTCTGTAACAGCCTTGCATTCAGATTAGTGACTGCTTTGCTACATGAACTGACAGCATTTCTCAGAGGTGCCGGGAGTGTTGTGAAAAGAGTCCTAATAAGTATCCTTTTTCTGTCATGGTCTGGTTTGAATAACTGGAGTGAGAGTGAAATCTCACTATTTAAGAATTTACCTTGTATTTGCAGCAGGAGCTTTGCTTTGATCTGCCATCTTATGTTCTCATGATATTTGCTCCTTAAATGGAAACTCCTATTAATAGCAGTAGTATTTAGTAGTTAAAACTGTGAAAACAGGAAATTGGAGAGTTGGATTTTTTTTTTCCCCTTGCTGTCATTGTCTCGCTGGATGATTTAAGTCACTGATCTGTGTCTTTCCTCACCTGTAAATTGGGAATTGTGCGCTGCACTTACCCTATTTGTAACGTGATTTAAGAGACAATGCTGTGACAAGCATTGTATTCTACCCTCCTCTCCCCCAAGAGTTAACATTGAGAGGATTTGATCATGTGTCTGCGCTTTCCAAAAGGGGCATCAAAGTACCCATCTCATTTCAAACACAGTTGAGATGGCTTCTGTGCACTAGTGAGCACTCTGTGTTTCCTTTCAGTGGGCTTGTTGAAACAGTTGTTGGTGCAGCAGCTTGGCTTGTCGGAGAAGAGGACCCTTGAAGACTGGCAGCATTTTCCCAGGTTTAGGACAGCTTCCCAAGGTGCTTGGGCAGAAAGTGGAAACCAGGGTGGACTGCAGCACTCTGATAATAACAAGATGCACCAGCCCGGAGTGGACCGGATGCCTGTCAGACCTGGAACTAGTGAACCCGCAGCTTGTTACGGTATCCGGACTTCAGCTGAATTCCCAGCTTCACAGGATGCCGTGCAGCTGGTATCTAGAGACGCCAGGTCAGGTAATAATGTAGTAATGGACCTTGTAAGCATGAACGTGGAGACCCCGCTCACGGAGCTGGAAGGAGTGGGTCCTGATGACAATGGAGAGCACTTCTTTGATGCCCGCGAGGCCCACAGCGACGACAACCCATCCGAAGGAGAAGTGACGGAAAGGAAGGAGGATGAGGAGGTGCAGTTACGGATCTCAGGTGAGCAGGTCCCCTTACCACGCTACACTGAATGTAGATCTGTCCAGCTCAAAGGCTAGAGCCTGGATACTTTGGGATCAGTGATGAAGAAGTGATATATTATTAAAGAGGACCACAGTTATATTCTCGTGAGGAAACTGTCTTGCTAATGCAATATGAAACACTTCAAAATGGCTCTTTTGGTCTTTAGAAGTCCTTTCAGCTTGGAGTGTATAATAATAGCTAATCCTTTGTACTTCAGAAAGGGCTGCACAAATGTTAACTCATTAATTCTCTATTTTCGAGACAAAGAGAGTGAGAAGCTGCAAGGCTAACGGCTTGCCATGGGCCTCGGTACACAGCTAGGGATAGAACGTAGGAGCTAATGACCCGTCCTCTTGCGCTCTTAGCTTTCAGTGAATTCAGGGCATGCATAAAAGAGAGCATTGCATCAGTCTGCTGCAGCACCATCGGTGTACCAAGGTCTTCCCGTAGCCACATCCTCCGAGTTTCCTTGTTTAGGGACCATAGAGAGATGTTGTAAAGTTCATTTTCCAAGTCTGGAAATCGCCCGTTCATGCCACTTGAAACCAACTTTCCCACAGCCCCTCGGGCCAACACAGGGACCTCACTTACAGACTTACACCCAGGCTTGCAGCGTAGCTCTCTTATGCGGAAGCATAGCTTCCTTAAATGATTTCTCCCTATACCAGAAGTTCTGATGAAGAGCATCACCGTGGACATGTAGAGATGGCTCTGGAGTCACTTAGAGATGTTAGCAGTAGCATAAGAGCACCAAATCTGTATTTTTTTTTGTTGCTGCATAACATGAAGGCAAAACTTGGGGTATTTTCTTTGGAGAGCAGAAGAATGACATCTTGGGGCACTACTGCGATTTATGCTAACATACCTTTATCTGCTATTGTAATCTTAAATGGTGTGGCGGACCTTTGTGGTAACTGCAGGGGGACTGTCAGGCTGGTGGGACCTGCCATGTTGTAGCCCTTGTTTAAATTTGCATCTGAGCTACAGAAAAAGAACTTGCTGCAGCTTGGCTTGGCTTTGCAGTTCTCTCGTGGGACTCCCCTGCAGCCAGGTCTGAAGCTCTTAAAAGCTTTTTTGTTTATATATCATATTATATTTAATGATTCCCCAAGTAGCATCTTAAAACAAATGTTTTCAAGCCTTCCAAGAGGGATGTACAGGCTTGTTCATCAGCACAACTTATTACTCAGTTCCTCCGTCTGAGGAAAAGGGCAGTTTTGAGTGCTTTCCTGGGGCTCAGCAGGTTCTAGGCGGATGGTCCTGCCACTGCCGCATGTCTGGAGCGGCGGCACTGCACTAAATTGACACAGATGTGGTTATTTTGTGCGTTTGGCAACAGAATTAGCTGCTAACAGGTACGTTCCATTTGACCCTTGTGCTCTGAAGGACTTATTCATCAGTATTTTTTTTTATTTAAAAATTAGACTCGCTTTTGGATTGGCTGGATGACACGATCCAGTTGTGTATTGGCAGTTGCTGTCTCTTCCTTCCCTGTGTGACTAAGATTCTTTAAATGCTTAGAACTGACCCCACATCTTTAAACATCTGACTCTTTACCTCTTACACTGTTTACTTTTTCCATTGAACTAAGCAGGGACATTGAAGCTAGACTGGCTCAGATCTGGTTAATCCAACTCCTGGCTTGCTCGTGCTAGCTTGCTGCAACCTTGGTATTGTCAAGAAATGCCACTGGCGAGTGCTAATCATGCAGACACCTGTGTTACTGTGCACGCGCACCCTTTTTTGAGGGACTCGTAATAAAAATCTGAAACGAGAATTTTTGGAGCAGTTGAGCACTTATTCTGTGGTTCTTGAATTTGCGAATCCTGTGGCTTGTGATTCCTGGTTCTGAACCAGCCCAGTTCAGTGAACCACTGTCCTCTGTCACACTCGCAGTGCATCAGCTGGTCTGTTTTAAAATAGCTTGAGAGATGAGGCCTCTACCACTTTTTTTTTGTTCTTTTTTTAAGGTCTCCTTAAATTGTCTCTAGTTCATTTGGCTTTTGGTGACTATATTGAGCTGGCGCGGTTAGTCCAAAGCTCTTCTCTTAACAGGAAATTATTTGATCCTTGACGGATACGGAACGGTGCAGGAAAGCTCCACGGACGACGAGGTGTCTTCGCTAGTCCTACAGTGCACTGCAGGCAGCACCTCTCTGGACACGGCGCAGCAGCAACACGTTTCCCCCAGGGAGGCCCAGGCAGACGGGGGGAGCTCCCTGTTTGCTGAGTTCATGGCCTCCCGCTGGGCGGCTGTGGAGGAGTCCAGCTCCGGAGCACCAAGCCCCCCCTTCTCCGTAGAGTCACGTATCCAGATGATGCAGTACATTCACAAGATCGAGGCTGACCTTGAACACTTAAAGGTACAGTGTGCTTCTGTTGGAATTAGTTGGGGTTCTCCATCCTTGAACTTTACTTTATGAAATTTGAGGGAACAATGAGAAGATCTTGGGGGTGGGGGAGGTGTGCAGAAATGTTATATACCTGGAAGGGTTGGAAGCTAAAATTGGCATTATTCCTCTGGTTTTAAATCCCAGGTGCAGGAGAAGCCTGTAGGTCTATCTAAATATATGCGACAGTTAAACAGAGCTGCATTGTTCAGAAAATGTCGGCATTCAGATTGGTATGGGGAAAAGGATGAGTGCCTTGGAAATGGGTTTAAATTAGGTTAAGATGCAGTGTTGGCCATTGGTATTTGGGGTGATTTGCATGAAGTCACCTGCATTAAAGCAGTCCCTAACTGGAGTACCCCCAGCTTTGGAGGTCTAGCTGGAACATGGGGAAAGAGCCACATGTGTTTTGTCTTCCAGGAGATCGAGGAAAATTATGCCACTCTCCTTCGCCAAAGGCTGGCTGGATCAGCCCCCACAGATGAGCACTCAGGTACGCGAGCAACATGCCATCCCCTTGTTCCCAGTGCCCCTATTTGTAAAGGGTGATGTATGCTAAAATACCCTGGCACAAAAGAAGCTGAGCAGGTTCAGTTGTTAATTTTTCAAACAAAAGGCTTCGAAAGGAGTTCAACCTGCTGATTCCAGATGAGGAAAATCAAGGCAGCCGAGGCTGGGACTTGCTGAGTGCGTTTTCCTTTCCCTGAAAGGATAGCTTGACGTTTGAGGCACTTCAGCGTGCTTTGATTCCCTTTAGCCAAGTGCATTGCTTGCCTTTTCAAAGGGGACTAGATTAACTGAAGAAGTAAAGGCAGTTTGAGAGAAGCTGGACAGACCCCTGCTACTTTGGTGGGTAAAATGTCATGTGCACCTCTGGCCCTGTAAGCAGGTATCACGGGTCCCTTTGAACGTGGCCTGAGCAGGTCTTTGTGGTGCCTATAGCTCAGCATCAGCCGTGGCATGTCATTGTCCCCGAGAGCAACGCTCTGGGTTTACCATACAATTTGAGCTGGTTATGATGCTCCCTCCCTCATGGCTTCCCACCTTTTCTTTCTTCTTCAGACAAAAGTTAGTCACGTTTTTAGAAGTGGCTGAAGGTTGGATGAAGAGTATCGGCGCCTGCTGGCTTCCGTGTGGACTCTGAGGCTACAGGGCTTCTTTCTGTGGACCATCCAAGTGTTAACCATACTCCAGCAAAGCAGGGAATGGGGTGCTTTCCTTCAGGGGCAACTGCACTAGCCTGGCTGGCAGGGAGTCTCTTCCATTCTCTCCTCTTCCTCTCCTTGCTTCTAAAAAATTGTTTTTGATTCTGAACAAACAGACAAAAAAAAAAAACAAAACCAAACCAAATGTACAGAGCTTTGGGTGTAGGATATAAAATGTATTTAGACATTAAAAAAAAAAATCATTGTATTTATTTGACTTCATTCCGTGTATCAAAAGCACATTTTAACATTTTTTTTTTTTCTATTTGCTTTTTGTTTGAATTGGGTAGTGACAAGTCTAGGCCTCTGCATAGAGTACCCCTCTTCCCCCCGCCCCCGGGTCTTGCTGTTCCTGGAAGCAAGTGCAGTTGGAAGGAGAACACGTGTGCACACGTGTGTCTTGATTTCACTGGGCTGGGCTCCACAGTCCCTCCTGGCAACAAAACTGCCATGCAAAGAGCTATTTCGGAAGGGGTTAGAATGATTTATGGCTGAAATGAACTGTATTGAAGAGCATGGGAGCTGTCTCCCTGCTGGGCGAGTGCCTGTTCTAGATAGCTCCTGTCACTGTGTGTAATGAGCATTCTCCATGCACTAAATAGCCAGGCACTTGAAATTTGGCAAACACTATTCCCCCTCTCCACCCCCCACCTTGGTGCTCTCGTTCATTGACTTGTGGGGCCTCACTGGGAGAGGAGAAAGCTGGGGTTTTTTTGTTTTGTTTTCTTCCTTGACTTCATGTTGGCCTTGATCACAATCTCCTTTAAAAGCGATAAACAATGCCTGGAGCTGGAGCACTTGTGTAACTTCTCCTTATCGGACAGAAATAAATGGAAACCCAGGAATGTTTCTGAGGTGTTGGGCAGGTGGGTGTCTGTCGTTGAATCACTACTGAATGAACCCTGGCTGCCAATGGAGTTAGCCACAGGTACTGCTGATTATGGGGCCAGTACATTTTAGTACCTGAAGGTATATCTTGCTGAGGGTTTTTTTTTTTTGCACTGATTGTGCCAAAGTGCTCTCCCCAAACCAGAGAGATGCACAGCAGACAAGGCAGAACAGCTGGAGCCAGAGCCAGCTCTCTAGCACTTCTTTAGGCCAGTTTGAATAGTTTGCTGTTGGAATTTACCCTAGACTAGGAACAAGATGGGAAATTTCTGTCTGACAGCAGAGCTAACACTGGACACTCCAGACTGGTTATTGATAGCACCTGCTCAGAAACTTGCTAGCAGGATGGGCATGGGATAGGCAATTCCAGGCTGTCTCTAGCCTCACAATCTCCCTTGAGTCAGATTGGTAGCTTCAAGTACATAGGACACGTTCCTTCTGCACCAGATACAAAAGTTTTAAACTGAACAATGTGCCAAACCTGTAAATCCTATTAGCATGTTCAAGCTATTACAAGGATGTTTGCATTACTGCATGGACCATGAAGTGCTGAGAATCTCTTTGATCAGCATAAAGGTCATGTTCTTTGCTTCATTAACACGCAAGCAGATTTCCCATGTAGCAAATGGCAGAGATTCAAAATTGCTTCTTCCACTCATGCAAAACAAAAACCAGCCTTGATATTTCCCTTTAAAATAGCAGGAAAGGGAGGAGAGGGAAGAGCTTATAAAAGTAGATATCAGTTGCCTAGAAAGGTTTTTGGACTTTGAAAGTTGGAGCCATAATAGAGCAGGGAAGATCTTTCTCGCAGAGAAGCCAAGTGCATTGAGCATCATTCTCCTCCGGCAGGAGCTACGTGCTGCCAACGTGTTACCTCCTATTCAAGCAGGAGCTCTCTCTTGCTGAGGCCATGCTAAGGGCCACTGTACAAAGGTAGTAGCAATATAGGCCTTCCAGTGTTATATAGGTGACAGCTCCACACACCACTTCAGCCACCACGTGCCATGAGTTTAAACTTCTGAAAAGCCCAGATAGTTAACGAGAGCCCCATGTGGAATCTCCCTTCTCCCTAATCCTGATCCAGTGATACCTGATCCCTGGCCAAACTTGGCTCTTAATGCCCTTTTTCTGGTGGTGGTTTTTTCTCCCATCACTTTTGTTGGTCAGAATGATGCCTGTGTCCTGGATGGACAGATGGGAGATAGGTTTGTTTTGTTTTGTTACCCTTTTGCATTGCATGCTATGGCTCCAGCTGCCAGTAACTCTGCTTTCCAGAGTTGTCAAATGATGCTTGATCTTTCTCAGCCTTGTGCTATATTTAATATACAGAGGTCAGGCTGTTTCCAAGTATGGGCCCAGCGGTGATGGGCTCTGTTTGGGCATCCTGGCCAGGCACTTTGCTGTTGTAATTCACACCAGAGCCTCTCCTGATCTCTGCCCTCCTGCTAGGGGCATAGGAATCCTGATGCTGCCTAAGCAGCAGCGAGTTGGCCTCATGATGGAGGGGCACACTGCACTCATTAACTCCTCATCTGACTCCCCTGTGCTGGGGAAAGCTCCCATAACTGCACTGGTGTTGGGGCAGCACTATGACAATGATTGCTATGGACAAGCTAGCATGGCCATGATGTGGGCATTTCCGTTCCGGTGTTGTCTAGATTTGCACTTGTGCTCCCACCACTAGAGCTGCATGGGTGAGGGAGTGACCTAGCCTACACTCCAGCCTCTAGCATCTCTCCGCATGCATAAAGGGTGCATTGACTGTTTGTTCCTCTGCTAGTCTGGTGATGGTGGCACATGAGGCTTCAGGATGATGGAGGGTGCTAGATAGGATTAGACTGAAGGAAGTCAAAGGACCTTTTTGGAGCTGAGAAAGAAGGGCAATCCACTTGGACCCAGTTTCATGGAAGCGAAATGACCTGCTGTGCTCTGCTCTGCTTGCTTTTCCGACTGGCCTTGTCATGCTATGTTGATCAGTCTCATGTTAAGGGCATTACTGTTACCTAGTATGATTCTCTAGCTTTATTTTCCTGAGCAGAGTTCCCTGAAATCACAGGAGGAGCCCGTTTCACTCCCTGGCATGTTTACTGTACGGCAGACCTCAGGCATGGCTCTGTGGGGAGGGGGCTGGAGCTCAAATGCACTTTGCAGGTTTCCTGCTTTTTTATTTCCCTTCTAGCCATGGGTTTTCTTTCTGTAAATTCCAGTTTCCAGCTTGGCATGAGGTGACATTTTAACCTGTCCCTGGCTGCTGGTTGTACATTCCCTCATTCAAACTGGACAGTAGAGCAGGGCACTGTGCTCCCTGATTTTGTGCATCTCTGTGCGTGTTTCCCCCACCCGCTTCTTCCGTGTGCTTTTCTTCTGTAGAAGAGGACCCAGGGTTTCTCCTCTTGGGAAGTGAGGAAAGGTTACTACAAAGTCCCCTCTTGAGAAATGCACTCATCTGGTGTCCTGGCATCCAGTTCACAGGACCAGAAGGAAAGGAATCTCTCTCTCTGCAATAAAGGGGTAGGATAATGATTGGCAACGCAGCTTGAGCGGAGCTGACCTGCTTGCTTGCAAGGAGGGTAAATTGTCTTGTGATTCCACCAGTCGGGGTGGGGATGAGGGATGAAAATCCAAGGGGCTTGAATGGAAAGTCTAGACACCTGGTCAGCTTTCATGCCACACTGCCTATCTCCAGTCTTTCCATACAACATGGTTACTCTGGCTCTTATTGAAGCTGTTCCCATTTTGGCTAGAAGAGGTGTCTGTTACCTGCGCAGATAACCCCTGAGTAGATGCTTGATGGCATTTGATATTGAGAACTCCCCAGAGAAATCCCTTTTTGCCCCCTAGCTGCCAACTGAGAAGCAGATGTACTGCGAAAGGGATACTGCAGCCAACACACTGCTGTTTTTATTTTGAATTATGTCTTTTTGGAATGCTCTTCCTACTAGAATATTTTTATTTTCTTTGTACACCATACAATCATGTACTCTTAACAGAGATTTTACTTTAAAGAGAAGAAAAAGAAATCTGGAAGTATTCTTTAAAAAGAAAAATACAAAAAAAAAAAAACTTTATTAATAATCCTGTATTTTTACTGATCATGTTTGAATGTCTAAAAAGACTTTATTGTTCTAATTATCCAGATGTATGTTTGTAAAATAGCTCTTTTATGACTTAGCGGATAAGGTTGTATGTTTCTGGAATTAAATATTGGTCACTTAAAAAAATATTTCTGTTTTCAGGATCTGGGAACTAGAAAATTTTAAGCGTTTCAAATATCATTAAATAAGCTTAAAGGAACCGAGTCCTTGACTGCCTGGTTTTGTTTTGTATCTTTTTTTTTAATTGCCTGGAGTGCTTGGCAGGACAAGCTGTTCCAAAGAGAGAACTTGATGGGCAGGGGAAGCTTTTATTTAGTACAACTGACCTTTCAGACTCTTGATGCTATGGCAAAGTGGGGAGGGAGAGCCTTTCTCACAGTTAACACAATTGTTCTTATTGATTAGTAGCTCTTTCCCGGAGGGAGAGCCCCCCTGCTGGTACTGGTGACAGTCGAGACATCCTGCTTTCACTAACTTTCATGAGCGCGGTGGCTGTCTGGAGAAGGGGCCGACACTGGTCCCATGCGGGGCAATAAGGCTTTCGAGGTCCAGACAAGGTAAAAGGTCTAAGTGCGTTCTGTCATTCCAGACACCGAAGTCTCCTCTCCCACTGTCATCCCCTGCTGCTTCCATAGAAATCCATGATCAGGCCTGGTGAACTGCTTTCATGCTGATCAGCGCTTTCACCTTCGCCCTGCCTTGTCCTCAGGCTAACCTTCCAGCAGGACAGAGTGAGTAACATAGAGATTTCCTGCCACTGCAGTCTCTACTAGATTTTCTTCTAGCATCTGTCATTAATACATCTCGCTCTGAACATCTGCCCCTGAAATCTATGCTCAAAGGTCACCTTTTAATAGCAGCCTAATACCACCCCCATGAAATTCAATAGGAATCTTTCCATTGATTTCCAGGGGCTTTAGGTCAGGCCCTATAATCTTGGGGAACTGAGAACACCAATTCAGAGCCTCGAAGGTATGTTAACACCCAGCTGCCATTGAATCAACTCGGATAATGCAGTAGTAATAGGCAATAGCTCAGGCAGTGCAAAGCGTTGTCCTCGTTGCCTGCCTGTGGTCTCTGTCCCACACATCTTGCTGCGCAACAGAAGTGACGCACAGCAAACAAGGCCAATTGATTCTTTCCTCCTCTTGATAATGGCTAGGCTGAGGGTTTTGTTAGAGTCTTGCATCCTTTTCAGTTTATACAAATTCCCCCCATGCTTCTTAATTTTTTTTTTAAGGGTCCTCTCTCACCCCGTGCCCTAACCATGTGGAAGTACCACGTTCCCGTAGCAGAAGATATACCCACCCTACCCAAAACTGTGCTCTGAACCTTAGCCACAGCCTGATAAAACGTAAGCACCACCCTGCCGGGGAGTGAAGTATTTATCTCCATTCTAGTGAATTCCCATCTTGTAGTGTTTGAAGTTTGCCTCGAGCTTTATGCAGCGTGTTGATGACACACTGGAGACCTAGAGAAGCTGGAGGATGGGGATCAATGACCTAATAGATCTTCTCATTCTCACCTCTGATTCCTCTGAAACATTTTTAATGCAAGCCGGATATCCAGGATATTAATTCTATTGCTTGCAATGACTTAATAAATGCTCAGTGTTTACCTAGGATCTCTCATGGCAGTCCTGTACCTGCTGATCTGGAAGTGTATGTGATGTTCTTCATAATTGTTTGCTCTTATAGGGGTCAGCGCGGTGGCCTGCTACAAGATCCGGAGGCTACTTGTCTGAAAGGTCATAAGTAATAGGGAGTGTTATAGTGTATGGCAGGAAATGTATGAGACAAACTAACCACTTTTGTCTGCACAAGTATCATAATCCTTATTGGATGGAGCCACCATGGGTGAATAATGGCACCAATTTGTTCCCTTCCCAGTTAACATCTTCAGTTGTAAGAGAAGAGATGTTGGGGATGCTCTACCTTGTGTTGAGCAGCAGGATGGAGTTAGCTCAAACAGCTCTGACTTCGTGCATAGCACTAAAACAACAAAGCTGCCCCTCAGCCTAACAGGCCAGATGCTGCCGCAGGAGCTTCCCTATAGGAAATCATCTATTAGGATCGTTACACACATTGATAAAGCCCATAGGATGGTCCTTGCTGGTCGCTAATAGGTGGGCGGTGACTTGCAGCTGGGAGCTGAAGTCTGGTGTGGAGTGCAGCCCTTGGTATCACTTTGTGGGGAATGTTTTTGTTATGCCAACACATCCTTCCCCTGTCATTAATAGCAGCTTAATGAGCAGTTTGAAAATCTAACTTGGCTGTCAGCGCTAATGCTCTGACTCATTTGTTCAGCGTTGAGAGTGAAATGAGACCAGTCAGTTCCACTTCCTGTTTCAAGTCAGCTGCGCTTTCCCGTGGCCGCACGGTGCGCTCGCATTCGGGTTTCCAGCAGGACGGGGAAGTCCAACCGGAAACGTTCTCCAGTAAAATGAGCTGCCTGGGTGTTTCTTAATTCAAACGTAGCGACTTGTGCTTTTAAAACAAAATCTAACCGTCCGGGCAAAAGGAACTCTGACAGAGGGTCCTTTTTAACAGAGGGCTATTAGGGTTATGGATCTGGCAGCATTTTATTATCGAGGCTTGTTACAGCAGCTCCCTCCTTACCTTGCAAGCGCTCAATGTAGCTGAAAGGCTGATGTTTCATGTGAAGTGTCTGCCAGCCCATTTTACAAGTGGGGATAACACTCCATCAGGCTTTAGATTTGCTTGCTTTCCTCCCCACAAGTGACTCTCTTGGATCTTTGGTTTTAAACTTGATCCTTTCAAAGAAGTAGTCTGACTCCTTCTGCAAAATCTTTTGAAATGCAGTTCCCTGGAGTGCTTACAAAGGCAGTGGGGTGTCTACAGTGGGACATGACTTCTCCATGTTTCTTCTCCTGCCTCTGGTGTGCGATCCACAACCTTTCTACCATTTGCACATGAGTTGAATGTCCACCTTTCAGTTGCGAGACGGGGAATTAAAGGCCTACAGAGCCATTCCTTTGGCGGCTGCAACATTTATGCAATCACGGATATCTGCAAATGGGAGTCTTAGTTTTTATATTTCCATTCACTAGTCGTTTTTCCCTTCGCTAGGATTAAAAAGAGAAAATTTAAGGGGAAACAAAATTGAAGCTTGCTATTGAGGGAATGTGCACGTTTTTTAATAGTGAACATCTGTGCGAAGATTTTTGTGCCAGGCCTTTTGTTTTATTGTGTTATCTGCAGAGAATAGTTTACGCACATCCCCATTATTCAGCCCCATCCCTCTCCCCACCTTTTGACTTCCCTGGCAGCTGACATGCTACCTCTCTGGCAATCAATCTGTAAATACCAAATCTCTGGTGTTTTTCCATGTTTGAAGCCCTCTTCCCACCCCCTGCTTTTCCCTATCCCCTTTTGCAATACGTATATAAAGTTCCTTGAGAGATTGCTTTATTGTAATTGGTAATCTGAGCTCCATTATGCTTTCCTAATGACGCTGTTCGTGTTTTGCCTATTTAAATGTTATTTTATATATTCCCTTTATCACTCAGTTGTAAATAAATGATTCAAAATAAACAACTTTGGTTTTGCTTTGTGCCTTCTCCTTGCAGCCAGTGACCTTGAACCCAGCCGTGGAAGGTGGAGGACGGTGAAAATCAGAAGGTGCTGTATATCTTGGGGTTCTTTGCGCTGCAGGATCAAGACCCTGAGATTTATCTTCCTATTTTCTGTCTGCTGTAGGTATGAGGGAAGTGGAAGCGAGGACTCTAAGAATCTGCTGCTGGTGTTTCGCCCTCTGGACAGATCCTCACGAGTTCTGAGTTGTGCTGTTTGCAGCTTCATGGTGATATGACCTACCGCACGGTAGCAATGGTGCTTCGGGTAAAATGTGATTTTTATTGTGTTAGCAACCGAGGAGCCCAAATCATAGACTGAGACTCTCCTGTGCTAGATGCTATACAAACACAGAACAAAAAGAACCCTCTCTGTTCTGAATCGCTTACAGGGTGCTTGACGATCCTCTGCAGAGAAGAGCTGGAGAAGTGCAGTGCACTTGTCTTCTAGGTCTCTGCATGGTGCCTTCTAATTCTCCTTCACCTCATTGCATCATTAGTAATTTATTACTTGCTACTCTCCCTTGCACCCTAAACAGCAAGGGAGGAATTAGTATGTCACCACGTTCCTGTGAAGACTTTTAATTGTTCCTGGGGTTGGCCGGCCAGCACGTTTTCTGCCAGCCTGTCTGCAGGATGACCTTTTCCCTTTTATCAACCAGTCAATGTGGCTATTTTTCCTAAAATATTGATGAAAGTTGGCCTCGAATGAAAGCTGTCTAGCCCCCAGCATGCAATCCTGCCAGCTGGGCGGATGAGTATGTGAGCGCACGCCTCGACAGAGAAACAGGCCCAGCTGGTGAGGATGCATCGCACAGAAGTGGAAAGCTTTAATGTGCCAGTTTAAGCACGGTGAATGGTTGACAGAGCGCCCAAATGGACGAGGCTGGGGTGACGGGGCAGGGCATTTGGTGTGTGTCTGCATTTCGCTGTTGCTGTCGCATGTTCAGTACTTTTGAAGCCTCTTTCATTTTGGAAAAAAGAAGGTGGAAACTGCTTTTCCCCACCAGAGGGTGCTTGGGGCCAGATACTTATTTTTCTGCTGATTCTTTCTGCCTCTGGACCCTACAGTAAATGCACCACAGTCATAGCCTTTTTAAGAGCGCTCTTGCCCTGCTAAAGGGTGGAGGGATATTTATTTATCTAGTTTTTGGATGAGTGGGACTTCTGCCATTCATTACAATCCGCTCTGCAGGGCAGGAGGGGTTTGGAAGGAGCAGGGCTTGCTCTGTGCCGAGGGAAGAGTGCGGCAGTCTGAAGACTTGGAGCCTGCAGTGCAAAGTTCAGGCTTCTGGACTTGTTAGCAGGAGTGCAGCAGTGGGTCAAAGATTGTAACAGTGACCTGAAGGGAAGGGCCACGGTTGCTCCCCCCCCATCCTGGAAACCCAGGAGGAGAGTTAATGCTGCCGTTTTATGGCTAGTGAATTCAAACTTTCATTGATTTCTATCAAGGAACCTTTTACCAGAGGTCAAACGAAAAGCTCAATAATGTGTTTCCGGGTTCATAGGCAGCTCGCAGGCGCCTGGCCTTTTGTCGATGCAGCCTCCTGGTTTGACAAAAAGAGGGCACCCCGGTCACAGTTACTGCAACTGGAGACCAGGTCTCCTTGACTGTGTGCTTTATGTTAGCGGGCTAAGGGCATTGCTGAGAAGGGAAGCAGCCAGCAGTGAATCAGGGAAGTCCTGCTGCCACCATGCAAATGAATCCTGGAGCCTCTTGCAAGCCCCTTTCACAGCTGAGTGCTTTGCAAATAGGTTTCCAGCCCCATTAACTGACTTGGCTACCTTTGTACAAGCAATTTTGAAAACGGTGTGTCCTGCACAGACCCACTCCTTGCTGGAAATAACTATGCACGTAGCCTCTCGCATTGCTCCATAAAACAAAGCAATAAACTGACAGTTGCCTCCTTCCTTTTCCTCCAGCCTGAGAGCATCTATTTCTCCTTCCCTCCCTAGCAGATGGGAGTTTACAGCTGCAAATCATTGGTTGGGCTTTCAGTGGAATAAAGCACCCTAAATCTCCCCACCGCTTTCTTTTAACTGGTGTGTTTGTTTCCAGATGTCTGTAGCTTATTCAGTGTGAAGCGTTTTCCCCGATCAATGTTTTAACCTCCCTGTTGATATTTACTCGTCGCTGCTGAATAAACTGTATTAAATGGAGCTCCATGGATGGCAGAGTAAATCTACATTTCTATCTGAGCTCTCTGGAGGTTTTTGCGATAATTCATATTATCTGAGGTTATTGTTATTCGAGGTTATTAATGAGCTTAGGCTTTTTTTTCTTCCCCTCTTCTGGAGTTTCAGAACGGGTCCTACTTCTTAACTGGAAATGGCACAAGCTTCTCCCCTCGCTGCCTCCAGGTTGAAATACCGCTTTTTCTTTGCCTTACAAGTTTGTAGTTTCATAATGTCACTCGGTCTGGCTTTTCCTTGGACCCTTCTAATGATGAAGAGGTTAAACTCTTCTGTTCTGTAGTTCATTTTACATTTAAATGCTACCTGGACGCCTCCTCCCTTTCCCTCCCTGTTCCAAGTTTTGAAGATTAGTTAGACAGCATGGAGCAAAAGGAGGTTTCGCTACCCTTCCTCCATGTATCCTAGGGTCTCTTGACTGATCAATGCAGGAATGTCATCGTAAAACTGCCTTTTCAGTACCGTGTGGCCTTAATCTACATTTTACCCCCAGAAACTGAAACTTTTATCTCTCGCTTTTGTGTGTAATCCCATGCATAAAGAAACAGTTATTCTAAGAGGCTTTGAGGCTTCAAAAGACCCTTCGCTCACTCATTATCATCATTCTTCCTGCACCTCTCGGGTGCATACAGTAGTAGTCAAATGGCATCAATTATATCCCTATCCCAAGCTCATTTTCCCATGTCTTTTATATTCAGATGTAATAACACCGTGTCTATCATGGGTGTACTACAGCATGTGCTTTTTGCTTGGCTTCATCCCCGTGCCCAAGGTTAATGTAGAAATGCTTGTTTAGGTCGACTATTATTGAACCTTCTAAAGAGATGAACCCATCCGGTATCTCTTTTTTCTTCAATACAACTTGCGTTGTATGTCGTTGTACCCATTTTGCACAGATCCGGCACTAATTTTGATTGAGAGCTGCTTGCCTTGCCTCATCTGGCCGTATTTTCCTACATATAGAAAGATGGGCACTTCTTCAAAAGCCTTAATTTTGCTTTTTCATCCTCACCCGCTTATAGTTGAGCTGAGTGCTGGGAGATTTTCAACAGCAAGAGAGACGCTGCTCAGAGATGGGGTTTGGTTAGACTGGGTAATACTGGTAGTACGTGCTGCTAACTATTAGGATGGTTAGGGTTGTGTGTTAAATCCTTAGCTCTGGGACTTGTGCGAGTCTCTGAGATGTAAGGCTGTTGGAGGACATGGTGCCAGGGTGTGCTGCAGTGAAGCGCAGCACATCTGTCCTGAAAGGACTGGATGAGAGATGGGCTCCTGTAGGAGACTGAAGTAGAAGGATCAGAGGAGGAGAAAGTGGGTGCTGTGTTTTCCTAGCACTGAGAGAAGAAAGCAAAGGAGTCCCGGGAGGTGCCGCCCTTGCCGGGAGGGACTGCTTTGTTTTTGACACCTGTTCAGAGTTTTATGTTCAAGAATAAAAGTGTGCCCTGGAAGAAGTTGCTCAGGTGTGGCAGCAAGTCTTTCCTGGGCCGAGAGAGCTGCCCAGCTGCCTGCACACAGGCAGGAGACCACCTATAGTTAGTCTTTTGGGTCTTATAGTTGGAGAGAAGTGGGAAAATGCTAAATGAAGTATTTAAGGGGAAAAAAAATCTTGCAAGTGTTCTTGCAAGTGTTTGAAGCTTTGGGATTGGTTGTGGTGTAATAATAAAGGGACTGTTATAATCAATGGGCTAGATTATCCACTGGGGTCTATCAATATTTCCATCAAGGGCAGTGCACTTCATAGAGTTACGCCAGCTCTGAGGATCTGAACCAGTGTCCCTTGTGCTTTTCCCCTCGGACTATCGGTGCTAAACCTTCCTTCCTTTGAAGGAGTGAGCCACGTGTGTGTGTTACTGATAGGGAAACCCAGTTTCAGAGAGGACAGGGTTTGACCCACTGATTTGGGGCATCTCCATTTGTGGGCAGACCCCCTGGACCTGAAGGAGCACTTTCGTAGGAAGCCAGCGCTCTCCGTCTCTGGAAATCGGTCTCGAGAGACGTTGCCCCCAAACAGGGGCGTTAATTAGTGGTTGTTTCTGAAAATGAAGGACAAAACATTTTGACCTTAATTTGTTCTTCCCAGCTGGGCAAGCCTGAGGCCAGCGTTCTGCGTCTCGCACCGTTCACTCCCTCCTTCCTTTCCTTTCAGGAACAATTTTGGTTTTTGCCAGTCTCCTTAATTCCAGACAATTTCTCTCCGTTTTCTGCATCCGCTTCTCCATTTAGGGCATGACATTGGGATTCTGCACCTCTGCGGCTTATTTCAATGAGGTTTAAAATTGCTTTGCATTTCAGAAGAGGACAATCGTGCCATGCTCCTCCAGGTGCGTTCTGCGAAATTCAGCCTCAGTCTTCCTCTTCAGTCGCTGCTTTGCTGTCCACCTTTGCTCTGCTGTACAGATGGCTGCGTAGGTGACGAGCAGATCTGTGAGCAGTATGGGGTAAGCACGGAGCAGACGCAGCAAGAGATAGTCCTTGCTCTTTTTCCAGGTCAGTGGCTGAGCGGGGAACAGGATGCGAGGGTCCCTCCTGGCTTTTCAGGCCGGAGTCTGCCCGGATAGACTGGGCTGCTTGAAGCCAATTTCATTCTTTGCTTTTCCTTTTTAAAGCCTTTTAATTCTTGTGTTTCCACTGCATTTAAAGAGGCGGGTTTTTCTTTCTTTCTTTTTTTTTTTTTATGATGGCTTTTATTTTTCTTTCTGTACATGAGTGAATGCCACAGAAAAAAACATCTTTTGATGGCGATAATTACAAGGGAACGAACAGCAGACAATCAGGAGTTGTGCAGATCTGAATTGAGATAAACATTTTGCACACGACAGTCCAGGGCATGTTTGTTATTCTTGTTCGGAAAGTAAAAACTGCTCTGGTTAAGGCTCAGATCTGCATTCAATCCCCGTCTCCGCCAGAGGCTCCCTTTGGGACTGGGACCAAGCCACATCATCCCTGTGGCCTCAGTTTCCCTTCTGTACAATGGAGCTACAAGACCTGTCAGTGTTAAGGCTGCCAAGTGTCACTGTGGTAGAAAATAACCTAAAATAATATACTGCTTGTTCAGTGGTGAGTGTCAGCGTGTAGAAGCTTGCATATGCTGGGCACTGCTAGGTAAGATTGTTTCTTGGCTTCGGTTCTAGCTAACGTTATTTCATGTGTTAAAAGTAATTGCTATTGGGACTGCAGAAATAACCCTTCAAAGGTTAGGGAAGGCCAAGTGGACTGGCAGGCAGCCCAAATCTCTGGGCTGCAGGCCTATATGCAGGGAGCCGAGGAGAGATTTGGGGACTGATAGTGAGATACGGTGCTTTTTTGGCCACCGATTTGAACGTAGTCCCGGGCTGCAGTGCCTGCAAGCTGTCATTTGAAAGTGAGACCTCTCCACGATTTGCAGCGCGGTGCAGCTCATCAGCTCCAGTTGGGGATTCATCCCCCTTGTGCTAGGTGCAGTGAATACAGTCCCTGCTGTGAAGCACTTAAATTTGAAGTACCTGGTAAACCTGTATTTGCTTCACTAAAAACCATTGCAGGGAAGAAAAAAAAAAAGATCACTGGCAGCTTTCTCGATGCTTCGTTTGGTATGTTTTCTTTGTTCTTAGACCCTGATCCTGCAAACACTTATGCATGGGCTTAATTTTACTTAGCTGAGTAGTACTCCTAGTCCAGGTCTGCAGGTGGCATGAATCAGCGAGGCTTCATTTATTCCATGGAGGATGCACAGGTTTACACACCAGCTGCATATCTGGCCTAATGGGACTACTCAGTGAGTAGAGCGACTCACCTGTGGAAGCAATGGTGGGTCTGGGCCAGGCTTTCTTTTCCAGTGCAAGCCCTCTTTTAACATGTGAATCTGTTTTCTTTTTTACTCCTTCAGCTCACAAACTGTTCCTTATTTACACAGTTCATCTCTCTCATTTAGTCTGTCTCCAGCTGTCTAATATATAAGTAGGATTTTTTGTGTTGTGGTGTTGTTTTTTTTTTGTTTTTTTTTTTTTACAACTACCATTATAGACTTACTACACTGCAAAAGTCCCTTCAGAGCTGTTCCTTTCTGTAAAATTATGCAATTTGGACAGTTCCATCACTAGTGGAAAAAAAAATAAAATCATTATGCCCATTACAGGGAAAAAAAACCCTTGCACTTATACAATAGAGTTTTGTTACATTTCAGTCAAACGAGATACCTTGGTTTCTCTAATGTCTTTCTTTCATCCCCCCAAAAAATCTTTCAGTGCTTCATGCATTTAACTACTATATAGCAAGCTTTATTTATGCTGCTGAAATGTAGCTACCTCTGGTGTTAAATGTAGCTGTTCAGATAGTACGCAGCCAAACTACGTGACAGTTTGAGAGGCGAAAAGAATACCCTGCTGCAATCAGAAGTGCAGGGGTAATTTAAGTGTTCAGATGTGTAATACAGTATGCACTTAAGTGAACAACACCATTGGGGATTTGGTCAGGACGTTGGCATTAATGGCTATTACACATTTAGCACGGACCACGTGGCTTGGCAAATTTCAGCTGTTACAAATAGAGGTATGTTATCCTACAGCTGTCAACCAGGCGATCCGAGGAGATTGAGTGCTGGTCTGACACAAGTTCTGCTCTTAGAAACAGACATATTAAGTCCCTTATTCCCATAACTCCTTGTATTCACCTGATTTTCCTTCCAGCACCTTTGTGATTTCAGTAAGTGTCTTGGCTACATATCCTGCCAATGGACTGTGGGTTGCCCTGTGCCTGCCTTTCCCCTTCCCGCTTAGCAAAGCTCTTGTGAATCACAGCTGGCTTCACAGTTTTCCAGATTTCTTTGGACTTATTTGCCCCTTCAGCTATCCCCTTTCCGAGGCATGGCTTGTTCTTGCGAGCCAGCTTTTCGCCTGCGTCCTTTCTGTGAAATGAAAGCATGCTTCTCAAAAGATGACTTCCCACATTGGAAAGGCTGAAGGAAGGAGGAAGCTCCCTATCGTAGCTTGAAGGACTCTGCATTGCACGAACCATTTCCAGTGAAAAGACCCAGGGTAGGAGAAGTCCCAGGCGGTGGAGCAAATAGCCCTCCATCGACTTGACCCCCTGCCAGGACTGGTGCACAGTGCACAAACCATCTCCTACCCTGGGTCTTTTCAAGGGAAATGGTTTGTGCACTGTGCACCAGTCCTGGCAGGGGTCAAGTCGATGGAGGGCTATTTGCCTCACCACCTGGGACTTCTCCTACCCTGGGTCTTTTCAAGGGAAATGGTTTGTGCACTGTGCACCAGTCCTGGCAGGGGTCAAGTCAATGGAGAGCTATTTGCCTCACCACCTGGGACTTCTCCTACCCTGGGTCTTTTCAAGGGAAAAGTCCCAGGGGGTGAGGCAAATAGCTCTCCATTGACTTGACCCCTGGCAGGACTGGTGCACAGTGCACAAACCATTTCCCTTGAAAAGACCCAGGGTAGGAGAAGTCCCAGGCGGTGAGGCAAATAGCTCTCCATTGACTTGACCCCTGGCAGGACTGGTGCACAGTGCACAAACCATTTCCCTTGAAAAGACCCAGGGTAGGAGAAGTCCCAGGCGGTAAGGCAAATAGTTCTCCATCGACTTGACCCCTGCCAGGACTGGTGCGCAGTGCTTCCCCTCCTTCAGTTGCTGTTTTGGTTGTGAAACAATCTGCAATCAAATCTGGCTCTTTTTCTTCCTCCGCCTTCTTTCCATTGTGGCTGGGGGGTGTGCAAAACACCTCCTTCCCCCACGGCCCACAACCACACCACCCCATCCCAGGGCCACGCTCTTTCCCTCCCCAAAGCAGCATGCCGTCGGGGCACAGGGGCAGGACTCATGAGGACAGTCTGGATTCATAGTTATCGAGGAACCTTGTAGATCAGCGCATCCAGCCCCTTTACACGAGGCAGCGAAAGACCCCCGCCAGGTGAGTAGCACCCCTGTGCACTCCTACTGTCAGGGTTCACCCCCTGCATCCACCCTCTTTTGGGCAAACTGGAGAGAGAAACAGAAGATGGAAAGGTGCGGTGTTGGGTGTGCACAAACAGCGGAAAACCAGGGGGAGTGCAGCTGTGATGGTCCAAGCACAAGCAGCGAGGTGGTGGAAGCACAAGCAGAGGGGGGCTAATACAAGAGAGCAGATTCCCACCCTCCAAAAAAACAAAAAAAAACTAACACAAAAAACCCCCCAAAAAACAACCTCCCCTCCCTGCCTCCCGTGCCCTGGTGCCGGGAGCGGGCGGCCGGGGCAGCGCTGCAGGTGCGGGGCTGCAGCGCACGTGCCCGGCGCCGGCCCCGGCGCTCCCGCTGCAGTTCGCACGGTCTCCGCCGGGGGCCCCCGTCCCTGCCCGCCCGCCCGCGCGGTGCTGCCCGCCCGCCCGCCCGGCACGGCGGCTCGGCTCCGCTCCGCTCCGCTCCGCTCCTGCCGCTGCCGGCTCGGCTCGGCTCGGAGCGAGGAGGCTGCGGTAAAAGCCCCGGATCCCGCCGCCCCAGCCCCATCCCGGAGCCGTGCAGGTAAGACCCGGCGCGGTGCACCCCGCGGGTGCAGGTGGACTTTGCAAGGAGCCGGGGCTGGAGGGGGGTGGCGGCCGAGGAAGCCCCCGGCCGGGTTTGAATCGTCTGGGTGATTTTGTAACAACAAAAAAAAAAAAAAAGATAAGGATGATTTAAAAATACCTGGTGGTAAAAATAGACAGCGGGTGTGATAACCCTCCCTGGGTTGGAGGGGGGGCAGAGGCAGGATGGGGAGGAGGATGCAGAGGTGCTGGGATGCATGGAGACATGGCAGCAGGTGGATGGAAGAGGGGTTGGCGGTAGAAGAGCGGAGGCCGGCACCCTGCTCTCTCGGCGGGGTGTCCCTCGTGCCCTTCCGCACCCGGTCCCGGATGCGGCACCTCGTGGCCTGCTCCAAGTTTCTTGGGACTGGGGTTAATGGGAAGAGCCCACACCCCACCGCTGCTCCTGCCCTGGCCCCCTTCAGCGTCGAAACCTTTCAAATGATTTAATCAAAACCAAAAAAAAAACCAACCTCCCAGCGCAGGAACGCATCGCTATCCTTATATCTTGCATTACCGCTGGGAAAGGCTTTCCCAGCAGCCTTTGCCGCAGATTGTTTGTGGCCACAATACTTTAGTAGATCAAGAGTTGCAAATTACCCAGCTCCATTCCCCGGCCTGCAGCGCAGCTGCAATTCAGCGGGGAGGGCGCGACTCCGGTCCCTGGGGATTACCTAGAAGCCGCTCCCCCCGTGTCTGTGGGTTATCTGGAAGTACGTGGCACTCTTGAAGTGTCGAGGACCGGAGTTGGCTGAAAGGGATGCTTGGAATAAACCCGCCCGTGGATATTTGAGCGCCTGAATACTACGAATGCAACTACTTAAATGGAGATTTTCCTGGTTTTTGCAATGGGAAGAAAATAAGGCATAGAGTAACTCCGTTGTATCCTGTACTGTTACACCGGGGGTGAATTACTCCTGGAGGAGTTCTCATCTAGCGCACCTTGTGGCACGTGTGTGTGGAGGGGAAGCGGTACCTGGAGATGCAGCTACGATGCTCACGCAGACCCTTGTTAGTTAGGAAACGCACAGTGTAACTTTGCAGGGTGTGGGAGGGGGTGCAGAAAACCTCCCTAGGCCCAACTTTATTCTGGTCTGACAAGAGATGCATCATTTCAAACATGCCGTGCAGTTCCCCAGCCTTTATTTTTTTCTTTCAGGGTGGGGAGGCCCGGTTCCCGGAGATCCTGTGCAGTTCAGGTCATTAATCAGGTTGATTATTTTTTCCCTGAGCAGCAGGATTCATTCCTCAAGGTCGTGACCCCTGGGAGAGCAAACCTTCCATGCACACATTACTCGGTCTGGGGCTGTCTAATTTTCCGTGTTTTGTTCCTTCCCTGTCGAGGCGCTCTCTGCTGGAGGGCCCGGAGCTGTGTCCTGCCTCCCAGCCCCTAGCAGGAGGCAGCAGGCTGTGCCCGTATCTGTACTACCACATCCTGTGCTGACCCTTTTCCCGCAGGAGCTGATGCCCAGTGCCCGCATCCTGCTGCAGCCCCCAATCACCTGGCATGGAGCAGTGCCTAGGTACCCTTTCCTTGCTGTACCAGGGCGTGTTCCCTTGCAAAATGCATCTGGAGGCCGTGTCTTGCTACAGTCTTATCAAAAGGAGGCTGTCTCCTTCCTGTCTCAAGCAGGAGCCAGTGTCTTTGTCCTGTTTCAGTAGCATCCAAAGGAAAGTCTCCTTCCAGCTGCCAGCAGCTGCCAGTGCCCATGCCCTGCAGCAGCATCTTCCAGCAGAGACAGTGCCTGTGATTTGTTGCCTGAGCATCCTCCAGGCTAGAGTCTTGTCTTCTGCGCTTCGTCAGGAGCCAGTATCTAATGTGCACACCCTGTTCTCGGTGGCTACCAAGGCTTAGCCTTGTGTCTTAGCTGCCAGCAGGAGCCGGTGCCCACATCTCCCATCTGCTGTGGCATCCTTCTCGAAGAGCCGCTAGCAGGAGCCAGTGGCGAGTTGGATTACCCACGCCTTGAGCCATCTGAGCCCGGGAGCGTGCAGGTAGGAGTCTGATATGTTAATAAAACTTGGTATGTCTGTACCGTGCCCCGGCGTTTCTCTGCTACATTTCATGTCCGACTAGAAAGGGGCTTTCTTAAACGAATCTGCAGCCGGTCTCCTGCAGTGCCAGGCAGGGCGTTTTAAATGCTGCCTAGATGCGAGCCTGTTTTTAGCATGTGCCTATCAGTGTAACTGCTGTATATTTTAGGGGAGCTGGCGGTAATGAGCTATAAAACCTTTCACCTGTGCACTGAGGCAGTCTGGATTTGACAGTGACTGGAATTTACTAGCAGGTACAAGTGGAGCGAGTCGTTCGTCTCGGTCCATTCTGGGTGCATAGGTGCTCTCAGCCCCAGATCGGGGCTGAATGGGCTGTGGTGACCGAAGACACTTATACTGTCAAAGCCATTGCTCTGGGGATAAAACAGGTTTACGTTATCAGCTCGGCTTCTCCTGGCAGCATAAAACAAGGCAGACAAAACTCTTAGAGACCTGTTCTTATGTAATCTGTATTAATTCTTTGTACGCTAGTTCCTTAATGGCGAGACTCCCCTTCTCTCTTGGTAGGGGTGGCAGCGCAGTTTCAAGGAAGACAAAAACCTCCAAATTAATTAGCCACAGGCTGAGGTCAGGTGACCATGATTCCCCATCCCTCCCGTGGGCAGCAGAAGAGAAGAAGATGCCTTTCCATCAACGGGGGGGGGGGGGGATTTTAGGCAGCAAAATCTCTGCCCACCCCAGGGGAGATCCTGCTTCTGATGCTTTGCTCTGTATGGAGGTTTCAGAGCTGCTGCCTGCAGCACCTGCGAGTGACTGTGTTGCTGCTGACTTGGAGTCCCTTTATGAGCGTCCGCGCCAGGATAACGAAGCTGGGGAGGTTCATCAGAGCGGGGTGAGCTGGCAGGGGCTGGAATACCTCAGGTTTGGGGATGGGGGGGTGCTTGGCAAACGATTTAAGGTTTTCAGGGAGTTGGTCTTCAGGGAGCACATCGGCAGGTGTGCGTGCATAACTGCTTGGCAACTACCTTGTTATCAGGCTGGTAAAGTGTGTCAAGAAGCCCCGTTTACCCCATCACGTGTACCTGCTGATTCCTTATGCTACAGCAGAGCAGCGTGTACCTGTTCAGCCAGTGCTCCCTCCGGGTTAGCCTTGGGCCAGGAAAAACCATGGGGTCTGTCTATGCCTAGAAACTTAGTATTGAATCCTGATCATATCCATTACTGAGTCCTGGCACTCCTCTGCCACAGAGGGTCCTACGCCCCTGTTGCTTAACGCTCTTGGCCGTGGGGAAGAAGCCGTTTAAAAATTTTTTTTGTTTAATTTTGTTTTGTTTTCCTGGAAGAAAAGACTCCAGAAGGGAATCTAGTCCCTTCGCCTCGATGGCAGGTTTTGTGTCGGCAGCCTGCATTGAATGAATGAGGTTTGCTTCCGATTGGAAAGCGATTATCTTGTTTGGGTGGAGGGAGAGACTCTCTGCCCACGCGGGAATGGGAAGGAGAAGCTAGTAGGGAGGTAGAAAGTAACCAAAGAGGATGGTTGAGGGGCAAATGTGCATTTACGACCAGCAAGTGCAAATGGCTTTGGTAGGCAGGAGAAAATTTGCTAGCAGGAGAAACCCATCAAATAGGCTGGCTGCTATTTAGGGGAATCGGCCGACAGGCAACCAGATACTAATAAACTTTCCAGGAGCACGTTGCAGGGAGGGCGAGAGGCTGAAGTGGAGCTGGCGTTGGCCTAGTCCTAGGAGGCACTTGCTGCCCTCCAGCCCCTGCTGATCTCAGTAGAAGCAGGGGACTTGGAAGAAGGGGTTAGAGATGCATTAGGGCATGGTACAGGAAGGGGGAATGGCAGGGTGTCTCCACTTCCTTTCCCTGGCTTAGAGGTTCAGTACCCATCCTCTCTCTGGCCTGTTTCCATCTGCTTTGTCTTGGAAAGGACTTCTTTCAGGCTTAGCGGGCAGCATAGAAGTGGGTAGGGGAGACAGAAGAGAAGTGATACTGCCTCATATCTGTGATCTATAGTTACTAGTTTTGGGGGGGTATTTTTAAGAAAAAATGTTCATGCCCCAGGTCAAATTAGCCAAATCAGGTCCAAATCCATTTGAATCATTCAAGAATAGAGTGGCCATCCTGTTTTCTGCTACTGTGTCCTCTATTGATACGAACCCGGATGCCTTTATGGCCTCTCTTTTTCTCTTGAAGAGAAAATAAATCCGGGTTCATATCAACAGAGGACAACCAGACTGCCCTCTATGATTATCACCCTATTCAAGAACCAGATGTGGCCCTGCTGCCGGCAAGTATCCTCCACCCCAGCCTGGGGCTTCAGATACTTCCAAGTTATTAGTAATGTAGTAGCCGGGATCAGGGATCCTGGTCTAGAGATGAAATAAAGTAAACCTGCCCCATGCAGCTTCCAGCCTCAATATACAGGACAGGCGATGCGAGGGAGAGAGCGAGCAAGGGCTATTATCTGCATTTTGCAGAAGAACTGAGACGCAGAGCCGGAGAGAGTAAGGTCATGTGGGTCTTGCAGAGCTGGGAATTGAACTCAGGGCTCCTAATTACCTTAACCACGAGTCGGTCTTCTCAAGTTATGTCCCTAGCATCTTCATCTCTCTTTGTATTCGCTGCTGATTAAAGAAGTCCCAGAGGGCAGCTGCCCTCAGCTACTGCATGGGCTGGGGCTGTCTTCATGCTGCTTATTGGCTTTGTAGGGAAATGAAGAGCAGAAAGCAAAGAGCCTGTCTCACATGGTGCCGATCACCCTCATCCCTTCCTGACTTGGGTGGAGTGGCGAGTGCCTAGCACTTGTTATCCGGCCCTAACTTCCTTGTGGCCGGTAGGCAGAAGGTGAATCCAACAACCTTTCCAGAAGTGCTCTCTAGTGCAGGCACGAGAGCTCAGAGCTAACATGCAAAGAGCTGAGAGGTCTGTGTTGACACTTCAGGTGGGGGGAGACTGAGGTTGTCCTCTAGGAAAGAGGAGAGCAATGAAGAAATCAGTGCAATATCAGTGATTCCTTGGCAAAAGGCTTATGCAGGAACAGAAAGCTCCGTTAGCCAGGGAAGAAACTTCAGGTGCAAACACAAGGTTATAATGGTGAAGAGTAGGACATTGCATTAAATTTATTTGCTTATAAAGCCCTCTTAATGTAAATATTAACATAATTGTAGGAGTGCAGCTCAGGACCTCACGGCTGAATAACAAGGAACTTCAGCGTGTTGAGAGATGGAAGAAGTTGCAAAATCTGCTGCAAGGTAATGAGCAGTTTTAACTACCCCAATATTAACTTGCCGTATGGTCTGTTGGGCCTGGATTGGAAGGACAATTTATGGTTATTAATAAAGAGCCGCGTTTTAGAGCAGCTCGTTCTGATGCCTACGGAGGAGGGTGGAAACTCTGGATTTAACTTCCCGTGATAAATGAGAACGTGAGCTTAGCAGCCCCACGAGGCGAGAGTCGCCACAACACAATTACCTTTAACAGCTTGAAAGGCGGCTCCTTGCAAGGATGGTGTTGCGGTGGCCAGCTTTCTAAGGCTAGCTTCTAAAAGTGTTAGACAACAGGCTGGTGGGTAGAAAAGGGAAACAAGCCAACCTTCAAAGTGATGCAGGTAGCCTGGAGGCTGTTTAGGGAGCTGTCAGTCAAGGCCCAGAAGCTTTGTGTAATTCAGGATGCAGAAATAACCTGTGCAAATGGAAAGCAGCCTCCTTTTAGTGAAGAGGAAGAAGGTGCAAGCTGTCTAGGGCAGTGTTCTCAACCAGTGGGACACGAAGGTCATGTAGGTGGGACTTCAGCTCATTTGAACATATAATTAATTGAGCGATAATATATTAATATATATCATATATCTATTAAATAAACTACAAACATGCATGTGAACGTAAAAATACAATTCTTGGGAAAAGGGTTTTATTTCTATCACGTCGGGACCATTTTTTGACAAAACGGTTGGTGGGACGCAAGGTGCAACAAGTTGAGAACCGCTGCTCTAGAGCGCTCGTCATAGATCTTGAGGTGCTTTTCTGGAGAGGATAAGCGTCCTCATTTCCATTTTTTTCATTCAGAGAAACTGAGGCACTGGTGGGGGGGCAAGCTGGGGATGGTGCTAGAAATGGCTAGAACCTAGGAGCTTGGAGGTCCTCTCCTGTGCTGCATCTGTTAATTGCTCTGCTTCAAATGGGCAAGTTTGTTAGTCCTGATTTGTACAGCAGGGAAACTCTTGCTTGAGGAGTAAACAGAAATGCAAGGAGCACGGCTCCAAGAAAGGCCCAGCGGCAAGGAGACTATGGGCCTGACCCCCAGCAGGAGGAAGCTATCAAAGCTCCATTGCCTTAAACGCAGCGATGCCACTTGAAGCCAGCCGGAGAACTGGTATTACACTTCCAGCGATATTAAGCCATGCACTACAGAAGTGTTGAGATCCCTCAAAAGGCTGCCTTGGCGAGCACAGGTACTCCAGAGCAACTTGAAGAGGAAGATGAATGGTAAGGAAAAGCGCAGCGATTTCTTTTAATCAGGATGCTGGAGAAATTCCCATTCGCAGGAAATGAATGGCGATGGGGCTCTGAAGAGGAAGTAATGGAGCAACTTGAGGAACTTGGGTGCACTAAATCAGCAGGACCCTGATGGTTCACCGGAGAGCTCTGAAGTAAATAAAGTGTGAAATGGCAGGGAGATTAACACAGATCTACCATATTAACTTTCAAGTGGCAAATGCAGAATGGCTTCAGACACAGGGTGAGACTGATGAAGCCAGGGCTGTTGGAGCAGGGACGATTTCGGCATGCAAAGCCTTAAAAAGCCATGTCAAACAGGTCCGAGAGCAGCCCGAGAAATTAGGCTGGTGAATCTCACCTGTGCTTTGTGCCAACCGGCAGCATATGATTAAGGTGCTGGGACACGTGGCTGTGTCTAGCCTTCAGGGTCAAGGTGTCAGGGCTTGTAGGAATAACGAGGTATATGGGCAGGGGGAGGGAGGTGTTGTCTTTAACCCGGTATGGCTTGTTGGGCAAGTTAATAAAACAGAAGCGGATGACTCAGTGAACATAATGTATCTGGATTTCCATAGAGCCTTTCAGAGCTCCCTCCATCAGAGACTGTTGAAGGAAATAAATAACAGAACGAAGGAAATAAATAGCTACAGGTGAAAGGGCAAAGCCCAGTGATAGCTTAACTAGCAAATCCATAGAAAAGAGACGTGTAACGTGAGGCTGTCAGTACAGGGGAGACGGATAATTAGTTGGGGTGGGGAGGGCTTTGCATGGAGACGGGAGCTGTTTATTGCACATAATGATTTGGAGGAGGAAGCGAGCAAGAGCGTGGGCAAGGGAAAAGTTTTGCTGGTGGGAAGAGCTCGCTTTGGTTGCTAAACACCGGGGAGAATCGAGAGACACGGCAGCCAGGTTTAAGCACGTCTGGGGCTTGGTTGGCACGACGGCAGCTGGGATTTAACGCGGATAAATGTGTCAAGTAATGTGCTCTAGCAAAAATAGCTGGAGTCTTCTCTCGCGGATGCGGGAGGGCTGTGAATCAGCCAGAGCCACAGAGGCAAGAGCGAGGCATGGTGGGGAGGCTGGCTTTTCGCTGTGGGCCACAGCTGTTTCGCAGGCCAGCGAGCGTTTGGGCATCGTGTGAACGGACAGAAGCACTGACAGACCTCGCCCGGCAGCAGACACCCGCCTCTGAAGCGCCGCGTAGTCTTGGTCGGCGTGTAGAGCAGGAATTAGCACAGCCCAGAAGATGAAAATGGGGAGGGAGGCGGATGGAGCCTCTGGGCTTGGAGGCCAGTGAGCTGGGCTCTGTCACTGGCCTGCAGCGTGCGAGTTTCCTACTCCCTACCTCAGTTTCCCCATAAATACGGTAGTCTTTCTTTGTGGGATGCTTTGGTCATAGTTTGCCACTGGGGTGGGAAGGGGCATGGATGAGCAGGCGGTGCTGCTGGAGAGAGGCAGAGAGGTTCTTCCCAGGAGCTCAGGCTGCTGCACTTGCCGGAGTAACAGGTCTGTCCTTTTGTGCTGCAGCATGCACTCGGTGGATTGTCATTAAAGGTGCCAAATCCACAGCCTTTTCCATGGACCTGTGTCTTGCTGTGGAGTAATCACTGCCTTGGGGGAAGGGGCAGGAGTGCAGAGCTACCTGGGTGCAGATGTCCCAGCTGTGAAGGTGGACAAGCGTTTGTGGATGGGGATGGGGAGACCTTTTACAACTGAACTCCCTCGCTAGGTGGTTCAGAGGATGAACCCGTTATCCTCACCCCTAAAGAGCTGTCAGGGTGATAGCAGGATTGCTTTTGCCCATTAGCAATCTTGGTGTAAAACCTCAGAGGACATGAGATCCCTAAACTTCTTGCTACGGTGTAATGAGATGAGGACAATACCGGACCCCCATCCCGTGGTTTGACCTTGCCTAGAGTTTGTCTGCACAGGCCCGTGCAGGAAACTTGTTCTGAATTAACTGAAGGTGTATATTTAATGTGGGCTGCTGAAACGTAAATTCACTTTGGATGAAGGCTGCTTTAATTCAGATTAAGCATGAATTCTGCTTAAAAATGAATTGAGATGAACTTTCTCAGATTTACTTCCTGATAAACCTATAGAGCCAGGTCACCAGTATGATTTTGCAGGGAAAAAACTGACATCTGTTAGTTAGCCAGCAATGAAAACGCACCTTTGTTTTGCAGTGAAGACCAAGCCAAAGATGCAAACTGTGTGTGTCACTTCCTATGCATTGCAGAGCCACAGTTGCCTTCTGCTCAGCAGCTCGGGGAAGGGTTTGCCATGCTTTGATGGGGAAGGAGTTCTTCTTTAATGGCACTAAATGCATTTCTGATGGGGGAGGGAGATTAGCGGGACTAGAGGATTCATGTTTCTGCTCAGTTGCAAATCCATGTATGAGATCCTAGCCAGGTGACAGCAGAGACTTGGAATATTTATTCTGACCATCCTTTGCAAGGAAGCAGCTGCATAATGTAATTTCCAACCAGTGTCTCAACTGAGCACCCGGTGAGCCATCCAGCACAGGGGGATTTGCATCTCTACCGAGATCTCGCTGCTTCAAACTCTGCAAAATGTATTAGCATCCTGCATGAGAGAGAGAGCCAGACGCAAACGCTTCCTCCTTCCCCACCATTGGGTGTTTGGTTAGCTCAGCATCCAGCACACCAATGTGGAAATAAAGCAAAGAAGCTTTGTCCTGGGTTCATTATGCACAAATAAGGGGAATGCTTCATAGTGGCAATCCCTAGCTAGCCTAGTGTTAGTGGGTATGCTGTCGTGACCTTTGAAACCTTGCATCGTAAGGGTTTATAAGGAGCCTCGTTGGGAATGTCCTGGTTGTCCACGATTCAGACTGGAGCAGGGGTGGAGAAGGGACCGGAGACCGGCTATCGTATGAGAGGACACGGGAGGAGCTTTGCTTGGGATGGCAAAGCGAAGGCTGAGAGGCGATCTGCTCCCTGACTTTAAATGCGTCAGGGAGTAAACACCAGGATGGGGACAGGAGCTCTGGGAGCATAAGGGACAATGTTGGCGCAAAAAGAAATGGATATGAACTGGCCAGGAATAAGGTTAGGCTGGGAATGAGAAGATGGTTTTAGTGCAAGGAGGTCCTGGAGCAGCCTTCCTGAAGGCTATGGGGCACTAAAATGCAACTGCTCCTAAGATGGGACCTGATCAATATATGACAGGTCTGCTATGACCCGGTGCTTGCAATAGCAGGATACTGCACTTGATAACCCAGGAAGACCAATGCTGCTTTTGCACCAACTTATCCTGGTGAAAGAGGAGATGTTAGACCCCACACCTAACTCTTTCACTGACACTGGGTGCCTCTCTCAACTGGTTTGAGCCTGGTTTTTGCAGGGGCAGTACTTCAGTACTTGCTGGAATCCCTTCCCCCACACACACATTTTATTTTATTTTGCTAGGAAGCCATAGACTTTTAGGCTTTCCAGTGAAAAAAATTTGAGGACCAGTTTTGAGTGCCTTTGTCAGAACAGCAGCTTTTTCACTGACATTTCTTCATGTTGGCTTTGAAGGGAGACTAATTCATCTTTACCAGTGAGGATAATTTACTGCGGGAACCATTTACCAAAAACTGTGGTTGTCAGTTCTCCATCCGGGGTAATTCTTAAATTAATCTTGGATTCTCTTTTCTCTCTAAAAGGGGCATCCTAATTTAAATAGGAGTTACGGGTTGGATCCAGAAATTACTGGGCATGGTTCTGGGGTTGTATGGTGCAAGAGGTGGTGTGATCACAGTGGTCCCCTCTGACCTTAACAGCTACAAAGCTTTGAAACCTCAACCCAGGCAATGATGTTTCCTTGAGTTTGCAGAAAGCCTGAAACAGCTGCAAGATGCAACCCAGCCTGTTCTCTTGAAAAGGGAGACAACTCAGTCCTACACCTCTATTTCAGGAATTTAACTCTGTTAATTTAAAACACTAATAGATGGATACGTCGTTCACCAGACATGGTGCAGCTGAACGTGGCCCAGGCTTTGAAGCTGGGGAAACGTGGGCTAAGGATGTTGGTGCAGGATTTGGGTGATGGTCTTTGAAGGGAGCCGGTTTCCTGTGAACTGAGTGGATGTGCCTGTGTCTTATAATTCCTGCAGAGCGTTAAATAAGATTTCCGTCTCAGTCACTGTGTTGTTACGGAAGAAGACTGCAGCCAATGCAAATGCGCACAAAACTGTCTGGATGTTTGTTTATGCAACAGATCATTAAAAACTCTGGGAACGAAAAAAAACAACAATCAACAACTGGATCTGTTAGATAATTAATCTGCATTTTAAGAATTGTCTAAAGACATATTTGCAAGCTAGTCCATTGAGCTGCTGCTTATCCAGTCAATAATCCCCATAGTTAATAGTCCCTAAGAATGTATTTCCATAATGTGTTGCAAACAGTTCAGAAATCTGCATCTTTCCTGTCTTAAGATGTCAAGGCTCACACATTTTCTGTGACAGATTATTTCTGATGCCCGGTGAAAACTCCAGAAATCTTTAGCTTCCAACGGGCAGTGCTAAGAATAGGGATGGCGAAGGCCTCGGGATAAACCCATGAGTCTAAATTCCTCCAAACTCTGCTTGTGTTTGCAGTTTAGGCCTGCATTCATATTCCAGTGCTGTGATATGAGCCTGCAGCGAGCTCCCAGCCTGCGTCGGACACTGAGCACCCTGTTAGCAGGTGCGAGGAAGCGGGGGAGTGGGTCTTGCTGACTCACGGAGGCAGGTGGCTCATCCTCTCGTAGATTGTCAGGGATGTGGGAGTAAGTCTTTGGGAACGGAGGACCCGAAGGACTGAGTAGTGTTGAAGTCCTGTCTGTACTATAGACTTCTGTCAGTCAGGGGTTTGGAGAGGCGGGATCCCAGGCCAGTGTGTGCGCCAACAGAAGCCCCTCTTGTAGACACGGGTATGGTCATACGGTGCCTTTGCCAGTCTTGCTTGTTTGTCTGCCAGGGATGGTTGTCCTCTACAGGTACAAGGTGCATCTGTGCTGGGATGCACATGGCCAGCACTGTGTTCAGTGCCTGAGAGTGCTGCCCAGGGAGTGGCCAAGACTGGGTAGGAGGTTTGGGTGGAAAAGGCCATGGGCTTGCTGCGTGAGAGGTGTCTGTGAGAGTTAATGCTGTCTTTTGGCCGTCCAATCCTCAGGTCACTACTGATTCCTGGTATGGAGTTGGTGATACCACCACGCAGCCTCTGTGAGACATCGCACCCATGTCTGATGCCAGGGCTGGGAATAGGGCGCTGGCCAACTGGAAGGGGTTAAGAAAGGAGATGCAGAAACAGGTGGGGATCTGGAAAGCCTGCCTGACAAGGAGAGACTAAAGCTCAATCTGTGTTGCTTAAGAAAGAAGGTTGAGAGGTGACTTGATTACAGTCTCTACAAGTACCTATGGTGGGGAAGAGATTTCTGATAGCAGAAGGTTGTTTGATGTAGTAGACAAAGGCAGAACATGACTCAGTGGCTGAAAGCTGCAGGTAGATACAGTCAGTCTAGAAATAAGCTCCCCCACACATGCACCTTTTTGTGCAGCAAGATGAATTTAAACATTGAGACAGTGTACTAGGGATGTGAGGGATTTTCCTCCTTTTGACATCTGTACATCAAAATTCAAGGCCTTTAAAGAGGTATTTTCATTCCCTTGGAAGTAGCAGGCTTGCTGCCGGGACTCGCTGGGTGAGGTTCTCTGTGCAGCAAGTCAAAGTAGATGGTCGTAGTGAGTTTTAGCCTTAAAATCAATGCATCTTATTCATTATTTTCTTGAGGAAGCTAGAGGTGCTGGGCTGTGCGCCTGGAGCCCATCTCTAGCAATGACACAGTTCAATAAAGCTCAGGCAAACGAAAACTAGCATCATTGAACTGCCATGCCCAGAGACCTCCGTACCGGGCATCTGTTGTCACATGTATGAACACTCCCCAACCCAGGCTGACGAGCTGCTCTTGCATTACAAAACTGGGCACCACACATGGTAAGGATGGGGTGACTGGGATGAATGCTCTTACACCCTGGCCCATTTCTTGGATCACATTAGAGCAGAAATGACCACGCGTCTTCCCTTATTCCAGCTAGCCCAGAGTCAGAAATGCCCAAATACTTACCATGTAGATGCTACTCTGCCAACATTATTGTATAGTTGAAGTATCAATGTATTCACCTTGCCAGGTAGGGGAGTGGTATAAGCACCATCAGGGGCAGATTTGCAGGGTGCAGTGGTGTAGTTGCACCCTTCCTTTGATTCCTGCTGCACCCAAATTTTAAAACTACCTGCCTGGCAGGAGCAGCAGCATTTCTAGTCCAGCAGCAATGAAGCAGTCCATTGACTTCAGGGTGCATTATCATCTCCTGGCTTCCTGCTGATCTCTTTCCACTCCACAGGTGTTAACAATCCTCTCTCCTTTTTGAATGTCTTGATGTTCCACTATTCAACCTGTCTATTCCTCTGCAATTTTGCTGTCTGTTAGGCATTTCTAATTTCTGTCTTCCATTCACAGCCCTGGAGACTGGTTTTTAGCTCTAGCTAAAAACCTTAACTCAGGTGTGGTAATATTAACTCAGGTGTAGAGATGACTGACAGTGAAGTATTGTAGGCATTGTCAAGTGCTCAGTAAGGCTTGATTTTTGTTTTATGAATCTGGGTAAGAGATGGACATTTAATTATAATCACTGCAGCACTAATGATACTGTATCTTTTGACTTTTTTTTTTTTTTGCCCAGTCTGTTATGTTTTTTTTAAAGCTTTATATATAATCTAGTAAATTAACCACATTTCACTAGTTATATTTGTTTTGCTTTGATCTTAAACTGAATAATATAGTGCAAGCCCCCTAGCCTATTAGTAAAGCATCTAGTTTCTCTTTAACTGGAGAAAAATGTGCTGTGCTGTATGTGATGATATGCCACACATTCTGCAACCTCCTTTTCAAAACCCTAGCCCTGCCCTTTTGTGGGTCTGGAAATAAGGCATAACAGTGGCTTGACTGGGGCCACGCATGTGCCTGTGCAGAATAAGAGTGGGCTATTGGAGTCCCTGGCCTGGTTTTTACCCACGCTGCCACCCACTGCTTTTTAGTCAGATGAGGCTTTGCTAGCTCAGGCTGTTTCTATAAGGATCATATTGACCATTTACATGTTGCAGGGCTGGGGGAGCTGAACCTGGCGTCTACACATTGTGGAGGGTCTCCCATGCAGGTGCTGTAGTGCAGCACCCTACCACTGAGTTGCCAGGACTCCATGGGGACCATTTGCCACCTGCCATCTCTCCTCCTCCCCACGTGCACATGGCTTTGAGCCTTCCTAGGACAGGGTCCATTGCTGCAATGGAGGTTGCTGTCAAGCTTGAGCTGGTGGCGATGCCTGTCCTTGTGCCAGGAGCGATGAAGGCCCTGAAGTGCCATTGACCAAAGGCCTGTGGGGAAAAAAGCTTCCACTGGAGCTGTTGGAGGGAGAAGCAGGGGACACATCTGCTCTTTTGGTGCCTTCAAAGCCCCTTGCTCAGGCAGATTCAGGCCCACCGGTGCCCCGTGCTGCACTGAGCTGTAATCTCAGCTCTAATAAGCATTGTGCAGCATATTGCAGGATATTTTTTAAATCCTCCCTATGCGATTGCACCTACTGTGCAGAACAGGCCTTGCATCCTGATGATGGAGGTGAATAACAGGTTCAAATGATCTATTCCATCTCTCTTATCTGCTCTTTTGGGGTGGAGAAGTCTTGATGCCATCAGCACCCCTTACCTCCCCCCTGATTTTCAGCCCTCAGAGCCAGAGCCTGGCTCAAAGCGCCAGAGCCTCCAGCATGTGCCCGCCCGTGCAGAGAGAAAGGATCATTCCTGCGAATGCAAATCCCTCATGCCATCACCTGAGCCATGTTCAGCAAATGCAGGCAAGGAGATTAAGAGGCATCATTAGTGTTCAGTCAGCGACTGGCGTGTTAATTAGAGTGTGCGGTGCATTCTGCAAGGTTGCTGTCTCTTAATGCCTTGTTTCTCTCCCACCTTTGCCCAGCAGAGAGATAGAGATGGAGAAAGGGGCAATCCAGAGCTGCGTGGTACCTTGTGAACTTCGATTTGGATTTCACAGTGGTTTTGGTGTGATTGATAGTAAGCCCATGCCAGGGGTTTTGCACTGTGATAGTCGATACTTCCCAAGGAGCCCCTCATCTTGAACCTGTAGCTGGGGGCATTGGATCAGGGTTGGGGAACACCTGGCCAGATGCTGTGCAGCTTGGCCTACCTGATGTTGCACTGCTGGGTGGAAGGGCAGAGAGAGACTACATGTTTGGGTGAATCCTCATCCTTGCTCTTCCCCAAGCGTGAAAAGAGCTTGGGGGAAGGCAGAGTAAGCTTCTGCCAAGCCAAGCCAAGCTAATCTCTTCCGCTCCTGATGTAATTATCTCTGGTGCCCCCGGCCCCTAAATTCGTAGATTATGAAGCTGAAAGGGAACATTGTGATCATCCAGTCTGACTTCCTGCATAACACAGGCTATGGGAATTCTCTGAATTAATTCTCATTTGAACTAGAGCATATCTTTTATGAGGAAATGGGAAAAAAAAAATCCAATCTTGATTTTAAAATTGCCATTGATGTTGAATCGACCAAAACCTTTGGTAAATCGTCCCAGTAGTTATTGACCCTCGCTGTTAAAAAATTAGCGTCTTTATTTCCAGCCTGAATTTGCCTAGCTTGTTTCCAATGAGTGGGTCTTGTTTCTTTTCCACCACCTGGCAGAGCAAAAGAGGAAGAAAAGGGCAGAAACCTGTAGGTTGAACAGCCCGTGATCAAAGCTTCTTTCTCCACGTAAGTAGCCATGGCGTGAGACCTCAGGAGTGTCAGGAGAACCAGAACGAGCATCAGCCTTCACCTTCAGAGCAGCAATCTCTTTGTGCAAGACATCCGTGGTCTTGGCTGATTTCTGAGCCTGCGTGGGGAGAAAGGAGCTTGATCTTCCCTGGATGAAGAAGCTGGATTTGGAGCGCAGCAAGCACTGGGGGAGGATCCTTTTGTTGCAGCCTTCTCTGTATCTGCTGCAGATGATACTGTGGACCCCTAAGGTCTCCTTCAACCCGTCTCACTTATGTTACGACTCTTGGATGTGAATTTAAATACCCCAGGCATACCCCGGGCTTGAGAAAGGGGTGCAGCACCCAAGCTCCATGACCTTATGGTGGCCACCGCGCCACTACTGTGGTTGTGCCATTGACAGGGCAGGTTTGCTTGGGATGAAATCATGGGACAGGAAGAGGAGTGAGGGGATTGAGCCTGGGGGGGACAGGTCAGGAGAGAAGAGGGGCAGGTCTGCCGTGAAGCTGGGGTGAAGAGGTTGCTAGCGGGGTGGGCAAGGTGAGGTAGCTGATCAGCACGGGGCCAAGAAAATCCAAACAAAACGGGTGGAAGTCCTGTGGTCTGAACTCCTTCAGCTAAAAGGGTCATTTCCTTAGTTGTTACTAATGGGCTGTTATCTTTTTAGTGGGGACAAACATAACCCGCACTCTCCCCTACACTTTGCAAACCCTTCTTTAGACAGTCCACAAGCATCATTTAAGCACCTAGTCCTCAGCCGTGTTCACGGCCTCTTTGTGCTAGGCGCGGTGTGTGCAGCGGGGTAAGAGAGTCTGCACCTTTAAGTGCTTGCAGTCAAAATAGATGAGACAAAATTTGGGAGAGGAGCTGGGCAGATGAATTGATTTGCCTACAGTCATGCCGCAGCTAAGTGTCGCCTGGCAGAAGAGCCCAGTTGTCCTGCCAGCCCAGGATCTTGGCTGCTGCCTCTCTCCCCTTGACGTACATGGTGACCTGATGATTCGGGCCTCCTCCTTCCACACCTCTCCACTCTTGTTTGTTCATTGGGTTGATGATTTCCTTGGGTCATGTTGGAGTCGGCTTTATTTTTTGGGTTTTTCTTCAGGTTGTGAAATCTCAGAGGGGTTTGGCGGGAATTGAATTAGGATCCTATCAACCAGAGGGAGAAATTACCACTTGCAAAAAAGCCCCATTTTACTTAAGTTAGTAATATTGGAGCTGTTAATTGAGTGTTCATTGATTGTCTGTCACTACTTTGATGTAATCTATTATTCGCCGTTCAAGTGGATGACCTACCACTGATACAGCAGTTTAGTTGCTATTGCACAACTTTTCTGTCTGGTCTGATCATTTCTTTTTCCAATGATTTAATTTTACTGGCGTTGTAATTAGCATCATTTCCTTTTCTCTGGAGTGATCTCAGCTCTAACGTTGTCTTTGTTTTCTCAGGAGTGCCTTTTAATGCATCCGATTCTTTGGGGTGTTTTAAGTGGCCAGAGCAGAATTTAACCAAGGGCCGCATTTGAACTTGATCCAACAGCTCTTGTCTGTGTGGATTTAGGGTGCGCGTTTCCCCGGAAATTGCTTCGTTCAGTAGAGGTTCTTTGTTGCTGCAGGTTCAATTATGGAAGTGAATAGTGTTTTATAGAGAGAGAGAGGGGAAAAAAAACCCCTCCGTGTCATCCCAAAAGCCTCTTTCATTATATCTTTCATGTAAATGCCCAAGCAGTCATGGACAAGTCACTTTGGCTAACTAGTATGTAGCGATGATAAAAAGGAAATGTGCGCTTGTATAATGCCTTTCATTGGAGACGAATCAAAGCAGCACTCTTCAGCAGTTCAGTTAAGTCTGACAGACTCCCCATGGAGTGCATGTGCATCTGTGGGCAGGGAAGGGCTATTACTCAGTTTTTTCAAGTAGGTAAACCAAGGCAGAGAGTAGTGAAACAATACGGGGCAGTTTGCTCGGCGAGTCTGTGGCAGAGCTGAGATGGACCGTGGGGTCTAAAGAGCAGGGCAGCGCATCTGTGCAATGCCTACCGTAACAGGGCACTGGTCTTTGGGCCCTTGAGGTGGTTTTGTCATGCAAATTACTGGAGCTGGGCACAGAACCCAGAAATCCCACTTGCTACGTGACACTCCTTTTCCTTTTATATATCCCTAGCACAGCCCGATGTGTCCAGCGTAATTGCATTGTTTTCAAAGGATAGCTCTTGCGGCCTGATGTTTGAATGCTTGTGCAGTTTTGCATGTCCAATTATTTCTTCTGTGCCAAGTTTTGGAGGAAATCCTCAGATTTGCAGCAGGTGTGTTTGAAGCCCTGAGCCCATCCCTCCAATCTCTTACTCCCGGGGATGTTTGCTGCGCTGAGACGCTTCTGCAAGATTAATTGCCCTAAATGTGAAACTGCAGTTTTAATATTGGTAAGGGTGGGGGGAAATAGTCAGCTCCCCACTACTGTTTGGGGCGTGTCTAAACTCGTGCTTTCAGCTTGTCTGACTTGCAATAGCTTTTAACTAGTACAAACGATAGAACAATTTATTTTGCATGATGAGTTATAAGAATATTGCTCATACACGCAGAACACGACATTTTCAATCACATCTTCATTTCATTGGTAAGAAAAGAAACGATTTTCATATCTTGACATGTTTATCCTTTGGAGGCTGAGTCAATTATCATACTGTGTAAGAATTTGCTCTATAGCTCTTAGATCTGCTGGAATATTATCATGTCTTGGGAAAATCCTGTGTGGTGTATACCTGCAATTGTATAGGAAAAGGGATAGATTAAGGAGCTGTCTCTTGGTGGCAAGCCGGAAATTTAAGATGAATAAACTAAAGGTGCAGAGTTGAAGCGGTATTAAAGCTTTCCCTGGTTGTTCCCAAAGTGGTTTTAATTCTCCTTCGTGATGTTCTTTAAGTTGGTGAGTGACCCTATGTAGACAAGCCTGTGAAGAGGCTGGCTCCATTTTGACTACCATGGCCAGTTCCCCAGCTAGCATAAAGCAGCATTGCTCCATTCGAGTCCGTGCAGTCGATACCAGCCAAGGATCTGGCTTCCTATGGCTGTGGTTTTATCAGAAGCCCTGCGCAAGGGCCGTGCATCCCTCCAGGAGCAGATCTGGAACCAGGCAGTGATTTGGAGGGTCACTGGCCGGTTCCTGCCTGCTCCAAAGTAGGGGCAGTGACCCCCCCACATCGGTCATCCCTGTACTTGGCTGGGGAGGAGCACGGAGCCAGGCCTTTGTGTCCCCATGTGGCAAGGAAGGGGAGGCTGCTGATAGCTTGTGCAGGCTGGTGAGGATGGCAGGGGGAAGGTGCTTTTACCTCTTTATTCCCCTTCGTGGGAATGTTGGAACAGCCACGTTCTTGGCTTCTAAATTATTCTGCTTTTGGGGTTTTTGCTTCTCTTTCCATTGCAGAGAACGTATGGTTCCCACGTGTAGGACTTGACAAATACTCCTACGGAGGCTTCAGCGCAGAGGATTATTAGAGAAAAGGCTAATGGCAATGCCAAGTGCACATTCACGCAGGGCCATCAGGTTGCCTTCTCCCCCGCTACTGCTGCAGCGTACCCTGAAACTCCCTCTGTCTGTTAGGCTGTCAGCATTGCTGGCCTCAATTGTGAGTCAGGCCTGCAAAAAACCAAACCAAACCATGAAATCTGCTCTAAAAGAGATGAGATTCAAAGAATTGATGTTAGGATTTATATCTTTAAACTTGTATTCCCCCTGCATTCTCAGGTCTTAAAGTTTCACTGCCTTTGTGGTTTCAAGCTGTCCTCCATCACTAGCTAGGAGGGCGAGAAACTCTTGTTTGTTTAAAGGGAAGCTGAGATCCTCTGGAAAACTTGTCATCCCAGGAAGTGGGGCTTGGAGATCCAGGGCACCTTGTTAACATCAGGAGAGTTGGCAGCGCTGGGTTATGCTGCCATGGGCACAGGAGTCACTTCCCAGTCTGAGAAAAGGACTGAAAGGCTATTAGTAACATCGAATGTCCTGTCCAAATTTAGCGTAAGTCCGTTTTGTCATATGTATGAGTTTTCTATGCCAGCGATCATTGCTTGTAGGCATCTTTCTACTCTGGGTCTAAAGTAACCACGCCTGTTCCTCTTGTGCACTAGCAAGTTTTCCCCTGGCACTTACCGGGGAAGTGGTCTGGGTTGGGAAGGGCTCTTCTGACTTGTCTTTCTGTTTAAAGGTAAGAAAAACTGTCATCCCATTTTGAGAGCAGGTAAGGACCGCTTGGTTGTGTCGGCAGTAGAGAACGCAAGCGCTCGATTGTCGCACGGCGGTGTAGATCGAGTTGAATGGAGGGTCAGGGGTGCCTGTACCTCTGCGTCATGAGAAATCGGTTTCCACGCTGAGGCGGTAACAGCGTGTGCGTACTTTCTGTGCTATTTCTCGCACCATTGTTAATGGTGCGGCTGATTGGAGCTGAAAGTGCTGCTCCATTTGCTAGAATAAACGTAGCCTGGTAACTACTGGAGATGTCAGCTAGAGTCAATATAGCCCAAACCAGCTCGCCTTAAATGCTGAAGGATGGAGAGTTTGCCTCTCTTGTGTGCATCTGCCGTAACGATGCATTGTTTCGTGCGCTGGCATGTACGGAGGTTGCTCGGATAAAATGATCAAAGTGCAGTTATCCAAATGGATTCCTCTAGCAATATTCCTTTGAGCACTGCCTCACTTGACACAGCTCTGTTTCTGTGGAGGTTTTGTGCTGACTTTTGGTTTCTCCATTATTTAGGTTGTTATGTTTTTATAGCGTTGTATTAGTCATTAGCTCCTTTTACTCTGCTTAAGTTTGCCAGCCATGACTAATGAAGATTTCTGCTGCGGGTCTTTTATGGAGAGGTGGCTAGAGCTGGTTAGGAGATGGGCTCCTCCTTTCCTCAGCCCCCACTAAAAATTTTTGCACGGGGAAAATTCTGGTTTTCGGTAGAAAACTGACCTCCTTTGGTCCCGTATTGAAAGATTCAGGTTCAGGAATGCTGCATGGGAACAACCCGTTGGGGTGCTTCAGAGCCTCATTTTTTAGAGCCTGGCTCTCCACCCATGCTACGCAGCCCCCCACACATTGCACAGCCCCCCTCGGGGGGGGGGGGGTGAAAGCAGTTGGATGTCAGGAGTCCTCATCGTGGTGGCTATTGGGAAATACATTTTGGAGAGATTAGAGGGGGGGGACGTGAGGGGAATACCTAAGCTCCCCGAGCCGCTGCAGAAGAATAGCTGAATCTAAACATTTTGGTTTTCAGCAGAGAAACTTCTGCGGGTCAAAAACCCCATTTTCATTCTGAAAACATTTTGGATGGAGAAGGTTCAGCCTGCCCTTAAAGCACGTGTCGTGGTGAAGCCGGTCCTGGGCGGTGCAGGGCTGGCACCATGTCCGTGAGCCATGCAGAATGTGCTCTTCTCACTTGACTCCCATCAGCCATCTCATTATTTCAGGCAAGTGCCCAATTTATTCACACGCTTGAGTGTTTAAAGCGAGGCACTTCAACCTGTACTTAGCAAGGGCTTTGTCTGGGTGCCTATTCAGCAGTACCGTGTCCTGGGAAGCCCCGTGTGTCACCATCCCTATCCCTTCTGCAGTGGTGGCAGCTGGAGCCCTGCGGTGAGCACGGGACCCGATCGCGCCGGTGCTGTACAGACAGACAGACCCTACCTGGGAGGGTTTCCAATCAAAACACACACAGGGTGGGAGCAAGGGAGGATTGTGGTGCCCATTTTGCTGATCGGGGACTGGAGGCCAGAACCTGCTTCCCCTGTTAGGTGTGGAAGTGGCGCTTTTGTGTACTGAAGCGTGACTCAGTGTCGCACTACTCGAGTCTCTGGAAATCATTGCTTTTGCAACCTTAGTTTTAAGACTAAGTCAGGGAAGGGGAGGAGAAGGAGGAGGAGGCCGTCTGTCAGTGGCAGGGACTTGAGCAGGCTGGAATAAGCTCCTCTGTGGATGCTTTATGTGAGGCATAGTGCGATTTGCCCAAGGTAACAGCGTCTGTGGCAGAGCCAGGAACTGAAACTGCATCTCCAGGGGGCCAGCCTGACCTCTAAACCAGAAGACTGCAACTTCTCCTGACTGCCCCAGGGCTTGCAGACACATGGCCCTGTTCTTCATGCTGGGATGCCTGACGCTGGGCTCTTAAACTTCTTATTTAAGAAGCAAAATAAGTGGCCAGACCTTCCCAGGTGCTCAGCATCTGGCATTACCCACCAGGCATTTGGCATTCCCATCTAGGTCATGAACCCAGAGCACGATGCCCTTGCCTAGCGGTCGTTTAGTGCGAGCGCCGTTGGCATAGCCCCCCGGCAATGGTCCCAGGTCGCAGCCATGGGGCCTGAGCAGCTGGAGAGATGAAACATGCCGTTAAGGACGGGGACCGTCGTAATACGTCGGCTTTGCTCGGTTGGTGTCGCGATTCCCCGCTTGCTCCGTGCGCCTCTTTCGTGCAAAGCTTTGTCTTCCGTGCTGAGCAGCTCCGCCAATGAGCTGGAGTCTGTTAGACCATCTGCTCCTGATGATTTTGGTCCAGGTCCCAGTGCCCCCAGCTTTGGCTGGTGGAAATGATGCTTTTTTCTGCTGCCGTCTATTTTCAGAACTCGACCAACCTTGCATGTGCTTCTGGGGCTGGGAAGCAACCATTGCCTTAAAACATAATCTTTCTCCCTGGCTAGGAGAGCACTGCTGCAGCTGGACAGCTCCATCCAAACTCAACCTCAGCCCTGCCTGCAAGGCTGATGTTGCTGTGCAGGAAACCTCCCTTGGTCCGGCTGGAGAGCCGTGACTTGGAGCCGTGACCTGGCGCCCGCAACACCCTTCGGTGCCGGTTCTGCGGTGGGCAGGGGAGGGCAGCCCTGGTCAGCTCTGCCCTTGGCTGCAGCTGTTGCAATCGAATATTTCTGGAGGCTGCCTATGTGAACTCATTCCTGCTATTTTTATACGGTGGCAGCGCCTGGAAGCTCTGGTCAACATTGATCCTGTTGTGCTATGTGCTGTGCAGACACAGGATGAAGCGAAGGCCCTGCGGCAAAAAATTTGTAGCCAAACTGGGCAGGGCAGAGGGAGAATTGATGGGCCTCTCTGTCCTGAGGACATGTCTCTGAAAGGTGAAGCGACTTCCCCAAGGCCATGTGGGAAGCCTGCGGCAGAGGCAAGAGCTGAGCTTGGGTCTTCTGAATTCTCGTCCAGCATCTTTATCCCAAATTGCCCAAATGAAGGGGTTGTGGGGGGCACACTCGGCTTGTCCAGCTTCTCCCAGGTGGAAAAGTGGGTCTTGTGCTTCATTGCTTTCTTTCACGTGCAACCTGTGGCAGGGACCCTAACCCAAGGTGACGTATTTTGGGAGCTCTGGAGAGCATAGCGGGGAGTTCATCAAAGCACAGGCTTTCTCCCTCACTGAAGGAGCTCTGTAAATCTTAGCTCCAGGTATATGCTATTGAGATCATAAATTACCATTGTTGCCTCTTGTGCTTGTACAGCATCTCTCAGCCAAGGAGAATATGTGCTCTCATTCATGTCTCTGCGCTTACCAAGTCTCATGGGTCCCCTGAGAGGGGAGTGGTGCCCATGTCGGGAAACTGAGGCACGAAGAGGTAGGTTGACACAGTCAACGTGTCGGGGACATAGCTGGGAATAGACACGGGGATGCTGACTTGTGCTCTCTTGCTCTTACTGCATTCCCTTCCAAAGCAAGGGATGGGACCCAGGAGCCCAGGCCCATGCTCTAAGCATGAAACCCTGTGCTGAATGAGATGTTAAGGTCTTTCTGAGTATCTCCTGTTCTTGCTCTGGGCTCCTTCCTTCCTCTGCCTGTTTCCTTACGTCTCTCTTGACACTTAGCCCATCTAACAAGTGCTGCTTTTGGAAGGCATTAAGTGATTCACACTCAAGTTGCAGCAAGGGAGGTTTAAGTTGGATATTAGGAAAAAAACTTTTTCACTTGGTAGCACTGGAATTGGGTTACTTAGAGAGGTGGTGAAATCTCCATCCTTGGAGGTGTTGAAGGCCCAACTCAACAACACTTTGGCTGGGATGATGTAGTTGGGACTAATCCTGCTATGAGCAGAGTGTTGGACTAAATGTGACCTCCTGAGGTCCCTTCCAACCCTAATTTTCTGTGATTAAGAGCTGGGGGAAGCCATTGAAAGAGGGTTGCATAGATGACCCTGAATGAGGAGAAGCAGATGCCAGGCAGGCACCTCTTCTCCACGAGCCTCTCGGGGCGCAGCCATGGGCGCTGCCAGTAGGCTGTGAGCACAGGCATGCACCTGTGAGAGCAGCTGATGAAACGTGACTTGAGGGCTGCGATAACTGTGCTGCATTCATGATCTGCTCGCTCCAGGTGCCTTTGGCGCATCTGTCCTGCATTCAGGGGCACTTAAACTTTGCTTTAGAAAGCGGCATTTTGCCAGACACAGCCCGGAGAGCCGCAGTGAGGGGCGGGGGAGCAGGTTGCAAAGCTGTTTGCAGGCAGGTTGGGGATACATCACCAGCTGCACAGTCACAAGCTGACAGCTCCAAGCAAACGAAGAGACTCGGGTGGTACGGCCTGACTGTCACACCACCGGGCTTGGCCTTGGGAGCACTTCCCGCTGCTTCCCAGGAAGGGCTGCCAGATGTCATTGGAGAGCCAGCGTCTCTGCATAGCAATGATTTCACTGGAGCGACTCCGGGATGGGAGCGATGCTCAAGAGAAGAGGTGACTTTCCCCCGGGAGCCTAAGTGCCTTCCTGGCTGCCTGCACCTCCTGTGCCATGTAGGCTTTGCCAGTCGCGTTCAAGGCATTTACGAAGGGAATGCGTCAGCGCTACAGGCCTCGCGGCTAAACTCGCCTGGAGCTGACTCGAGCGATAATGCAGCATGGGGTGCAGCCAGGTTAGAGAGCCAAGGCCTGCGATGATGGCAGAGCACCCGCAGGCTGTGACAGTGCAGGATCAGGGCCAAAATCTCTTGGCATTACAGGGTTTTGGATCTAATAGAGTCCAGGGCCTGGACTATCACTCCTGCTGCTGGGTTGGTTGTGCTTTAATCACCGCTTGAACAAGGGAACCTCGCTCATGGCCAGGTGCCTTTCCGACATTACCATCAGTGGGACTGCTTGTGTGAGGAGCTGCTCGTGCCAGTAATGAGAGAACTGGTCAGTTGTACCCATGTTTCTGGTCTATGTTGCCTTCAGGTGTTTGCCAAGCGGACTGGTGGCTTTGTTTGGAGGTTGTTTGAAGGCTGACTTCACAGATCTAATGCTCTTGAGTCTCTGGAGAAAAAATATTTAGATATTTATAAAAACAAATCTCTTCCCATCCTAAAAATGTGGGGTTCAGCCTGCCCTGATGCTGCTTCTTCCCTGCAGTTGTTATCTAGGATGTGGGATCTGCTGGTAAACAGAGAGATCTATAGATATATATTGTTTCTTTTAGTTTTTATTTCCAGTTTAATCTTTAGAACAAACTTCTTCTCTTTTAAGCAAATGTTTAGCGCTGAGATTGACGTGACATTTCCGTAATTAAAGAGAGCCGTTGGCTTGTGTAATTCTGGAAAGCCAAGTCTCATCAGCGAGATAGCTGGGATTTGATTTTTCATGTACTCGACTGTCTTTCTAGGTTCTGGTACTGAACTGTGCTCTGTGGGTGCAGCTGGAATTAGGCTTGTTATAGCAGCCTCTTGTTATTGGGGAAAGCATCTGCAAGCCAGCTGCTGTGTGTGCATGTCTGAATTTTCCCACCCCGCTTGTGAATTGTGGGTTGGTGACGGTTGGGTTGGACTGGTAGGTCCTGTTCATGGCTGATCCAGTCCACCGGCTTGGAGCACACGCGTGTGCTTGCCTGCCGTGGATTGAGTCACTCGTCCCTGAAGTCGCACCTTGTCCGAGGGAGCTCTGGGTTGTTTGAAGTTTTGTTTTTGGGTAGCAAGGATGATTTAGGAAGGCACGAAGCAGCAAGGCCAGGGAGCAGTTTGCCACTGAGTGTGAAAGGCCACGTCCCTAATGATGATGGAGAAAGCTTGTTAGGAGAGAAGGACAAAGAGACGGAAGGAAATAATCTTCCTCCCTAAAACGGATGGAAAGTGAACAGGGCTGGCAAGTCATTTTCCAGGCTGCTGTTAATGCACCTTGGGAGGAGTGAGGGGCTCAAATCCCGCTCCCCTGGGAATACACATCTGTGAGAAGGGAAGGTGACAAATGATTGCATCAAGCCAGGGTAAGGCAGTGGGGAGGGCGAGGGACAGACTTACTAGGAAGAAAGCTCGGCAGCAAGAAATACTCTGCCACCAACTCGCTGCATTCCCCTGGGTAAGCCACCCCCTGCCCGTGCCTCAGTTTCATCCCTGCTAAAAGTGGGGATATCATCCTCTTCTCCTCCCTTTGTCTAGCTAGAGTGGAGCTTTCCAGTCCTCTTCAGTGCCTGACACAGCGGGGTCCTGACCTCAATTGGCTTGTCTAGATGCAACCGTAAATCTAATAATCATCATCCTCATGCAGGGGGAAAGGGCTTGGCTGTGTCAACAGAACAGGGGCAGACTGGGACCTGAGGCACTGGTAGGACACTATCATGTTGTCCAGCTGTGCCGGGATTTCATGTGGCTGGGAGCCTGCTGAAATGTGAGAGCACAAGATGCTTCTCCCTGCCTAACACTGAAGGCAGTGAGGGGGAAGAGGCGTGGGGGCAATGGTTGGTGGCTCCAGGAGGGGTAGGAAATAGGGGATGCCGGAAGATCTGATCTCTCAGCTTGCATGGAGAAGGGCCCGTGAGTCCTTTTTGCAGTTAAAATGCCACTGAGCCACGCACAGTATCCAAGACAGCCACCAGGAACCTGCTGGAATTGGGCGGAGCAGCCAAGCTGAGCGATCAGTCGCTTCGAGGAGCTGTACCGGTGCCAGAGGTTTGTGCAGTGATGTCCTCGGATAACCTGAGTACCAGCAGGGGTGGGCAAGGGCCATGCTTGATGACGGACATCGCAGCAGCCACCGAGGTGAGGGCCGTGGTGCATGCCAAGGACTCGGTCCTGCTCCCCCTCGGGGCAGCGGGGGGTTTTGCTGCAGAGCTGGAAGCAGCAGACTCAGTGGCCCATTGCCCGGCACCACGAGACCCCCTGAAGGCTCCAGCACATTAACGGTGGCTGGTGGAGGAGGGTGAATTTGTCCATGCCCTTAGGAGCTGGAAACTAAGCAACTGGGGTGTTGGGGAAAGTGCTTCTGACCTGAAAAGCCCCGAAAGAAAGGAGCACTGTGAAAGGATTCAAGGGCACTATTTGGGTCCGTGTCTAAGGAGGATGCGTTGCCCACTGTCCAGAGCACAGGAAGGGGATTCAGCTCTTCTAGACTCTGCTCCTCACTTACTGTGTGACCTTGGGCAAGTCACTTAATGTCACTATTTTCTGGAGCAACAGTGATGTCAGTAGCTCTGCACCTCGGGGACATTGTGAAGACTGGCTGAGGCTGGCAGAGGGTTGCAGAATCCTCCAAAGCAAGGTGATCTTGTTCCTTATTTATTACCGACCACTCTGCGGATGGCCGTGAAATGGAAAGTAAAGGACGCCTTTAGGATATGCCGGCTCGGAAGAAAACTCAGGGGCTGGTCACCAGAGGAAAGCAACTGCCTTGTATGTCAGATCAGCTCTGGGAGGCTGTGCACAAAGGCGAAGTGGCATCATTTGGGGAGCTGGTCCGGCATGTGGTGTGGGGGAGTCCGGCTTGGTCAGCTGGGAGACGTCCCCCACAGGAGAGGGGACCTGTGTCTAGCCAGGCTGTTCAGAGCCTGTGTTTCAGCAGCAGGTGCCAGGTTTCTGTCTCCCGTTGGCGTTGCTGGTCCTTGGAGAGCTTTGCTTTCTGCTGAATATTTCTGGCACGCTCCAAATTTTTTCCTATACTATTTAAAAAAAGAAAGGGAAAAAAACCCCCAACAAACGCACGTTGCTTGAGGACCGGTTGGCTGTTGCTAAGTCCCGGCTCTGGCACTGCAATGCTTTCCTCTCATTCTGCATTCCCAAGGCTGCAAGCCAATGCTTGCAGCGTTGGGGGTTTATATATAGACCCTCAAATCCACAGTGAGATGCCTTAAGTTATTCACAACTTGTTTGTGGATAATCCATCTGAGGCCATGTAATCTTCTGCTACACGGCAGGCCTGATGATCCGGACAGTTCTTCAGATGCCCAAAATGTGGATTTAGGCATCTAACTTTTTATGTACCTGAATCTGAAAAACTGAAAAAGTCAAGCCAGTGTTTCCATAGGGTGCCCGGTGAGCCTGGGCACTTGTATCACAGTGCCAGCTCGAGACTCTCCTTTGTGCTGTGTTGTATGTTGTGTTGGGTATGTCACGGTGCGCACGGGAGGTAGTACACTAAATAGCACCAAGATGCCAAGTCACAATTCAGCTGAGGACAAAGTTAATCGCATCCTTTGATTTTCAGCTTGCGTAGTGTGGAAATCCTGGGATGAAGTTACAGAGACAACTCATGCCAACGTTAACCCTGCTGTCTGGCCACAGGCTAAGGAACCAAAACTTTCTGGAGGGAGATAGCTTGGCCAGCTCTGTCTCCTCCATGAAAGGTCTTCTACCATCATGGACCTTGTTAAGCTAGTCCAGATTCTCCAGTGACTCTGCCCAGTGATATTAAAGCCGGAAGCTGATGGTTGCAGGCAAGTTACTGCAGCTCAAACCGAGTTGGCAGCTGTCTCCCCATTGTAGGGGTGCCTCTTCCCTGCTCCATGGGGCCTGGTGAAGATTTGAGTGCATTGATGCTTTCTTAAGATGGAGAGAGCTGTGGTGTGCTGATTAGGGCACTATCTGAGGATGTGAGAGACCTACTTTGGCTGGCTCTGTGCGTGACCTTGGGCAAGTCCTTTAGTTTTGTGCCTGGGATAATGGGCTTGGTGAGGATAATGCAATACAGACGGTGGGGCGCTCCGTTCTGGGGTGATGGGGGACCTGAAGTCTCTCCGCGGTCCCTTTGCCTCTTGGAGGCCAGACTCAAGCGCAGAAGGGTTGCTCCACGCAGGTACCTGCCTGTGCCAACCTGTCCTGCTCCATGCAGTCTGCGGCACTTTATTTCCAGGAGGGCTTTATTTAGGCACCGAGTTGGAAAGATGTGAATGCGGAAATGTTCTACCTCAAGGTTTCCACAGCCGCGGAATAAAAAGACATTTGGAAAATTAAATATTTCTGTCAAGCGCACGATAAATCTTTTGCTGTTTAGGAAGGTGAGAAATTAAAATTGCAAAACAGGCAGTGAGGGAGTGAGCCAACGTGCGTGGCTGGGTTGGCTGGGCCTCCACACTTCGGAGAGATGCTCTGCAAGGGAATCGGCAGAGAGACAGGGCTCTGCCGTATGCAGAGGAGGCTGAGAGCCCTGGTACGGGGAGGGCTGGGGTGCTGGTGTGCACGGATGGATGGGGTAGCAGAGAGCACTCTCTGTGCAGAGATCAGCTGGCACCCGCCTTCCCCTTTATTTGACTTCTTTCTAGACATTTTCCTCCTGCTTGTAGCTGTAGTGGTGGAGTACTATGAATATGGGGAGGGGAGGAACGACCTGGATATAACATGCAAGAGGCAGCGACATGAAGAAAAGTAGGTGGCAAGTCAGGAACTATTTGGCAAATGAAGATGCAGTTCATAAATAAATGGACAAGGAGGAAAAGCATCTGCTGGCTGGGAAGCTGTGAGCAGCTGGGTTTGGCGAGGGGGAAGTTGGAGCAGTGCGAAGAGGAAATTGTAGCGCACCCCATGACTGTTTTAAGACTGCTTCAGAGCTCCCCGGCGGATGGACGTTGTCCTCCTCCCCCTTTTTATATGAGCACCGTGTCCGCTAGGCCTTTTGAATCCCTAAAACCAGGTTTCACTACAGAAGCGAAAGGCTTAACAGACCTGCTTTGTTACCCCAGAGAAAGGACCCTTGGCCCCCCCGGAGAGGTCCCTCTTGCCTTGCTCCTCCAGCCCGCACCCGTTCTCATCTCCCACTTGCTCTGCTCTTACCTTGGGCCTGTTCCTGCGAGCACCTGCCCGGGAGCCAGCCCCGCTCGTTCGAGGACCGGGCACTGACACTGTAAATGATTTTATTGTTCACCCCGGCAGCATTTGAGCACCTCGCAGTCATTAGTGGGTTCTGTCCTTGTGATGTCCCTATCGGGTAGGAAGCTGAAGTCTCATTTCATAGACAGATGCTCAGGATAGAGGATACGGATTGCTTGTGGACACACAGAAAATCTGTGACCAAATCAGTTCTTGCATCCAGGTTTCCTGAGACCTTGTCATGCCCTGTGCACGAGGCCGTCCTTCCTACTGCACCTTTGGGGAACGGCATCTGCGCTAGATCTTCAGCAGGAGCGAACTGGTGGAGCTCTTGTCGGCTTCACCGGGGCTGGGATGACCTGCCCCAGCCTTGTGTCAGAAAGCAGCGCTGGATCAGCACCGGCATCAACCTGCACGTGGTGCAGAGTGTTTCTCTGCAGCATGTCGGTTGTATCACAAACCTTTTTGGAGCAAAGGAGGTTGGAAACGGGGGCAAAGGGGAAAATCTAGGAAGTCATTTGTATGCTAGTATGAGAGGGAGTGAGTGCTGTTATTGGCATGCAGCTTGGGGAGATAGATGTATTATGATTATTTCTATGTGCATGCCATCCAAAAAGAGCAGGGTCCCAGTGCATGTAGCGTGGCAGCCTGCACCTGCTGCAATGAAATGAGGCAGGTGGGAGAGAGGGATGATTCTTGCCCCCATTTTACAGCTGGGGAACTCGGGGCTCAGAGAGCAGCACTTTGGTCAGGGTCACCAAGGGGGAGTTTTTGGCCAAGCCCAAGACCCCTGTTGGCCGACCCCATGCCTTGGCCCGAAGGAGATGGGACCATTTACTGTGCAGCTGTTTCCGTAAGGAGGGAGTGATATCCCAGTGGCTGCGGCTTGGGTGGGGGCACCCCCCGTGCAGCAGAAGCTGCTCCCGCAGGAGGACAGGTGCGGGCTGGATCACCTGCTTCCTCGCTGGCTCCCCGAGCCCCTGAGCGAAGGTGAGTGCTGGAGCTGAACGCAGCAACCCTTCTCCTCTCCCCTCGCCCTAGTGTGGCCCTGGCAACTCTTCTGGCTTGGTTACTCTGGCAACTAACTGTGATCAGACATCACCAAGCAGCTGAATTCACCCCCTTGTTCCAGGGAAAATGCTCTCATTGAAGCAGAGTCTGAGCAAAGCCTCCTGCCTTTATTCCGCTGAATGACACCAACATCCATTTGTACACTTATTAGTGTGTGCGCGGATAAGGAGCGAGGAACGAGGCGAGCTGCAGATGAAAGGCAGCGGCGGGCACCACCGCATGCTAATCAGGGCAGCCCAGGTTTCTTCTTCTGCGAGTCTGGGGTCCTGGGCATCCCCCCGGGACACGGGCAGCACCCCAGCACCGAGCGGAGCCAGCCAGCCACGCTGACCCTGGGTTTCCAACTGGTGGGTGGTGGAAGGGGCTGAGGTTGGTTTACTGCTCCTGGTCTCTCAACATAATCTTAGGGAGCAGCAGGTGGGGAGATGCTCGTGAACAGGGACGATGGGGGATGGGGATAGAAAGAAGAGAGCGGAGAGGATACCGAGGAAAGAGGACCGCGGTGTTGGCAGAAGATGGTAGGAGTGGGAAGCGCCTCTCGTAGGCATTACAGCTGATGCTAAAATAGAGATCTCGATGTCAACGGGAGATGGAAATTCTCCTGCCCTTGTCCCGCCGGGATAAAGAAAGTCTTGCAAAGCACTTCTCTCACCCTGTTTGTCGGCTTAAAGCGGCAACAAAGGCGTTTATAGCGCCGGGGCTGTGTGGCTGCTCTGGGAGTGAGGGAGCTGCACAGAATGATAATTGGGTCTTTTTTCATTTTTTAAGAGGCTAACAGGCTACTGCACAAAGTAATTAACTGGACAAATGGATCCAGCAGAATTTGTTAGCGTCGATGGCAACAATAAGGCAGGTTGTTTTTTTTAAAAGACCTTGTGTCATCAAAAGGGCTCCAGGTTGGGATGAGCTTTTCAGGAGACAGATAAAATAAATGAGACTTTTAAAAGTAATCATTGTCTTAATAGTAGTGTGTGCTGTATCCACCTGGTGATTGATACCAGGATGGCTAGGAAAAAAAAAACCAACCCAAAACAACCAGGCTTTAAATATGCCTTGTTGGATGGACAAGCCTTAGCCTCTGCTCCTTTACTTGCGTGCAAAACGGTCAGCTGCCCATCAAGCGTGTGGCGATGGACAAGGATGCTATGGACAGTCCTGTTGGTACGTGTAATAAAGTAACCCCCTCCGGCACTGACCACTGTCAGAGCCGCTTCAAAAACCCGGTAGCTGGCAATTATGAAATAATTTTCTGTGTGCTGGAAGTTTCTTCCTTGCCCATGTTGGGGAGAGGATGGAGGAGGGAGGGACTATATCCCTTACAAACTCTTTAAACATGATCCCAGCTCAGGGGCGGGCAATTATTTCGGTGGAGGGCCGCTTACCGAGTTTTGGCAAGCCATTGAGGGCTGCATGACAGGCAGGCAGGGGCAGATAGATATAAATTTTCTAAATTTTTTAGGGGCCTCATGGATAGAATGGCCGCTTATGGCCCATGGGCTGCATTTTGCCCACCCCTGTCCTAGCTAATGCAGCACTGGATTTTTTTCCCCTAAAAACACTGGATCCTCTTCATCTGTTGACGTTGTTGACTTCACATGGCGTTGAGTTGTGCAAGTGAACGAGCTTGTTGTGTGCGTGTTGAAGAAGTGTTGATCACCTTCATAGGATCATGGTATCAGTTCTCTGCCAAGTGTAGTCAAGTCAAGTGAAAACGAATGGCTCCGTATCCATCACAGGGGGGTAATGTTCATTCATTATTGTACAATCGGTGACCGCAGGCCATGGGAGTCTCCCATGCATCTCTTGCTCACTTTTATACCCTCCAGCACTTATTTTGCACCCTGATCTTACCCCGTTTCTCTCCCTCTCTCTCTCTCTTTCACTCCTTTTGCTTTCTCCTTGCATAAATGATGGCGTTTGGAGACAGGGAAGCAAAACCGACGTTGCGTTGCCCAGGGGAGATCTTGTCCCTGAGCTCTCAAGGAAAGTGAAAGGGATGTCCGCGCCGTGACAGCAGTAGACATTCCTGTTTTAGCTGCACAGATGTCTATCCTCATTAGGGCTGGGATGGTGTAGGTTACAGCACGGTGGCGACGGCGCCCTCGGAATGAGCGTGAAGTTGCTGCAAAGATATGGACGGGAGGAAAAAAATCCCTTCCTGATTAGCGAAAGAATTTTGTTCCCTTTTTAATTAGCTGGAGGATATTGGGACAAGTTGTAACAACGGCAGGGCTGGGGGATGCAGGGAGAGGAGCCGATGAAAGCCGGCTTTGTATTAACGTGGCAAATTTTATTAGACAGAGAGGGTGAGTGAAACATGACAGGCGAGCGGTGCGTGGTGCCTCTTGAATTTGAAATAGCCCCGTCTGAACCAGCCTTTCCTCGGTGAACGGCACATACAGCGTATTTAACAGATCAAATGTTGCGAGAGGAACAAAGTGCTCCATCGGGGGGAAGCCTCACCCAGCTCGTAGGGGTTAATCGGGTTAAGGCTGATTTACAGGGTAATGATGAGAGCTTTTAACACTTGGATTACAACCAGTCTTTCGCGCTATGCCAGTTCCTGGCTTCCTCTGCCTCATCCTCGTGGAGAAACCCCGCTGGTTTCTGAGCATTTGTGATTCAGCGGTGAAGACTGATTGATGAATTGATTCAGGAGTGGAGGAAGCCGTGAGGGCTGGTGGGGAATTTTCCATACGGACTTTATTTTTTTCCTTTGGATGGAAATTTTTTTGAGCCCTAAAGGAGGGAAAGCTGTGACTATTGGAAGGGTATTTTTTCCCATCAAAAAAGCATCCCTGTAAACTATTCCCCCTTCCAATTTTCTCTAGAAACCCAAACACTTCAAGTTTCTCAGGGCTAAGTTGTCCAAGGGAATCCTTTCTTTTTCTTCTTCCCCCGATAACTCAGTTGACTCCCAAGGTGGTCCTGTTCTGATTTGGATCTAGGTCACGCCAGTGTCATCCCGCTGATTTGGGTGGGCATTATCCTCATTCCTAGCTGTGTAAGAAGTCAGTGGGGCCCAAGGTCTCCGCTTGGAGTGTGGACTAGCACTCAGCTCCTTGTGCATTGCTTCAGTTTGGTGGTGGAGCGGGCAATGCAAAGCATTGATGGCATGAGGGACGTGCCATTCAGCAATGGGGGGCAGCGGCAGGAAAAGCTTCCTGATGGCCCCACCACCAGGTCCCAGCCTTGATCTATGAAAGCAGCTTAACGTTTGTTAAGGGTCAGCTTGGAGTTTAGCTTGTGTTACACCAGCCAGGACAGCGAGCACTGTTGGGCAGGGCAGCACTTCTTTCCAGACAAGGGACATTTTGGCTGTGAAACTCCATTGCCACGGGATATTATTGAGGCCAAGAAGGCAGCAGATTTGGTCATTTGCCTAACACAGACGGACCCTCTTGTCCTCAGCATCATAAAGCAACCGCAAAGGGGGAAAGGAAGAGACTTTCCCTGGGGATGGGTTATCCCCTAACGGCCTGCTTTTCTTGCATCTTCCTGGAAGCTGGTGATACTGGCACAACTGGAGGCAGGATCATGGGCTTGGGTGAGACGAAAGTCTGATCTTGTAGGACAGTTTCCAAGCTCTGGTGGTAGGAGCTCCCCATGGCTAGAAGCTATCTCGGATCTGGAGTAAGCGTGGGCTGCTGAACCCCAGCCAGGCAGAGACAAAAGAAATAAAAACCTAGATATGTTGGTTGAGCTTCCTTTTCTGCTGTTGGTTGCTATGAAATGACTTTGCAAATGAGTCATCCATGGTACAATTAGCCTAACTGCTTCTACTCCCTTTGTGGAAAAAGCCTCTAGCCATCGCTGAATGGCTTTATTGCTAGGAACAAGATGATGCAAACAGGTGCAGCTCCTTTCTCATAATGCACTTCAGTCCACGGAGAGACTGCTCTAAGTGCTGGGCTTACATTCGACCTCCTGGATGATATTGCAGCTTAGACCTCAGTGTTCGGGGCAATGGTCTCCGAGGCACAAAAGGTGACATGGGCAATCAGCAGAGCCTGCAGCAGAACTGTTATCAGGTCATTAACAGGCACTCTTCAAACTATTTTAAAAGCAGATAACGAGTAGTAGAAGGTCTTCCTCAATGATAGGAAAGGTAAAAAAAAATTAAGTGGCCCTGCAGGGTGCAAACAGGCACAAGACCATGCTGTAGTGACAGGGCATAGGGGACATTGTGTGGTCCCCAGGAGCGGGCAATTAATTTTGGGTGTTGGGCCACTTACTGAGTTTTGGCAAACCATCAAAGGTTGCATGACAGGCAGCGCAGGGCAGATAAATATTAATTTTCTAAATTTTTTAGGGGCCCCGCGGGCCGGATAGAATGGCTTGGCGGGCTGCATTTTCCCACCCCTGAACTAGACTTACTTCAAGCTCTGCTCTAGAGCTGGGAGGAGTTTTCTTTTCTCAGAAAATGCTTTTTTAGCCAAAACTGCGCTGATTGGCCGTGCCCAGACATTTCATGTGTACCAGTCTAGCCAAATACTTCACTTTGCTTGGGGGGGATCATTTTAAAAATCCGTTGACTTGAATGGGGTTTTTTTTGCCGCTTTTGCTTTGAAGCAACTTTTGGATTTAGAAGCTGCTTTTTCATTAAAAAAAAATAATAATTAAAAAACGAAAATTGAAATGAAGTAGTTGAACCCAAGCGGACCATTTCTTTTCCTGTGCAACTTTTCAGTCTGAAAAGAAATGGCAAAGTTTATTTTCATTCCCAATGGACTCGCCATCATGCAGCAAGGCAGTGACTGAGGCTGAAATAGAGCCCAGGCCAGACCATGCCTCCGAGCCTGTTGTGTTAATACCGAGAACTGTTCTGGACCGCGTAGAAAGGTCCAAAACAGCATTGCACTGCTTATGGTGAGACGAGATAACCTTACTTTTTATCCTGGAAGATGTAGGTAGATAAGGGAGAAAAAGTATAATTAAGAGAAGAGTTTCTTGTGGTTTTTGCTATTAGGGGCTGGTCTGATTGGCAAGGAGCAGTTCCAGCTACTCGTGCATTCATGATGCCCGAATTATACATGGAAAGACTTCCGTGGCTTGCCCGTGATACTCGTATTAGCAAATAACATGAGTGGGAAAGAGTTAGCTGGGTAGCAAGGATGCCAGGGCAGGGAGTATGTGCCGTGCCATCTCGTGTTTCAATCAGGGGAGAAGACCGGGGTAGTGTTGTTATAGGAAACTCTTTCAAGCCATTAAATGCACTTCAAAGCTGTAAAGTTTTATATCTAAAATATATGAATAGTATAATCAAACAGGGAAGTGGCATATATAGGAAGGCTTGGATGAATGAGGCACTTGCCTTGCTATGTGGCGGATATAATCACGCTGGAGTAAGGCAGTGTTGTCTTGTGGTCTGGGTACAGCCCTCGGAGTCCCCCTGGGCGAGCTTACAAAGGTGAAGGCATTTGCCTGTGCCCGTCTTTCCTCTCCTCACTCCGCCTGCTGCTTGTATTTACACTGTAAATATAGAGAAGGGATAGTCTCTTACTGTGAGTGTATAAAGTGTCTAGCACTTTGTTAGGAGGCCATTACTGTAATACAAATAATAGCAAACGTCCACGATCGCACTGGAGCATAGTTATGTCTTGGCTGTGTGGACAGGGAAGCATGCTCTAGTCGGGATCAGTGAGTCCTGTGTTAGACATTGACAGCTAGAGGTTGGCAAACAGACTATAAACAGGTAGGAGCGCCCCTCCTCGCCATCTGTGAAGGCTAAAATAATTAATTATACTATTAACAAAGATATGCCCGTGCTGTAATTAGAGCAGGTGCCAAAATGGTAAATATTTGGCATGAAAAAAAAACCCTTTTAATTACAGAGCTTTTATTCAATTTCATTCCAAACGCTGAGTTTTCTCCCTTTCACCATTGAAACAGGGAAGAAAACTGACAATGTTCCTTTTCGACCTTGGCAGAAAAATGGAAATTTTGAAGAAAATGGAAAATCAATTCACAGAAATTGCCATTGTCTAGAAAAAAGACCTTTTTTTTTTTTTTTTGACAAAGTTGCTTGAAAATGTCAACCAGCTCTAGCCGTGCTGTACTCTGACAACATGTCTGTTCAGTTATTCACATAATGCAGGGGCTGCCTCGGAGCCCAAATGATGCATTGTTTGTGTTTTCAGCTCTTGTACTACGCAAGCCAGGGCGAGGGCGATGTGGGACGGCCCGTCTGCGTTTGGATTGAAACCTTGTGAGCAAGTGACTGCAATCGGCCTTTTTTAGAGCAGTGATTCTCAACCAGTGTGACTTGGGATCCTTTCAAGAGTGCCATGGGGTACCAGGCTGCATTAGCACTGGTAGCTGTGCAAACATGATTCACAAGATGAGCCCAGAGATTTCAAATAGGAATCCATAATGTCAAAAAATAAAAAAATGCTGTGGTCTTTCTGAGTTCTTTGCAACAGAAAAACAGCTCTAATATTTTTCCATAGTCAAAAAATGAGAGAAAAGTAAAAGCTGGCATTTTCTGAGGGATGCCTCGAGTCTACCGAGGGATGCCTTGAGTCTAAGAAGGTTGAGGATCGTTGCTCTAGAGTAGGGGTTGGCAACCCACGGCATGCGTGCCAGAGCATGGCATGCAACGTCATTTGCTCGGTGTGCCACAGCCAGCCTCAGCTCTGGGCATGGAGCCCGGGCTGCTTGCAGAGCCTGGGCCGACTGCAGCAGGCAGCCCGGAGGCTGTAAACAGCTGCACCTGGATCTGGAGCCTTGTCCGGGCACCGTGGTGGCGGTGGCGGCATGCACGCCTGGGGCACACAGCGGGGAAGGGGCTGGGGCAGTGCAAACCTGGCCTCTCCCTCACCATCTGCTTGGAGGCCCATGTGTACCCACCGCCAGCAGTGAGGATTGGGCCCCTTGCAGCTGCCCCTGGCATGCCAAGTTGAGGCATGGGTTGAGGTTGGGGTGACCTTAGCGCTCCAGCCAAAAACATCGCTGACCCCTGCTCTAGAGTAAATCAAGACCTGTCAGATGATCTGGTGGCAGTGTGTGGGCCTCTGATGCGACTAAAATAGGGTCGGGGCTGGATTAGGGTAGGGGGTCTTTGTAAGATGTGCAATAAGGGTCAGGAAGGGCACTCGCACTCTCTTTGGTCCCCACGTCCTCCTGGAGGAAGGACAGGACAGGAGAGCAGGGCTAGGGAAGTGGAAAGACCTCCAGCCCAGGTAAGCCGTTGTGCCTGAGAGACTGGTTCGGTACAGGAGAGTGGCCACGTGGCCTGTTTGATGTGGTGCCCCTCTCCACACCTTGATTTAGCCAGGTGGGAAGGGCTGAGACCGCTCTGGATCAGATGTCCTGCTGCGAGGTGTCACGTATTTCCAATAGGCCTACTGTTGATTTGAAGCAACATTTTTGCACGTGATCCCTTGCTGCTTTCTAGCTGACAAGCCCACCCAACCCCCTGGTCCTTCACCTTCAAGTTCTGCTGATCTGTTCCCAAGCACCCACCCAAATTGGTCCCCAAAACTATGTAGAAAGAGCTGCCTGGGCATCTGCAAACCCTTGCCCTAAACCCTGCTTGACTATGGCTAAGGAAGGCCTGTTTGCAAGTCCTTCTGGACTAACCTCCAGCTCTGCAATCTATTTATACGGCTCCTTTCCCTGGGCAGAGGAATAGAGTTCACCTATGTGTGTGAAGCTGCCGTGGCTTTTTCCTTTGACCCTTGGTGACGATTTGATTATGCAGCTTAAAGCTTCCTTCGCTTCCTCTGCACGAAGCAGACACGAGCATTTTACAAATGTTCGGAAGTGCCGGTGGCAGCAGCACAATGCCGATATCATTTTATTTAACTAGCTGCTGACTTTGCCTCTCTCCCACCTCCTCTCTGACCATCTGCCTTTTACCTGATTTAATTTTCACACCTCATCCCGCTGCTGGTTGTGGAGCCTGGCTCCACTGTTGCACCTCCAGGCCTCTGCAGTGAGTGTCCGGGCTTTCTCGTCTTATTGCCCTCCTTGTGTTTGAAGACGACAGCACCAACCAGATGGGGTGAGACGTGGTCAGTGGGGCCCCTCAGTCGTAGACGTTTGGTACCAGACACAGGAGCTCTTGAGTTCAATTCCTGGCTCTGCTAATAACAGTGCCATCCTTGCGGGGGTGTAGAGGGGAGGGAATAGCACTCGATTCCTCTGCCCTTGAACCAAGGGTGACTAAAACACAGTCTATTGACTGAAAGAGAAGCAAAGGCTGTAGGTGAGGCCTCCGTGGCCCAGTTCCTCACCTGTGCAGCAAGGTTAAAAGCACTCCCCTTGCGTGTCTATTCAGACCTTGTCCCCAGGCACAAATTGTGACTCTAACTGTGCTGGCTTAGCTGAGGTGGCATAGCTTTCTAGTGGGGCCTCTGTTACAGAAAGGTTTGTGCAGATATTTCTATTGCCTAAGAGAAAAGTGTGAGGCACCTCGATACTGCCTGTGCAGAGGGCTTGCACCCATTATAACTACATTCAGTAAGAAATTGCACGTATGAGTGAGTGATGCTCTACCCACAAGGGCATGTCCATGCTGTTAGTGTGCTCTCAAGAGCAGTCCTGTGAAGCACATGCTGCCCACCCATCCTGGACCCACACCTCAGACCCAGGAGCAAGGCAGGGAACCCATCCTGACTCTCAGGATCCATCCCCAGCGTGCTTGAGAGTGATGGCGGGGAGCGGCTTTACGGCCTCGTCCCTGGGTTTGGACCAGGAGAAGGTGGGCAGACTGCTTCTCAAGGGTGCTGCTGACAGCAAGACCTCAGGAGGGCCTTGCCTCTCTAGGAAGGCTGCCGAGGCACACAGCAAAGTCTTCCGAGCGTGGATGCAGATATAGCAGTGCAGCTGCAGAGTAGCAACACCACTCTGAGCAAAGCCAGCTGGGAAGATGCAGGTGCGCCAGTGTAACCGTGTCTAGGAGCTGCTGCCAGCAAAGCGATGTTGCTCGGGGCTCACAGCTCTTCATCCCCCTGCCTGGCATAGCTGTGACTGCAGGTTCTGCTGTATAAGCATGGCTAGGGTTATGCTGCTACAAAACCTGAGGGCAGACCAGGCTTTAAACTATTAGCTGTTTGAGGCAGGAATGCCATCGGCTTCAAGCAGGCCTGTAACTCGGCCAGTATTGGAAAGGAGAGAGCTCAAGAGGACCTTGCATTGCAGAAGCATGTCTGGAACCAGGCAGCTCTGCACAGATCTTGCTCTGATGTCCCTGGCTGGTGCATTACTAGGGCATGGCAGGCCCCATCTGGAGTCTGACCTTTTTTCTGTGTAGTGGACAGTGGATTTGTTTGCTGGCAGCCTCCACTTCCTTTTGCCCTTTTGAGCTAGGCATCAGGTGTGTCTGTGCACGTTGGCAGCACTCTTGCTTCTGAGCGTGGCAGGGTTTTGTGTGTCTGCAAGGGAACGGGTGTTTTCAGGTGTGGGCTTTGCCCTGGAGTGCTTGAGTGTGCTCAGTCCGATCTGCTGATTCAAGTGATAGTTAAAAGTTTGTGCATCAGTGACAGAGCAATCCATGATGCTGTGAATGGGAGCTGTGTCCTGTAGTCTCCGACAAGTTCTTCTACGTCCTGCTTTTGTCCTCTGTGTGTTTTTCCCTTACTTATAGTATTTAGTACTTCCATGATTTGCTGTACATCTCTGTGGTGCTGACCAACCTGCACCCCACCTGAAAAGGGAGTAAGTCTCGTGATTTACTGATGGGGAGGTGAGGGCACAGCAAGCCCATGACCTACCCAAGGCTGGAGAGGCAGGGCTGGGACCTGGGAATCCTGATGTCCAGGCCTGTCAGCATTGCATTGGCCTGCCCCGCTCATCGCTCACTCATCTCTGCTGGGATTTTGACTAGTGTCTCTCCATCAGCTCCACTTGTGTGCACACACTTTGCACCAGCCTTGCCCTGCTTGTGCCAATACAGCTGCATCAGTGGCTGCAATCTCAGCACAGGCAAGTCTGCAGCTCACACTGACTCATTAAATAAAGAAAGTGGTTTGAGATGATTACAAGGGACCTTGATTGCAAGCACAGAGTCCTACCCTGGATGGAAACGCAGTGCTCTCAGCTCTCCGACCCAGCTCATTTCAGTCTGCCCTTTCCTGGGAGAGGGGGAAAGAAGGAAAGCTGCCATCTTTTTACCAGGATGCAAAGAAAACCAAGAAAGTGAATAGTCATAATTTACTGGACTCTTGGGTAAATTTGTATTTCATTCTGATTATTGAGTGCGTTCCCTAATTGCAGCCATAAAAAGGAATAGTCCATCTTCTAAATGCAAACGGCAGCGCTGATTGTTATTTAATTAGTTGATTCCAGTGGTCGAGCGGTGAGCTTGGAATTACAATCGTCGCTCCTATTATTCCAGTAAGATTGCTGCATTAATTAGGAGAACAATGGGATTTTTCATTGTTGACATCTTAAGAACTCGCAACAATAACTTCTAAAATGGAAGGGATAATAAAGGGCCATAATGAATTTTTTCCCCTTGCTATGCAGAGCCCTGTAGAAAGGCACAAGTGTCTTGCAGCAGGCCTGGCCCTCTTCCCGCCTACATCAGGCTTGCTGGGAGAGCAGCCACTGTAGAAGCAGTAGCTGTTTTGATTGAAGTTCCTGGCCCTGCAAGGGAGAACATGAGTGATGCTGTAGGAGAGAAGCTGCAGCGCTGCCCCTTCCAGCCACGTGACTCCATGTGCCTGGAATGGCAATGGCAGGAGGAGAGCGTGCAGCTGGGTACCAGGGATGGCAAGGGAGAGGAGTTCTGCAGGATGCAGAGAGAAGTGGTTGGGGGACCAGTTTGACAAGTAAAAAACAAAACAGCTTCTCTCCATTGCTTTTTTTGCTATTTTCCCCGTGACCATCTCCGAGCTTTGCTAAGAAGGGTCAAGTTGGGACAGACCCTGGATGGGAGAACGGAGAAGAAAAGGCCCAGCATGCTGCAACGGATGAGGTCTGTATTTCAGTCGGCGGCTAACACGAATGCCTCCGTGGGGGCTGAGGGGGCCCTAGGCTGCTGGAGTCGGCCTTCCCAGTGCAGTTCTCCCAAGTGCAGACAGCTGGAGCAAACTTCTCCGACTTAGCCTCCCTCCAGCGAGAGCGGGCCACGCGGTCGCAGCGCTCGGCAGCGCGGAGCGATTGTGTTAGCCGGACCGTGATTGCGTTAGCGGCTGTTGGGGCATGCTAACTGGAGCTGTAGTCTCTACCCCAGGCAGACCAGTGGATGGAAATGAATAGCCCCTCTACATCTGAAGCAAAATGTGCTCCTCACTCATTTTGGCTAAGTTCAGGTTAAAGCCATTGTGAAGGTGAGATCATTTGGAGAACTGAACTGGGGATGGGAAGGTGAGTTAATACCCATGTTGCCGCGTCTTCACTGCTCTTTTAACCACAGTTTATTCATTGGGTTTAGTTTCCCCGATTTGAGAGGGATGTTTCTGCTGAGCAGACATTCTTCCGGATCCCGAGTTGCCCCTAATTGCTGTAACCCTCCAGTGGAAACGATCTGTCAGATGGGATTGGAAACCAAGGTCCTGAAAACCATGAGACTTTCTCAATTGAGCAATGCAGGGATTTGGGGATTTTATTGGGCTTTTTGTAAGGGAAGGAGCTACTAACACAAGTATCCTCAGGAAATAGTTACATTTTACGCGCCTAGATGCCTTCCTGATATAGGGCTCGCATGGAAGTAATTTCATGTGAAGAAGAGCTTCCTTTCTTTTTCATGTTTTTAAAGAAGATTTATTGCCTTTACTTTCAAGGAAAAGCACATGAAAGGCAGCATGTTTAAAACAGATAACAGGCAGTGGCGTATCGCACGCTGCAAATTAGCTTTTGGGGCTTGTGGCCCAAGTGATAATCCCAGCCAAGGATGGACACTGGGGCTGATGAGGTTATCTCGAATCATAATGGTAAAGATTCAATAAATGAGCAAGAATGACTCCCTTATGCTTCTCGGTAAAACCTAACCTCTAGCTCAGTGGTTCTCAACCTTTTTGGACTCAAAGCGCCCCTCAGAAAATGCCAGCTCTTCGTTTTCACTCTTTTTTTTGGAATACAAAAAAGATAATAGAGGAATTTTTGTGTTATAAAGAGCTCAGAAAGATCACAACAGGGCAGAGCGCTTCTAACACTGCGGATTCCTGTTTGAAACCTCTGGGTTTACCTTTTGAGTCATTTGCACGCCTAACAGTGATAACTAGGGACCTACTCAAATCACAATTTTGCACAGAATTGCCGGGGAGGGAAAAAGTAATAAAAATAACATGCTGGCAGCCAGTGCCACGCTCAGTCTACAAAATTACCCCTCTGCCACCTCAATTTGGGCAGATCCCTAGTGACGGCATCGCGTGGCACCCTGCAACGCCCTTGAAAGGCTCTTGGGACACCCGGGTTGAGAATCGCGGCTCTAGCTGCTTGGATTGCAGATGGAAACTCACCTGGGGGCAGTTACTTTATACCCGCGTCTGCATTATCTTCAGAAGTATCCGGTGCCGGATGCTGGGCTCAGTGTCCGATCCAGTGTGGCAGCTTGTGTTGGACAGCACTCCTGTTTGCTGCCCCAGAGGTGGCTGCATTTCAGACGACACTTCGGTAGTGTGTTTGCACGGTCAATGCGTTAAAAACCTGTTGCACGGAAATTCATCCTTGCTCTCTTGTCGATTTTGGCGTGTGGCAAGTATGGGGTCAGTGAGGTGGTGAATCCCAGAGTAAGGCACCCCTCTCCCAATGCTGGTAAAAGGCATTGTGTCCACGGGAATGGGCTACAGCTGCAGAGAAGACAGCTCTCCAGAGAGAAGGGGAAGCTCATCTGAGCCTGGACTATTTAGGAAGAGGGCTATGAAAGTGACGGGCAGGAGGCAGCTAGATTCCTGTGCAAAAATGCTGGTTTTATTGTTTTTCTCCTTTCTTTTTATTGAAAATGTGTTCCACTTAATGGCCTTTTGGGTGGTTTATTGCAATGTGGCTTTTATTGTAGCTGACTGAGAATTTGCTGGGATATTATGGCTTGGCAATAGAGAAAACACCAAATAGATTTGCTCGGGAAAAAACATTGGGGGGAGATATCAAAGTTAAAGTGATAATCGTTCCCAGCCAAGCCAGGCTTCATCTTTCCTAATAGCAGCTCTACTCAAATCGGTCTTCCCTCTGGGCTGCACGGTGTCACAGCCGGGCTGGGTTTTTGGAGAGGGGAAGATGTACTTTAAGGAGGCTGAGTTTGTTCCTCCTCCCTTTCCATCTCAGAGCCACATGAAGCCAGATTTTTTTTTTGGGGGGGGTGGCATCATGTTTAAAACCAGGCCCTTCTCCTCTGGGTTCTAGTCATGGACGTGCGGCTTGTGCAAAGCATTTAATTTCCTCTCTGTTTCCTCCTCCCACCTTTTGTCTGGCTCCTCTGTTTGGGTTGCAAGTTGTCTGGGAGTCGGCACGGTTGCTTATTAGGTGTATGTGTCCAACTCCAAGATGATGAGGTCCTGAACTGAGTCCCTGGGGAGGTTCTTGCTGCAGGGTTGTGAATGAAGGTTTACAGATAAGGGGTGATGATGATAAGCCAAAGGGGAAGGTCCTTGCCAAAGCAAACCCTTCCCTAATTCTCTCCCTCTTCAGGTTTATCATAGTAGAAGGAGACATATCCTGTAGAGGTTTGAGCTTGCAGCTGAAATGAATCTTGTGCCTGTGCTTTGGGGGCTGAGCTGGAAGAAGGGCAGAGAAGCTCGATGGATGCAGAGGTGATGGGGGTTCGTCGGGGGATATGGTGGCGGAGGGGCAGGATAGGCAGTTCTTGCTGGGAAGTTATCAAGCAATTGGAGATGAGGGGGCCGAGTGGTGACGAAGGGGAAGGTTTGCCCCCCTGCTGCTCCCCAGATAAAACCAAGCGGCGCGCAGGGTCTGTCTGCACCGTGGCACTCAGGCCTCAGTTTGCCCGTCTCTGGCATTCGTGGGAGCTCCAAGGCTGGTGTGAAAAAAGCAGGCTTGGATCTACTGCTCCTGGCAGGGTCTCCGACTGCCCTAACCTGCACTTATGCCCCCTAGCCTCCCACCTGAGCCCTGGCCCCTGTAGTGTCCTGCCAACCTAATCCATGAGTGAGTGTTTCACCTGCCAGAGCGAGCTCCTCGTGCTGGCAGGACTTCAGCTGAGCTTTTAGCCAGACATGAGTAGCTGGCGGCATTTCAGCATGGCCAAGAACTTAATGAACGAGCCTTATGCCAGAGCAGGGCCCGAGCAGCCAGGCGAGCTGGAGGTGTGTGCAGCCCCTGCTCCGCTCCAGAGACTGCAGCCCAGATACCCTTTCCATCTCCTTGATCCACTGCAGCAGCTTTCGGGAGGCTCCCACTGCGAAAGGGAGGCTGGCTCCTTCGGGGATCGTGGTCGGGGGGTAGGAGGCGGCGCGGTGGAGGAGAGGCGATGGGCACAGGTGGGTGCTGAGGTCGCGGGGGCAAGCGTGGGAGCCGAGGAGCAGGGGCAGCCGGCCCCAGGAGAGGCGCCCGATGGGGTGCGGGGAAAGAGGGAGAAGTTGTCGCAAGCCAGACAGGCTGCGGCTCTCACCAATCTGTCACTCTCTGGACTTGAGACGTGTTCCCCCGCCGCGTCTGTCACTCATTTGAAAAATTGACAAGATGCAAATTCTCCCGAACCTAAATTGGATCCCGACTCCTGGGAGACGGGGCGTCGGGCCGGGAGGGCGTGCGGGGATGATGGCAAGAATATGAATCTCGATCCCTGCTGTTTCATTTTGGCTTCTCACTCTTTGACTTTGAACTGCCGCCAGCCCCATGGGCTGGGGAGGGAAAGGGGGGAGCAGGGAGGACTGAGGTTGTTTTCTCAGTTTGTCCTCCCTCCGTAGAGGACAGAGCTGGGGAAAATACCTCCCAGCCACCCCAGGGAAGGATTGATCCCTGCACTGTCTTCTCTGTCCTTTCCTAGTCCTCCTACCCCCTTCCTTCCTTTCCCATCTTAGCTGCGATCTGCAGCACAAGAAAAATCCATGCTCCTGCTCCCTACACTATCTCCATAACCGGCTGTCTCCTGGTTCCTCAACTTCTTTTAATCTTTGTTTCCCACTGATAAGTAAAATGAGTTTTTTCGGTCTCCCCAGCCTTGAGTCTGCCAGCAGCAGCGGGACGTGGCCAGGGCCGAAGAACAGGTTTGCTTGGGCTGTGATTGGCAGAGTGTGTCAGGAGGACGTGGGAAGCATTTGTTTTTTAGTTATTTTAAATCTCTGTTGCGTAGTACAACTTTGCTGGCAGGGAGAGGTGCTCATCCTGGTTCCAGGGCCCATGGAGGAGCAGAGGTGGGGGTCCGGGGAGATGGAGGTTGGCTCTCCTGGTGGCTTGCACACGTGCGATCGGACTCGTTGGAGGTGAGGTGGAGGCGAGTCCTCCAGCCAGGAGGTAAGGAGATAAAAGAGCCTCAGGAGACAAGGAGATGAATAGGAGGGGCGAAGAGAAGAGAGCAGCAGGGAGAAGAAACAGCACTGACACGCTGGAGATCTGGAAGGAAGCCAGAGAGCGCCGCGCACAAAAGCCCGGGGAGCTGACAGTCAATTTACAGGCTCCAGGAGGGGCAAGGGGAAAGGAAGAAAAAAAAAATCTCTTTGACTGTTGTTTAAAAGAAGGTTATTTCCAATATATTAGTCATTTAATTGAAGCTGCTGTTTCACCGGCTTCACGCAGACATGAACTACCCAGAGGAGAGAGTCAGATGAGCCTCTGCAGCCATATGGGAAAATGCTGCATCTTCCTGACCTCTTTGCTCTCGTCCTCCTCTCTGACCCGTTTCTGGCGTTCCTCGGTGACTGCAAACTGCTCCGACTTGGGAGCAGAGGGACTGCCTTTCTCCAGGAGCCCCCACTGCCCCCAAGCCTGGTTATGTTATGAGGATGGAAGGTGTGCGTGCAATGGATCTGTCTGGAGAGGAGGGGATGATCCAGGATAAGGCAGTGGACTAGGATTTGGGCATCTGAGTTCAGGTCATGGCTTTGCCACAGACTTGTTGCGTGGCCGCGGTCAGGTCTTTTAGGCTGGTGTTTTCTAAGAAGCTCGAGGGAGTGAGTTAGGCACCCCATGTGCTTTGGGACTTGAGCACCTAATGCCCTGCAGGCTTCTTTGTACATCCCACCCTTCATCTCCCCTATCCTACAGAGAGAAACCATCTCTTTCTCTGGCCAACCTTTATCGGTCCTGTCAAGTGATGCTCCACCTGCCTTGGGGAAGGGAATGTCTCTCACCATGTGTACGAGCAGCACCTAGCACAATGCCATCTCGTTTTTAGACTGTGTAGGCTGCCGCTTCCCCAGAGCTGGCAGAGCACGCCGTTCGCCTGGGACGCCTGGGTTGTCTTCCCGTCTGTCTGCCACCTGTTCCTGCGCCGCCCTGCGTTCCTGTCTTCACGTGGTATTTTTGTTCTGCCGTCAATGCTGCAGCTCCTTGGGATCTTTCCTTGAAGGCAGATTTTAGACCTGGGTATCCCCCCTGGCTGCTTTGTTCTGCGGCACCCGTGTTTATCAGGGCAGCATGGCATTTGCTCTTTGGTGACTAGGTGGTAGCAGATGGTAGTATAAGGAAGTTCTTCCACCCTGTTTCTGGGATAAATTTGGCTGCTGGAAGGACCCTTCAACCTTGACCTTGCACTTTGCATGCTAGGGAACCTGGAGCTCATAAACCTGTTCCCATTTCTTCCTGCTCGTCGTGGCTTCCCTTTGGAGCAGCCGGTCTTGTCCTGGCAGGAGAGGCCTCGGGAGCTGTGCCTACTTATTCCAGACTGCGAGTTGGCTTTTAACTTGCAGATCAGTTTAAGACGCGGATGGATAAAATGGATTGCTTCTCTTGCCCGCTGGTGTCTTGCAGCTTTCCTTTAGGGACTCATGCAGGGAAGTGAGTCTTGAAGGACCCCAAACATGCAGGGGGAGAGCATGAAGAAATAGCATTTCTTCATCTCTGTAACGGGGGTAGTAGGAAGCTGCCAACTCGAGGGGGAGGGCAGGCTTGAGCAAGGCAGAGAGTTGGAGGTGCCTGTTGACAGCACTTTGGCTTGGCCACGTGATGCTGATCCCTCCTGCTCCTACCAGGAAAATATCACTAATGATCAGAAACAACAGCTCCAGCACCTCCTGCTGCTGCAAGTCGTTCCAGCATCTGCATCCATGGCTTCTCTGCTGCAAGAGGAGTGTCCCCTGCTGCTCCGGCACCTGTTCCAGCATCCCGGTTTCCAGCACCCGCTTCAGAACTTCCCTGCGCGAACCTCACCCCTTGCTGCTGCAACACGATCGCCTCCCGCTGCCCGAGCTCAGCACCTCTTGGCTCTCCTGGACCTCCAGTCGCTCTCGAATTGATGCCAACATGACTCACACCTTCAAAGCCAGCATCTCCCGTCCTGCGCTAGTTGCCATTGGCCAAATAATTTGCAAGATCACTCGTTCCCTCTCCTTCGCTCTCTGTGTTTCTCTTTTTTTTTTTTCCTGCTTGCACATTTTATCTTCTTATGGGTGAATCCCCAATTAGATTAGCAGAACGATTTAAATAAATCAGATGAAATCATGGCAGTAAGGAGGCACTTGGGAATGGAGGATGATCCAGCAGTGGAAAGAGCTGTGGTCCTGGTTTGGAGGGGTGTCGGGCAAAAGGGGCCAAAGGGGACATGTCCAGGTAGTTCATTTACTGGCCTGATCAGCCGCTGTCATCTTTGACAGGAATATAGATGCAATGGTTCTTTTTCACTCTGCCTGAAATTGCTTTGTAATAACAGTAGGAGTTAGAGAGGCATTTTTATTGATTAAACAATCGAGGCTATTTGTCTTTACAAAACCAAAAAATATAGAGGTGTCTCTTGCTGCTTTGCTTCCCGCATTACGTGCTGCTATTTATTGGGAGCAACCGTCTCGGTAATCAAGGTGATGTTTATGACAGGCCGGGTTATAACACTGGATTGAGATGGCATAACGGGAATCGAAGTTCAAAGGAAATCTTATGTAAATGCACTGGAAACGAGGGTTGGAGCTGGGACAGTGGGGGAGGAGAGAGGCCTGGCACTGGCTTGGTGCAGGGAATGCGTGATCGAGGGGGAAGGATGGCTTCAGAGGTGACTGCTCCACCTTCCCCCAGCAAGGCAGCAGTGATCCCTAAGACACTACTACTGCTGGGCGTGATTTCAGCTATTGGAAAACTTGTAGCTCCCAAGCAGTCCTCCTAACCCCTCTTTAAGGTGCCACAAGGCTCCAGGTCTCAAATTTCTATAGTTTTTAAGATGTATTGGGTTCACAGCTCCCTTTGCTGGCAACTGGAGCGTGAGCTACTTGCCTTGGATTTATATCCACACAGGAAGAACGTGGTCCTGTATGCCGGGACTTTGCCTGTTCTTTCTGAATGTGAAGGTACGTCCTTTTGTTGAGCCGCCTTTGTGTTTTCACATCGGTATGCAGGGTGGCGTTGGCATCTGTGTGATACCGATGCTCTGAATATCTCCCCATACCAGTTCCAGTTTGTCTGCCTCTTAAGCGATCTTTCGTCCTCACGTCTGTACTGTCGTAAGCGTGACTTGGTACTTGGAAATGTTTTCCCGAGTGTGTTTCTGCCATCTGGAGACGTCTTGTGTGTGGGCTTTGCATGTGTGACAGCATCTCTGTGGCAGTGGGTGTATTTGTGAATGGGTTTCGGTGCATTTGGGTCCATTTGAACTTGGAGGGGGGGGGGGGTCTCTTCCGGAGGATGTTTTCTGCAGCCCGTTGCAGCTGTCCTAGCTGTCTCTGACGTTGTGTCTGAGTGAAAATCCCTGACTTAATGTGGCTCAGGCATTGGATAGGAGAGAGCTGCTCGCTTTGCCAGCACCACACAGTGGTGTGCTGGAGAGAGCGTGGATTCTTCATGGGTCTGCATTTCCCATGGCTGCGTGGATCGAAGCTCCCTTGCCTCCCGTCTTTGGCAGGCGGACAGAGGGCAATTAGAAGCCATTGCACCATCAAGATAGGGCAGTTTGCCCTAATGTAAATAAAGCAGCTTGAGTTTGACTGAATTATTAAGAGATCATTTTAATCCCAACATTGATGCCGGCTTGTTTGTTCCAGTTCTTTGGGGCTTGGTATAAAACCTCTCTAGTCACTTGACTGACTGAGGCTGCCAAACTATATTCATGACATTCAGTTTCTTGTCCAGAACTGGGAGCTGCAGCATACAGATTGGAGGAGAAACCAATTCAGCTTGAAATGCCATAGGAGATGGCGGTGTTTATACAGTATCTTTTACACGCAGTATGTTTATGGATGCCACGGCTGTCTTCGTCTTGTTGTAGTGATGTGTAATGATGCTTGCGCTGAGGGCACATCTGTGTGTGTGTGTGTGTGTGTGTGTGTGTGTGTGTGTGTGTGCATGCACGCGAGAGAGAGACTTACATTTACACAGAGAGCTGAATTGCTTTGTCCTGTGCGTATGAAGTTGCGGGTGCAAGTTTGGGTGGTGTTCCTTTGATTTGGAACGAGGCTCAATGTCTAGTTGGCAGCTGGTATCAAGTGGAGTACCCCAGGGGTTGTTCCTGGAGCCGGTTTTGTTCAACGTCTTCATCAGCAAGCTGGAAGATGGCATAGAGTACACCTTCAGCACATTTGCAGATGACACCAAGCTGGGCAGAGTAGTAGAGGCACTGGAAGGTAGGGCTAGCATTCATAGTGACCTCGACAAGTTGGAGAATTGGGCCAAAAGGAATCTCATGAGGTTCAACAAGTGCAAAGTCTTGCACTTAGGGAGCAATCCCATGCACCGGGACAGGCTGGGGGCTGACTGGCTGGGCAGCAGCTCTGCAGAAATGGACCTCAGGGGGACAGGGGACAAGAAGCTGAATGAGCCAGCAGTGTGCCCTTGGTGCCAAGAAGGCTACTGGCATCCTGGGCTGCATTGGTAGGAGTGTTGCCAGCAGGTCAAGGGCAGTGATTCTTCCCCTCTATTCAGCACTGGCGAGGCCACATCTGGATCCTGTGTCCAGTTTTGGGCCCCGCACTACAGAAAGGATGTGGACACATTGGAGAGGGTCCAGCAGAGGGCAACAAAAAATGATTTGGGGGCTGGGGGATGTGACTTGTGAGGAGAGGCTGAGGGAACACAGCTTACTTAGTCTAGAGAAGAAGAGACTGAGGGGGATTTAATAGCAGCCTTCAACTACCAAAAGTGGGGTTCGAAAGAGGATGGAGCTAGGCTGTTCTCAGTGGTGGCTGATGACAGAACAAGGAGCAATGGGCTCAAGTGGCAGCAAAGGGAAGTTTAGGTTAGATACTAGGAAAACTTTTTCACAAGGAGGATGATGAAGCACTGGAACAGGCTATCCAGAGAGGTGGTGGCATCTCCATCCTTGGACAGTTTGAAAACCCCAGTAGACAAAGCCTTGTCTGGGATGATGTAGTTGGGGCTGGTCCTGCTTGGAGCTGGGGTTGGACTGGATGTGACCTCCTGAGCTCCCTTCAACCCTCGTTTTCTGTGATTCTGTGACCGCCTGCTATTGACCTTCCAGTTTCATCTGGAGAATTTTTGCAGTCATAAAACCTCGTTTGTCAAAAGAAGTCTGCAAAGTTTTCAAAGTTGTTCCTCTAGACAGCTTAAAAATAACTCCTAGTAAAAAGAAGAAAAAAACCCCCATTCCATCAATATGTTTTTGTATTGAATGTGGCTTTTTTTGACCAGAAAAAAACAGAATTTAAAAAAATCAATTGTTTTACATGGGATTTTTTTAAAGGACTGACATTTTGAAGAGAACTGTGATGAAAAAGCGCAACTTCCTCCCCCTCCTTCCCCTAAAGTGTTTCAGTTATTTGATGAAAAACCCCAGTATTTTTGAGGAAAATGGGACAGTTCAGGAAAAATTTTAATTTGATCAAAATGATGTTTCTTGGCCAGCCCCAAGTATACATAGGAATAAATTCATCCTCCCATCGACAGTGGTGGGTTCATTGCTCTCTGCACTGGTCTCCTCCACTGGATCGTGCTGACAACTGGAGGTTGAACTCCTCGGTCTACATGAGAGATCAATGGGCGGAGAGTAATCTGCCCATTACCAAATATGCTCCACCTCTCCTAAATGAGACCATATCTAGCAGCAGAAAGGGGATTCAGCCTTCACTGCATTCTCACTTTATAGCCCTTTTTGGCAGCCTCCACAAGAAAGGGAAGTCCATGCTAGAGGTGACGATAGGAAGTGACTGGATTGAGGATACTTCCCTCAGCTTTTACTCCTGAAATTAGATTGCAATTTTAGCGCAAAGGTCTCCTGGGTGTAACTGTGGGCCTTGAAAGCTGGAGGGAGGAGGGAAGGGTGAGAAGGTAACTCTAGCCATCAACCTCAGTCCCATCTCATGATCATTGCCTTGATAATGAAGCTTGGAGCGCATCATCAGCAGTGCCCTGCTGAGCGTGGCGTCACTCAGGAACCAGTGCTGTTGGTACGGTATGGCAAAGGGCTGTTGCAACAGAGCTGGCCTTGGCTCCTGATGTCCAAGCCCAACAGAAGCAGCAGCTCTTTGAACCTCAGTGAGCCTTTAGAGGAATGCATAAGATTGGTAAGCGTTGCAACCGGTGCTGAGACATCGATACTTTGCAGCAGGAATTCCCCAGTCCACCTCCTTTTCTGCTTTCGCTCTGTTCAAGGGGATCTGTCATGGAGGTCTATCTTCCTCTTGTCCAGAGAGAGCTACAGCCTTTCTCTTTTTATCGTCTTTCCTTCCCTTTGTCAGCTTCAGATCTTGCCTTTGCTGTACAGAATTGCACATGACTCTTCAGTGTGTTGGAAGGATAACAAAAAAAAAAAGAATAGTGCCATTCAGCTAGAAATCCAGAATTAAAACGTGAGGAGGGGGAAGAACCGGCCCGGGCATCTTTGTGCTGCCTCTGCTTTTATGCTGAGGGATTTTGAAGCTCGCCAGGAAAAGTTACCTTGTGTGTGGGTCTGGGAGTCGTTTTTATCTGAGTGTTTTTAAATGACCCTGCAACCTCTTTTGTGAGCAAAAAAGTAGTCCGACACTTGGGACAAGATGAAACATGGCCACCTGTCCTGCCTGTGATATTCAGCTTAGAACTGACATTACTCTGATTTTTTTTTTTTTTTTTCCCCTCTTCATCTGACATCTGGATAGGATTTATTTTATTTTTTTAAGCAATTGTGATTAACCCTTTGGGACTGGATTTGGTCCGGTGGTGGTGCGCAAAGTGCATGGATCAAATCCCAGCAGGAGCGGGGAGTGACAGCAAGGTTTGGGGCTTGTATGGGTGACTTGGCAGGTCTCAGTCTGGTTCCTAGATATCCATATTGAAAGGCACCAGGGTTGTCTTTATCTGTATTATAGCAATACCTAGAAACTGTGACTGAACACAGTGAACAAGGGAGTGGAGGAATACAGGAGGATGCTTTGTCTAGCATCTCTCCTAGTTATACAGCTGCTCCAGGAAAAGATAACACCTAAAACCTCGTGTCTTATCTATCTCCTGGGCCATCATAACTGCAACAATGCTCCAACCCTACTATCAGTAAGAGGCCGGGTGTGGAGCAGTAGGTAGGATGGTGGTTTTGGGCTGCTACTTGAACTTGGCTGTGTTCGCCCTTCCTGCCTGCCTCGTCCTTTATTACAATGGAAAGGACAAAGCGAGTTGGATCCCAGGGGGTGGAAACCCCCAAACGTCCCTTGAAACGTGGGATGTTCGAGACCCCAACTGGGGCCTGCATAACTTCAATTTGGCTGAAACGTCTGCGTCTGCTTCATGTTATTTTTTTCCATCTTCTGGTGTGATCCATCTGGATTTCAGCAAATATGCGCATTGCAGGAGTGGATGGGGTAGCCCACATAGAGAGGGATGGATCGTGGGTGATGAAAGACCATTTCTTCAGCTTCTCTTCCTTAGGTGCAGAAAATAATTGCTATTGAATTTTCCCCATGTGCCTTGGGAGACTGGAACACAGGTTTCTTCCCCGCTCTGGTGTTTTAGGGTTTGGAGATTATTCTGTGTCCCCGGTGCCCCTCACTTCATGTCTTGTTACATCTCTTTTAACTCAGTAATACAGCCTTCCTCGGATATGTGTTAAAATAACTGAACATTTTCCTGCAAAGGGGGAAAAGAGGAAGAAATGATAAAGCAGATGATCCCACAGCAACAGCTGTTTGGAGAGAAAATCCCAGTGAAGCTGCTCCCTTTACTAATTAGAAATCTGAGTTCCTTTTAGGAAAGGTAACGTCTGTGTTCTTCGACTCCTGTTCTTGCTTCTAATTACTTCTTAATGAAATGAATACAGACATTGTGTTTTATACATTTTACTTACAAAGTTGCCGAGGCGGAGAACGTTGGATAGAAATCAGTCTTTCCCTCTTTCTTTCCCCCCATCTTCTTCCCCCCTGCTTTATTGAGTCAGAGGCTGATACAGGGACCTGGGTTTGGGGAGAAAACGCGTGTGCTGCGTGGACCGCCAGGATTAGTCTCTGTTAGAGAAAAAAGGCTTGCTGGCGTATAGTGGATGTCTGGGAAGAGGTGTCTGTTGCTGTTAGTCAGAATGGATCTTTGATGATGTTTTAGTTGCTGTAGCGAGCGTCAGGAGAGACGGTGAATATAGGATGAGTTTCCTGAGAGATGATGCGCTGATCTGACAGTGCAAAAGGAGCCTAAGGTGGGCATGCATTACACATGTACTCACTTTTAGGCCTGGTTGACTGCAAAAACAGTGTGAAAGGACCTTGCTGCAGCTGAGAATTGGGCTGCGCTCTCAGATTAGCCGTGTCCGTAGGAAGAGCTGGGTCCTGCTGGTGTAGTAAAGACCCTACGACTTCCAGTTGTCACAGCAGCATCCTCAAGCAGGCTGCTGCTTAAACTGGAAGCAGTGGGTCGATAGCTGTGCCATGCTACTGGTGAGCTGGGGGCCGGGCAGATTGGCATTGCCCCCAAACAGTGCTAATTAGCCCACCTGAAATGCTGCGCAGATGCAGCTGCTCTGCTTCCAGTGTAAGAAGCAGCCTGCCCAGAGCTTGGGGACCCTGCTGTGGAGTAAGGTAACTTTACAGGGCAGGCATGGCTTTAGTCCGCCTGTGTGTTTTTGCTCAAGGAGGATCCGGGATGGTCCGTGGCTTTCAGTTCCAGGAAGCCAGCAAAAGGGCAAGCAGGTGAACAAGGCCTGCAAGGAGGTGCTGAGTTCAAGGGGTCTTTTGCAAACGTGCTCCGGTTCCCGGAGGAGATGGGAACGGCTGACAAGAGGAGCCTGTTACAGGCAGGAGTGGGTGGGTGGTGATAATGACGGTGCAGCGGTTCTGCAAAACAACCAGTGTGGGAGGGGAAGGGAGCTGGGAAAGGTGAGTCATCGCAGCAACGCAAAACCTGCACTTCGTACCGTGTGAGAGAGGCCTCACTACACATCCTCCGACAACTCCTCCTCTAGGTTGATGTAAACCTCTTCTCCCGTAGCCCAAAAATCAGTTGGGAAGATGAAGTGTAAAGACTTGAAATGCTGGAAAGGCCCGGAGAGGCGACTCCTCTATAGAGCGGAGCAAAATTTGTGGCTGAAACTTTTTTTGATGAAAAATGCAGATCTTGTGCAAAGGCAGGCAAAGTTCTTTGGGTAGATGTGATAGCTTTTATTAGACCAACTCATATTTTGCAAAGGTGATTCTCTCTCACCCAATTCCCTCACTTTGACATGGGTTGGGTTTTTTCCCCCCTCACTTTGAAACAAAGTTTTGTGTTCAAGTTTCCTTCCTTTCTTTGCATTTGTTACAAACCCTGCTCTGAATGGAAGCAATGCATCTCGTTTGAATGGAAATGGGCATGGGTTGCTTTCTTTGGGAACTGCCAACCAACCGAGAAACCAAGTGTTTGCAAGGCTTTAATGGTCCACGGTGGTGGCAAGTAGAAGGAAGCTCTGCCTCTTCTGCCTAGCTGGGAGAGATGACCCTTAACTGGCAGGCAAATTGGGCAAGGACCTTTTTTCCATCTCTCTCCCACTTAAACCTTCAGCTGACATTAGCACAGGCACTTTTAGAGCAGTCTGCCAGCCTATGCACTAAACTTCCCCAGGAAAGGTTGGTGACTCTACCAGCTGGGATGTGTAATGGGAGCAGCAAGGGACAATCCTGAGCTATCGGGGCAATGGAGTAGAGGCAAGTATGAGCTGTGGGGCTGTGCTCATCCCTGGTGTAACCCCACCGAAGTCCAGTGGACTGCCTTGGCCTCTTGCCTTTAAGGATGAGGGAGAAAAGAGCCTGCACACTGAAAACTGGGAAAGGCGGCTTTATGTGGAGAGGGGGTGGCATTATAAGACATGTTAATTAAGGAAGAAAGAGCCTCCTACTTGAAATCAAATCTGCTAGTTGTGGTTAACCCTTGGCTGACCAGCTGACACACTTTAAGCATGGCAGTCCTCGTTGCCCAGATTGCCAAATCCATCATTCGGCGTATACTAGTTAGCATGTGCTGTGTCAGAAATGTTCTGTTTTCCCATTGTAGATAAGGCCTCCTGAAAGTCATTTTATCTTTGCGGTGTTTCCCGCTATCACTAGACTGCTGAACTAAAAGTAGTAATGGGAAGTTTAAAGGGAGCGTGTACGTTTTGGTAATGAGAGGGAAGAAGAGTTGAATCCGTGTTTCATCTCTCTCCTAGCACCCTACCGACAGGTTCCTTTTACACTGGAAATATGCTTCTCCAGCTGAATTCTCGTGGTTCAGAAGTTGATAGCATATGTTTTCTCACTTTTACCTTCAATTAATTTGCTTTCATCAGTGGTAAAGTGAAGACAGATGATTTTATAAGTCTTTTGAAGGAAGGTTTAGAAGGATCAGTAGCCGTGATTGGAGTTCCTGGGCTGGATTTGTCATGTCGCTTGCAGGAAGATCGCGTAGTGATCTCACTCTAAGTCGCAAAGAGCCAGGCTCCCTGCTTTGTGGATTATGTCTTGATGCGGTAGTTTGAGGATGTAAAGTGTTATTTATTCCATTTCTATATTGCATTTAAATATTGTATCAGGCAGGCTGGGATCATGGGCACAAAATGAGAACAAAGGAGAACCCCAAATCTCTGCTTATGTGATCACTGCAGTAATCCCTGCACATGGAAGATGCCATATAGAAATGGATGGGGATTTGGCCTAAACCGCCAAAGCTGTGATCACAGGGGAAGGCAAGTCAAAAATCCTAATGATCCAAATACAGTTGCTAGGATAATGCTGTTTGGCTTCCTCCTGCCCGCCTTGTGTTTCCCAACTCCTAGAAACCTGTGAGTCTTGGCAAGTCCTAGTCTTCATAGTCATGGAGAAAACTTGGAAGTGCATCCCAAAGACTCAAATGCAAAAGGCAAGCAGAGAGCATCCCACTTACAGGTCTCATGGTTTTTTGAGGAGGAGGGTGGGTCTGACTCATTGCATTTGAATACTTAGAGCTCATAGTGCTGCAAACCACAAAGCCGAATCTGTTTTGTCCGAGTCCTGAGGTTGGGTGTGTGTGGCTGGACCCGCTCACAGCCCACAGGTCTCCTCTGGAAACCTGCTGGTACCAAGACCATTACGAGGCGGTAGTTCAGGATTGCCAGGTAGGCCTTGCTTCAGGAGAACACAACTCTTTAGGGGCGATCTTGCAAGCTCTGTGCCTTTCTGGTGCATTTGGTTTCATAGACATTAGGGCTGGAAGGGACCTTGAAGGTCATCCAGTCCAGTCCCCTGCCCAGGGGCAGGAAGTCAGCTGGGTCAAAGGATCCCAGCAAGATAAGCATCCAAACGTTTCTTGAATGAGTCCAGAGTAGGTGCCTGCACCACTTCTGGAGGGAGTCTATTCCTGGTCTTGGGAGCTCAGACAATAAAGACATTTTTTCTTATGTCCAGCCTAAAACAGTTTTGGAGGAGGTTATTATGACCATTAGTGTTTGTTATCCCATGGGGCGCTCTGATGAACAGACATTCCCCCAGACCCTGATGTACACCCCTTATGTACTCGCAAGCAGCCACCAGGTCACCCCTGAGCCTGCGCTTTTCCAGGCTGAAGAGTCCCATGGCTCTCAGCCTCTCTTCATACGACCTATTCTCTTGCCCCCGATCATGCACGTGGCTCTCCTCTGGACAGTCTCGAGCTTCTCCACATCCTTCTTGAATTGAGGAGCCCAGAACTGGATGCAGTACTCCAGCTGTGGCCTCACCAAGGCCGAGTACAGCGAGAGGATGACATCCTGCAGTTCACTTGAGAAGCATCTATGGATGCAAGTCAGAGTTTTGTTTGCTTTACCAGCTGTGGCATTGCATTGGTGGCTCATGTTCATCATGTGGTCAGTCATGACGCCCAAGTCTCTTTCAGCCGTGGTGCTAGCAAGCGTAGCACTGCCGAGCCTATAAGCATGCCGTGGGGCTTTTTCCCCAAGGTGGAGTACCTTGCATTTATCGGTATTGAACGTCATCAGGTTTGTAGTTGCCCACCTACCAAGCTTATCCAAGTCAGCCTGGATCACTAGCCTATCCTCAGGTGTGGATGCTATGCCCCAAAGTTTAGTGTCATCGGCGAACTTGGCCAGCGCGTTTCTGACACCAGTGTCCATGTTGTTGATAAAGATGTTAAAGAGAACCGGTCCAAGGGGGACGTCACTGGTCACGGAGCGCCATAATGATTTGCTGCCATTGAGCACAACTCTCTGGGTCCGACCTCACAGCCAGTTTCCCAGCCATTGAACTGTGGTGTAGCCCAGGCCACAGTTGGCCAATTTTTCCATGAGGAGATCATGGGACACCAGATTGAAGTCTTTTTTAAAGTCCAGATATATGACATCAATCTCTTCTCCCTTGTCCAGGTGATAGGTCACCTGGTCATAGAAGGAGATGAGATTGGTCAGGCAAGACCTACCCGCGACAGACCCGTGCTGGCTGTCCCTCAGGATGTTGCCCTCGGCCAGCTTATCAAGAAGGGTCTCTTTGATAATTTTCTCCTGAATCTTACCGGGGATTGAGGTCAAGCTGATTGGCCTGTAATTCCTGGGATCTGCTTTCCACTCTTTCTTGAAGATGGGTACCACATTGGCCTTCTTCCAGTCTTCAGATACTTCCCCTGAGCACCACGAGTTTTCAAATATTTTTGCCAATGGTTGGGCTATGACACCTGCCAGCTCCTTGAGTACTCTAGGGTGTAATCTGTCAGGACCAGCCGACTTGAAGGTGTCCAGCCTCTCAAGGTGATCCTTTACAAGGTCTGCACTGATGCTGGTTATAAATACGCCCTCGCCTTGGCTGCCCTGCGTCATGCTAGGCAGGGCAGTCCCTTGGGGCAGATGAAAGACCGACACGAAGTGCCCATTAAGCAGGTTGGCTTTTTCCTGGGTGTTGGTTATCAGTTGTCCCATTTGGTTCAGCAGGGGTCCATCATTACCCTTGCTTTATTTCTGACTCCCTACATATCTGAAGTGTATAAGTACATAAGACTCTCAAGTCTATTTTGCAACTACAAAGGTTCAATACTTATTTTTTTTTCTGGGCCTTTGGTGGGGGTGGACTGTACAGCTCTGTTGCTATTGCTTAATCCAGGCTTTAAGACATTAGCCTACTTTTTGAGATTGATGATGACACCCGGGGAGTTGGAAACACTGATCATTATTAACCAGTGCTCTCCAGCTACAAAAAGTTTGCCGTCTAATCAGGGAATGGAAACTCAAATGACCAATTACAATCCACAACAGTGTGATAACAAATTGGAAAGAGTTGACTGGGTAAAAGTACCCATCGTGCAATGACATCTCTACACATGGGGCTCCTGGCTAAAGTCTATACCCTACTTAACCTTTATTACAAGAACGTGCAGTGAATAGCTGCAAAGAATAGGTATTTTCAGAAAGCAGGAATGGTTTGCAAGCAGAACAGAGTGTGATGCAGGATAATTATTACTTTTGATAGCTAAGTGAGGTATCTCTTGCTTTCCCAGGCAGAGTTTTCTGATTCCTCCCTGAGCCGGCAGTGACTTCTCTTCCCTCTTCCTGCTAATGACAGACATGCAAACTTACTTGCAATATTAAACAACAACAATAACAAAAGAATTACCCTCTCACTGCTTGATTTATTGTCCAACCCTTTTTGTAGCAAGATTTCCGGTCTCATAAAATATTAAATACATCCATTTATTGAATATCCTATTTTGATATGTTTCATGCCTCATTTGCTGCTGGACTTGAGGACAGCGCACGTTTTTCATGGCAGAAGGCCCAGATGCTCAGATTTATCTTATGCTTTTTTTTTTCCTTTAATACTCGTTTAATTTTTCCTTAAGTCCACCCTGCTAAAGCCTTGGCAGGTATCAGCAGCTATTCCGCCGCATGGTTAAAGCCCTAAGAAGGTGAGACGGTTCAGTTTGGCCCTGCCATTTGGCATGATGCCTTATTGCTGCCTGAAGTGGAAGGTGTTTAATGGGGAAGGGGCAATCCTGTGTGAAGGCTTATCCCAAGGCAGGCAGCCCTGTCAGTCTCCATGCCCGTCGGCCTTCAACAAAAGGCAATTTTTGGTTAACGGCTCATGTGATCCAATGAGAGGATTTAAGTGGGGTTTGCTGCCACAGTTAAGGGAAGATGCACGTAACACTTCAATGGAGAGGGTCTCCGAATCCATCTCAGAACTGGTCCAGGAAGGAGGTTTTTAATTATTGCTGCTCATGTTTGGGAGGATCAGCTGAATCTTGTGGCTTCCTGATCCTTGGCACGAGATCACCAGTGCAAAGAGGGAGTGCTCCTTGGGTAGGAAGGAAAGGGGTGGTGTGTTATTGCTCTGAAGAGCCTAGTCACATCCTCCAATCCAGGTGTGCAGGCTTTCTTTTCCATCTGTTGTGCTACAAGCTCTACACCTCAGGGGAGACTCGGATCTGAGCTCTACATTTCTGGGAAGACTTGAGCCGACTGCCTTAATCCCCTGTGAGATGGATGGGTGGTAAGGCATGTCTGTGAGCACGTGGGGGCTGGAGCTTGCATGGCGAATTTAGGAGAAGGGACCACTTCTATGGGGCCCCGTGAAACCGCTCTGGATTTAATGGTGACATCTACATTCGCCAACAGCTAGATTTTGCAAGAGAGCTTGGCTCTCGTTTTGCTACATTCAGCCTAGCAGACAGAGGTATAACAAGACCCGCAGATGGGGAAACTGGAGCTGGACCAATTCAGACTAGAAATAAAGCGCACATTTTTAAGTGAGGGTAATTAGCCACTGGAACAGCTCCCGAGGGGTAATGGTCACTTCCCCATGAACAGAAGTTCTTAAATTGAAAGCGGATGCTTTTATTTAAGAGAGATGCTTTAATTCAGGGAAGTCCTATCCTGCATTAAACAGGAGATGAGACTGGGTGATGATAATGGTCCCTTCTTGCTTTACAGTCTATGAGCATGTAGGAGCCTGGTTAAGCAATAATTTAGTACCCAAATTTAGTGGCTTTTGAAAGTAGGTCTTTTGAGAATATGGCCACACATTTAGGTATCAAAGTAGGGAGGGGATTTCTTGAAATGACATCCTCTAGAGGTTGCAAGGCTCTCATCAGGTCAAGATTGGGGCAGAAATAGGTTAACAGGAACATATTAAAAAGTGCCCACATCTCATGTTTAAAAGCGATAGGCACTTGGGAGCCAACTTTCAGTAATGCTGTTGCTGATAATCTGACTCAAAGCGGGTTTTGTTGCTTATAGAAGTTAATAGCCCCTGAGCTCAATGTTCAGAAGCACCAATGAGCTTTCAGCACCTTGCCTATTTTGGGTGCTTTTGTAAATCTCAGCGCTTTTCTCCACCATTAGATGCCTAAATACTTTCTTTAAAAACTGGCCCTAACTACTGAAAGGACTTTAGAAAAATTACACGTAGGCTTCTAATTTCTTTCACCTGGGTTGGTTTTTATCATCAGACTTTCAAGACAGGGGGGAAAAAAAAGCTTGGTGAGGAAGCCTACCTTCCCTCCCCTCCTTCCGATACAGCAAACTAATTGAAAACAACATGAATGTTAATGATGCATTTCGCATTTGGAAGTTAGAGGGGTGATTAATACATTGTACAGTGTATATTAACACCTTCTCAGGGGCATAATGAAGACAAAATATATGCTCTGAGATGAGGTTGCTTATTCCTCTGCGTGTTTCTCATGTTCCACCTTGCCATTACACCTTGAAATACAAGATTTCCAATCCAGAGGGTTTTGTTTCAATGTATAATTTCAGATCAATCAATAGAATTTTATGTCTTAATCCTTCCCTTCCTCCCCTCCGCCCCCTCCAGCTTCTGCTCGGGTAGTTGAAATGCAATGCACAACGTGTGTGGGGATGTACATACGGCTGTTTTTTCTCTTGCTGGGAAGATAGCACTGGGGATGGGTTCCACTGGCGGGATGATATTCTCCTGAGCACATCTATGGGTTGTTGTTTTTTAATGGTAGCGGGAGATGGTCTGTTATTGGAGAGAGGCGTAATACATGGCAGCCGATTAGAGGCTAAGGAAAGTTTTTCTCCTTCTCTCTTCCCAGACTGATGGCTGTCTCTAGAGGCCTTGTAACGGGTTTTTTTTTTTTAATTAAAGTGATGAATTGCTCTCGTGGAGGTTGTGGCAGGGCTGGAGGCTGAAGCTGTGATTAATCTGTAATGCAGCCTGAAGTTTTGGGTGCATCCATGTGACGTGCAGGAATCGCCGCCCTTCTTGCTTTTGCCATGTATGTGCCAGGGCAAGGGACCCCACTCTGAGTCCTTGGTGGTGCTAATTTCTCCAACAGCCTGTCCATGTGCTTGCGTATTTCTTGGAAACCCTGGCTGTGTCTTGGTGTAGGTGCGGGATGAATTTCTCCACCTTTGACCAGCAAAGCATTTAGGCACCTAACTCGCATTGGAATAAAAGGGATTTAAATACTTTTGTGGGTCTGGGCCTCTGGTCCCAGTCCAGCAATCTGTGGGTTGTCCCCTTGACCCGCTGCCATGCACTCTGGATTTCAACAGGGCTCCATGCTGGCCCTGGGGCCCAACCGCATTGAACTTCTGTCTCCAAAGGCAGTGTCTTAGATGCTAGCTCTGCAGCAGTTATTGCAGAGCCAAGGAACCGGGATTCAAGGCAGTGACTGTGATTACCTGCAGTGTAGAGATGGCTTAGCCAGGTTAGCATCTTAGGCGAGGATGTGTGGAGGCAACTATGCCCCATCCCATGCTTCAACTTACATGTTCAACGTTGCCAATTCCCTCGTTTTTGTTTTTGGGGGTTTTTTTTAGAGGTTCCACAATACTTTCCCCCCCTTTTTAACATGACTCCAGGAGCTACAGCCTTATTTCCTCAGGATCTTGCCTTTCTTTCTAACACGAAATAAGATTCATGGGTTTTGAATAATCAGGACATGTGCAATGAGCTAATTACTGCCTGCTACAAGAGGCTGAGGATTAAGTGCACATTGGCCACTCTTCGTTAGCTGCCACCTTCTACTTAAAGCTAAAATATCACAGTTAAGCTGTCACTAGACTGTGGGGTAGGAGAGTGCACATCAGCAGTTAACACTGAGCAGCTGGTGCACAGTGAACCCTTGGCTCCATATCCAGTGCAGTAGCTAGTTCTGTGATTGTCAGCCATTGCACCCTGGGGTGCCTCGAGGTCTGTTCAAGGGTGCCATGAACTTCCAGGCAATGTTAGTACTGTTAGGTATGCAAGATGATTCACAAGATAAACCCAGGGATTTAGGATCATAGGAAATGAGGGTTGGAAGGGGCTTTGGGAAGTTGCATCTAGTCCAAAACCCTGCTCAAAGCAGAACCAGCCCCAACTAGATCATCCCAGCCATGGCTTTGTCTATCCATGTCTTAAAAACCTCCAAAGATGGAGCTTCTACCACCTCTCTGGGTAACCCATTCCAGTGCTTCACCACCCTCCCAGTGAGAGAGTTTTTCCTAATATCCAACCTAAATTTCCTTTGTTGCAACTTGAGCACATTGCTCCATGTTCTGTCATCTGCCACCACTGACAATGGTCCAGCTCCGTCCTTTTTGAAAACACCCTTCAGGTAGTTGGCGGCTGTTATTAAATCCCACCTTGGTTCTCCAAGCTAAATAACCCAGTGCCCAGTTCCCTCAACTTCTCATCAGTCACGTGTTCCAGCCCTCTCACTATTTTTGTTCCCTCCACTGAACTCTCTCCAATGTGTCCACATCCTTTCTGTAGTGGGGGCTCAAAACTGGACACTGGACTCCAGATGTGGCCTCGTCAGTGCAGAATAGAGCAGAATAATCGCTACTGGCAGCACTTCTACCAATGCAGCCCAGGATATCGTTAGCCTTCTTGGCAGGAAGGGCACACTGCTGGCTCGTGTTCAGCTCATTGTCCCCTGTCACCCCCAGGTCCTTTTCTGCAGAGCTGCTGCCCAACCAGTCAGCCGCCAGCCTGTCCCGGTGCATGGGATTGCTCCGTCCTAAGTGCAGGACTTTGCACCTGTCCTTGTTGAACCGCATGAGATTTTTTTTTTTGGCCCAATCCTCCAACTTGTTGAGCTCACTCTGAATGCTAGCCCTACCTTCCAGGGCATCTACTACTCTGCCCAGCTTGGTGTCACCTGCAAACTTGCTGAGGAATCCATAGTGTTAAAAATATTCTGCCCTGTTGTGGTGTTTCTGAGTTGTTTGCAATAGAAGAATTGCTCTATTATATTTTTCTGTACCCAAAGAGGAGTGAAAACTTAGAGCTGGCTTATTCCCAGGGGGTGCCTTGAGTCTGTCGAGGGGTGCTTTGAGTCTAAAAAGGTGGAGAACCGCTGAGCTGGTTCATGTGCCCATGTTTTTGGTGACGCTGGTGCTGTCCTCTTCTGATTGTTGAGGCAGTTTAGCAAGGGACAGTAAAATGAGACAGTGTCAGTATGAGCCTGCCCATATACAACTAGTTTAGTGTGGAGAAAGACACCACATATTGGCAGATAAGTATGGAGTGTGTTATATTGCTCATAAAGCTGTAGGCTCAATAAGAGCTGTAATATATTACAAATAGCTCTTAACAAGCACCTTCGTCTTGGAGAGCGAGAGCCTCTACTGTTCGTGCTAGCAGACTTAGTCTCTGCTGCAGCAGAAGTCAACGAGGGTTCAACCGATTTGGCAGGTCAGGGTTTCAGCCCCCGCGCTGGCAGCTGTACTAGTTTCATGAAACCTCTCCTACGGGCCAGCTCCGGGAGGATGACGGAGGCTCGGAGTCACAGTTTGGTCTGCACAAACAGTAGCCAGCAGGCATGTTGCTGACTGCAGCGCCTGGCCTCGATGACTTCCCTGAGACCACTCAGAGTAGTCAGCGTTGGCACATAGACGATGCGAGGACGACAAACTCTAGCAGAAAGCTCTACGCCTGGAAAACAACTGTTAGCTAAACGCAGCCCTTATGTTGTAACATGGTTGTCGTAGGTGGGTACGTGTGGTTGCAAGTGATTATATAATTTACTCCAGAAAGGGAAACGATCATCCAAGTTATAGCACATCTATAATTAAGTACAATGGAAGGCGATAAAACAGCAAACATTGAAGTGCTGTTTTTGGCCACGTCTGAATTATTTTTCTCCTTTGGCAAAACCATTAAAGGGAAGGAGAAAAAAAAAAAAAGAGGCAACTCTATATGCATCCGCTCTGCGTATTGGAGGGTTGTGGTTTTTTTTTTTTTTTAATTTTGATGAATGAAAATTAAAATCTGAGCAAGGGTAAAAAATCCCGAGGAGAGTCGCTGAGTTCCTTCAGACTTTTAGCCGGCCTCTTCTTAATTAAAAGCACCCGGCTCTGCTCTTTCTACTGATTGGGCATAAATGTCACCCATTCTACCTTATTTTTCAAAGGGGGGGAAACTAGTAATTACTGCTTGACGTTTTTAGTATTTATTGGTTTTTTGTCTATTGATGAATGGGAACGTTCCATATTAATTAAAATACATGATATTCCTTCCCCAGTCAGAACGCAGATGAATTTATCCCATTCTGGCAACCTACTAACCCTGCTCCTACCCTCCTGCTAGGCTGTGTATTTGCATGCAACTAAGACATGCCAACTCCTCTCTATTCCCTTTGTCTGAGATGATAATAGGCTCAAATGAAGCCCCTGGAGCTTCTTGATGGCATATTCTACCTGATTCGCTTGGCTCCGTCTCTGCCTTTGCAGTGGTTTCCTGTGGCTGTGTATGTGATCTTAACCCAGCGTAGCTCGGCTGGGTTGTTTTGTGTTGTTTTTTTTTTCCTTAAATGACCTGTTTGCTAGTTCTAATTACCTTTCCTGTAATAAAACCTCTACAAAAAATTGATTTCAATAGTCCCCTTATGGAAAAGTCTTAAAGAATTTAATAGGGATGAAACCAAGGCTGTTCTGTGGAAACGACTCTGAAAAGCTGCATAATTTAGTAGAACGTTTTTATCCCTTTTTGTTTCATAATGTCCATGCCCGCTGCAGCTGGGTGGCAGGATTTATGCTCCCCACCGGCATCTGGGGCTATTCTGCTGACCCGCTTTGTTAACAGGAACGGGGTCTCTGTGTGAACCCGGGGGCTGTCTTTTCTCATCCTTGCCATCATTAGCTCATCATTAACTTGTGCTCCCTGCCTCCCCCAGCCCCCTCCCCCATTTTTGTCTATCACATGCTTATACTGAGATACTTACTGCAAAGAGCTCAGAGCAAGTAGGTATAAGGGCTGTCTTTTTCTAATTTATTTGTACAGCACTTGGCAACTTAGAGTGGTCTCTGTGAGTGCTGCAGGGACCCATGGGTGTTACCTACCCAGCATTCAAGCAGCGTATCTGCTGAGTACTTTCTGTTGAGGTGCTGCCTGGGGCCAAAATCCATGAGCTTAATGTGGTTTGTAGCCTAGAAAAGCAACCCACCCACCCATAAGGGTTGCCCACCTTGGTGCCCCTCATCTTGCATCTCCTATGAGGAGGCTGTTTGGAGAATGCTGCTTGTTCCCCCCAGCCCACAGAGATTAACTGGGAGATTTCTATCCCAGGGATTGAATTTTATAGGCTGGCTTGAAGTCCACAAACACCGACTGCCACCCTGTTCAGTGCCACAGGACCTCTTCCATTTGGGCAGCAGAGAGGTTGGAGACCCCCCAGCACCCTTGATGAGACCAAGGCTCTTGCTTGGCTGCTTGTGGCCAGCATTGCTCCTTCAATCCCTCCTGTGTAGGCAGCCCTGCTCCACTTGACCACAGCCCCACACCCCAGAAGTGGCTGCACATCAGTAGGATGAGCACCAGGATTGCCGTTTGTCAAATGGTTTGTAAGGATGTCACGGTCGCGATGGCTTTGCCCAGCTGCATGAAGGGGATCAGGCAGGATGATTCAATGACTGTGTCGGCAGTCCAGGAGCTCTCTAACAGTCAGGAAGGAGCCATAAGGAATTGCACTTATGATTATTCATGAAGCTTCTCTATTATCCAAAGATGGGATGGAGTAAAATAACTTGACAGGGTCTTAATCCACAGGTCGAGGCCCTCATGTCCAAGCCCTTGGGCAGACTGCATTGGTAGCAATTGGGACAGTAACCCGGTTAATAAGGAGCCCCTGGGTTACTCCAGGAGAGTCACTTGGACAACCACATCCCTGCCCCTTCCTCTTCCCCCACCACGTCCTGCTTCTTATCCATGAGTGAGAATCAACCGTGATCAGTGTCATGATGTGAGTGACCCCTTTTGGCTTGTGTCTCTGAGTGTCCGTGGTTTAAAACTGGATGTATGAGAGCAGGTTGTGGGGCATGAGGGAGCATAAGGCAGTATGTGGTGGGCTGCTGGGGAGAAGGGGACAGGTGGGCACTGCTGTGGAAGAGAGGGGCGTAGAGGAAATGTGGGAAGATGGATGGGAGGGATCATGGATGTGCACGCATATCATTTTCATATACTTCCAGTATGAGACAAGTGCTCTACAACCCTGACCCAGAGACCACTGAACTCCATGGCAGCTCTCAGGTCAGTGAGCTTGGGTTCAGTCCCTAGAGCCAAATATGGGCCCATAGGTCAGATCCAAGCCTTTATTTCACCCCATCAGCCTCCGTAGAGTTGCTTGTTCGGCTTCCCAAAAATGATGGGGAGCTAGGACATCCCCCTTGTCCTCTGGGACAAGCAGGTTGGGCATGTCTATCCAGCTTGAAAGGCCTGTCTGCCCCAAATACCATCCCTGAGGAAAGATTTCCCTGTGTCTGTGATCAAGTCAATTGAACCTACAAATCCTCCCAGTGAAATGATGATGTGGGGGCGAGGGCCCTGAATGTAACTCTTCTTCGGGACCTTTGCACTGTGGCTTGGGCTGGAGCTCCCTTCTGAGCTCTGCTTTGCATCTGCAGATGGCAAAGGAGTGTCTGACCCACTGTTTCCCCCGCGCTGCGTACAGGCTGCATCCTGCCAGGTGCTGAGCCCTCGCTTGCCAACCCAGCCAAGCATAGGAGATTATGCTTAACTTCTAAGCACAAATCATGTCACTGGAATCAATGAGCCTGCTCGCACACCCGGCCTCGAAGCGCATGCTTGCACGCCTGGCTGGATCAGGACCAGGATGCTCGGTGTTGTGCTGATTCAGCCCCCGACAGGCAGATACTCTGCAAGTTGACAGCTTCCCAGCTCTGGAAGTACAAGCTCTGAGCGCGTGCTGGATGCTTAGCACTGACTGTCTTTTTATACTGGTGCTTAGCTCTTCTGTAGCACTCCTGGCTGGCTCTGAAAACACTTCACTCGGGGCAACGCGGCCTTGTTGGCATGTCCACAAGTTGTTGAATGCTCTGAAGTAGGTTTAAAGGTGCCATCCATTACTTTAGCTGGGAAGGGGTTGACAAAGCCTGAGGACCACAATGGCAGGGCCACGTTGAAAGAGTGGATGCACCAAAGGGTACCAGAGGGGAGAAGGCTGCTTGGCAGCCCAAGACGAAGGTGGCTAGACAATGTAGTGTTAGCCCTACAGAAATTTAAGTTGGACAGCTGGAGGATGAAGGCACACGACAGACAGGAATGGATGAAGATAGCGTCCTCCCACGTGCTGGTATAACCTCTTATTTACAGTGTTGGTGGTTACCGAACCTCAGAAAGGTTCAGAGAGGCCATTTGAGAAGTTGCCAGGAATTCACGGCCTGTGAAGACGACGATTGTGTGACCCTTGAGCCTGAGAGACGGAGTTGGAAACCCCTGAAGAATCAGCATTGTTTCTAGCTTCTGGCTGCACTGGAAATGCTGGTGCGAGCGGCTTTTCAGCTGCCGTTTCATCAGTGCCTGTACCATACAGCACCTGAGGTGGGAACGAGCTGATTAAACTCGCACCCCTCTCCCCTCAGGCACTCTTCACTCTTTCCCCTGCAGCACAAGAATTGGCTCCGAGTTCTCCTGAAGATCCAGTGGCAGTGGGTGAGATGATGGCCCTCGTTATAGCCAAATCCAAAGTCTTCCAACCGTGGCATCGGCCATCCATCATCCTCTGGAGCTCGCATCAGCCGGTTCTGCAAGGCCAGTTAAATCTCGTCTAAATTCTGCTGCTCCTTGTGTCTTCAGCAGCCGTCTCCTGTCTCCCCCTTCCTGCAGTGTACTTGTGGTTATTCACTGGGATCTTTTAAAATGTAAGTTTTCCCCAGGCACATGGCTTTGGTGAGGAAGAGCAGGCTTTCCAAGTGGGTAGAGCCTAACCAAGGGCTTGGTTCAAGCCCTTGCTCCGCCACAGACCTCCTGTGTGACCTTGCACAAGTCATTTTGCTGCTGTAGCTCTCAGTTCCCCATCTAAAAAGAGGACAACTTGCTCTCACAGGGGTCTTATGCTGCTAATTGCTTTGAGAGGAATGGTTCAATTTTTCTTGAGCTCCACTGGTGGCAAAGTGTGATGTCCAGAAAAATGTTCAAGTTGACTGGGGAAGTGAATGTTAAGCGCTATGAAGGTTTCTTGCTGAGAACCAGCAAATATGCTTTGGGATAGTGGGGCTGCACATATTCCACCATAATCATCACTGCTTGGCTTTGAAAAACCCTATTTACTCATGATGAGTTGCAGACGCAGTGGGATGGCTAAATAGATTAGATATCATGCAGTTAATTACCTTCATCCCAACACTCTTCTAGACGATGTTCCAAGACATAACAATGCTGTAATGATACAAATGCCCCATCTCATGTCCTGAGCCAGCAGCAGGAGAATTATTGGAATCACTCAAACTGGTAATCACTGGTGCTTGTGCTTGTGTGCGGAGCATGGGAGAGAGCCACTGGAGCAGAAATTTCCCCCAGATCTTCCCATTTAATTTACATGTCAGATGAGTTACCGGCCTTATTGATATTGCTCCGGCTTTCAAAGACCCTGCTACTCAAAAAGGGAACAGGAAGACTCAAATTGACTTGGCTTCAGGTTAAAATGCACAGTGAAGCATGCTGGGGACTGGGCAATGAAGGGACTTCCAGGTGTTGTTCTTTGTCTATGTGCCGAAGCCCGGGTGGGAAGTTTAAAACAAAAAAACCCCCAAACTCCCAAAATGAACAGAGATGAATTGTAGCATATTCTAGTGTGCAGAGGTCTGGGGGTTTTTTTTCTTCTGAGGGTCCCCTGCCCACCCATCGTCTCTGCCACTGAATTTTGAATGACCCTGGTTAAGTCACTTATTTCAGTTTCTCTTTTTCTCCTTTGTCTTGTCTCTTAAATAAGAAACCTGGGCAAGGATATCTCTGCTTTGCCCGTACAGAGCCTAGCGTACTGGGATATAGATTTCATGCCAAGCCTTGAGGTATTGCTGTATGGGATAAAGTCTGAATGGGAAGGAGAGTGGGAGGCGGGGAAAGGGATCCTAGGACAGAAGTACACTACGGAGGGCTGGAAAGAGGCAGTGTTCACTTCCCACCCTCCTGCTTGTGCGTGCGTACAATTACTAACCTGCACTTTATATACTGCTTTTTGCCCGTAACCCTTTACAAGTGATCACCCCTTCTTTTTTGACACATGGGGAAACTGAGGCAAGAGAGGGAAAGAAAATTCCCCAGGGTCACCCAGCAAGTCATCAGTAGAGCCAAGAGCCTTGCCCAAGTCGCTGTTTGGCACCGTGCAGCTGCTGCCCTGTCCCTGTCCTGTGCTTGTTGGCCTGGGATGCGTAAATCCACAGCTCCCATGGGGGGAAGTCGGGGACACCCTCCCACACATATTCCCAGCTGCTTGTTTGGTTTGGAGCCACCGGGAGCACCCGTGTGTAGACTTCGAGTGCTGTGCTCTGTTTTTGCTGTGACAACATCCAACACGAGCTGCAATCAGCTTATCCCCACGACCGAGCCGCAGCTCTGAATACAAATTGCAGCATCCGCTGTGCAGGCCAGTGCTGCACCATCACCTAATTCCTCTCGGAGGCTGCGCAAGCGTGCATTTTAACAAGGGGTTTTGTGCAAGATGCCAGCCTCTGTACTGTCTCTCCAAGCATCTCTTGAAGCCAGCGCAGCTTCTCGTGAGGGCAGACCCCAGGGCTTCCTGGGGTTACAGAGCGCCTGCTGCCTGCGGGGCCCCAATGAGGAGTCTCATCTAGTTCAAGTCCTGGAGAGGACTTAGCTTTATAGCAGTGTAGATGTAGAGACACCTTCCAACCCCAGCTAGACAACAGGGAAGTGGCCTGCAAAGCCCTCGGGGTGCATGTCCAAGCCAAATGTTAGATGGAGTCCATGTCAGCAAGAGTAAGTGGCTAATTCCTGCCAACATCTCCTGACACCACCACAACTTTGTCCCTCTCTGAACTGTGCGCTAGGTTGTGGGGAAGCCAAAAAAAAGATCCTGTCTCTTCCTGCCTGCTCTCCTTGTTCTCAGTCCTGCGGTTGTTCAAAGTTAATGTCCATTAGTTGGGTCTCCCTCCCATCGGTGGGTAGCTTTGCTCAGTCCTTGAAGTTTGGCAGTTGACCCCGGCGTCTCCAGGGTTTTGTCCACAGGCTCTCTGCAATGAAAAGGAAGTCTGTAGCGCTGGCACCGTCCCACGGCTATGTCAGATCTTCATCAGCAGCCTTCAGCGTGGCGATGGTGACTGTTGGAAAATAACTGGCTTGTTACATAGCTTTATCCATTCAAAAAGCCACAATAATTGAAGGGACTGTATCTGTCAATCAGAAATCATTGCAATCTACATTGGGAGGCAAAGGCCAGTCTTGCAGCCTCCCCTCTTTTGATTAAGATATAAAACTCTCTGCTATGAGCAAAGACTTGCCACAGCTCCAGCCTTTGTGGTTTGTCTGCAACGAGGGAGCGTGGAGCCGGGTGTTCGGGTCCTGCGGAGACTCTGGCTCTGTCGGCTGGGCTACGCTCCTGCAGCCCTGAGCTGATTAAGTGCAGAGTGTCGAAGTGAGTGGGTTTGTGGTTCCCATTGCAGCTGTGCTCTGCTGGCAGGGCGCTGCACCGGCCAAAATTCATGTCGGGCAGAAATCAAATTAAAGTTCACCAGCCCGATGTGTTTGGGGAAGGGGGAAAAAATAAAACTACACCAGCACCAAACCCCCCTCCACACCACAGACTTCATCTGTTGGATGAAGTTACATCAAGCAAATGGAAATTAAAGGCTTCTCATAGCAAGATTTTCGGTATAATTTGATGGAAGACTTCAATTATGCCAAAGTACCTAAGAAAAGGAGCTTTTAAAAGGATTTCATTTTGGGGTTCTCATAAAAAATACGTATCTATCTGCATAGGCCTTTTGAGCATCAATTGGCCTGAAAGGGCTGCTGTCAGCTCAAGAAAGAGGGATTTTATAATTCTGTGCCCCCTTACTGCCCTCCTCTCCCGAGACCAATTTCTACTTGAGATGCCGTTTCATGAGAGGAGGTCGGCAGATGAAGTATGTAGGGAACCAGGAGCGGGTAACGGGGCTGAGCATGAAAGGTTTTAATGCTGCCAAACTATTTCCTTTATCGGTCAGTTAACATCCTGTTGGAAGAGGAACGTTATTGCTCACGATTGTCAGGACTGCTTGTGCCCATTGGGTGCTTTGTTTGTTTTTTAGACCTTTATTGGGCTCTCAGAGACGACAGAGCCAGGGTGCACGTGTTCTCCATGGGTGTCAGACCCAGCAAGGCCAACTGGGTGCATGGGCAAAGGGTCCAAGCCAAACTGCACTGGAGCATATGGGAAGGGAAGAGGGACACAGGTTGAAAGGGTGTCTGGCGTTGAACGCCCAGAGGCTCCGGGTCCAAATTCTGGCAGGAGCTGCTTAGCCATTTACGTCTTTGGGAGAGGCGAATCGCGATTCGCTTGGTATGGTTTGTGTCTGGGACAGAGGGCATGAGGCCTGGACAGCGGACGCCTTGTCTGGCAAGTGTGTAAGTTGAACGGAGGCCGATTGTAAGGGGCTGTGAACTGATTCATGCCAATAGAGACTGTAGCCCAAAAGATCGCCCAGCGTTTCTTTTCTGAAGGTCAGTCATTCACTCTGTGCACCTCCTGCCCTACGTGATTGCCTGCCATCTCCACCCCAGTGCTGAGACATGACCCCCTCCTTCCCCAAGCATGGCAGAGCCCCCCACCTCAATGTGGGGGTTGGCAGTAAAGGTGTCTCCTTTCTCCCCATTAAACCGCAGGCTGCCTTGTCCTCTTCTGCTTCTTTTGGCAGCAAGCAATAGCCCAATGTGTAGGGCAGCAGCTGGGGAGACCTGTGCTCCATTCCCCGACTTTACTATGGATTTCCTGGGTGAGCTGTGGTCGGTCTGTCTGTCTGTGCCTTAGATGAGAGCATTGCCCAGTTCACGGGGGTGTAGCAAGGCTTGAAAGATTGAGAGGTACTATAGGGCCTGCTTAAGTACCTAAGATAGCTGGGTAAGACAGAAGTCATGCTGGGGACTGGAGTAAATCATGGTGGAGAGGAGACAGCACAAGTCACATAGTCTAATGCACCATGAGGGGGAAAGGCCAACGAGTTGCTTTTTGCTTCCAGTATCCCATCAGCCTGAGGGATTGGCTTGGGGAGCGTCAAACCCACGTCCCTTCCAGGTGGGATGGCTCTGAGGGTGGAGCTGTCGGGACGAGCATCCGCTCTGGCTGTCCAGAGAAAGGAGCTCTCGCTCCGTCTCGAGCGATGGCAGAACGATACCGCCTGCTTACGCAGAGAGAAGAAGAAGCTGCGACTTCAGGGGAAGATTGATTTAATGGGGCACTGCATCTGCACGCCTTTTAATGAGCGGCTTCCTGGAATTGCTGTCAGACTCGGCCCTGTTGCATGATGAGTCTGTGGACTTTTATGGGGGCCAGGGTTAATCCAGTGCTTCATTAATAGGAAATTACTGTCTGTTTACTCTGGGCATTGGCTGACTCCTTCACGTCGGCCTCCAAGGTTTTATGCGCTGACAGTTCCCAGTGACGGTTTCTCCCTAAATCCCATCTCGAAGGAAGGAGAGGTTCTCCGGCATGGCTGCGCTGGGTATAGAGACAGACAGGCCTGCGGGGTTAACTGTTCCTTCTTTGTTGTGTCAGCAATCAGAGCATCTTCCTCCCTCACTCTCACCTCTGCACATCACCCATGTGAATGCACACGCGTGCATCGCTTTGAGAAATTAATGATCGAGCGCAAACACCGTGGTCGCGGCAGATGAGAGCCGCGGCTGAGGTCCAGGCATGAAACACCTTCCTGGGCCAAGACTTCTCAGTAGTGGAGCCACTTCAGCAAAATAGCTAAGTGCAGACAATGGGCTCTTCCCTTCTCAAGTGATCTGTCTGCAGGGTTGGAGCCATTTGTGAAAGAGGAATGAAAAGAGGGCTGTTGGCTTTTTATTTTTAGCAAAACAAATCTCCTGTCTTTGCACCGATTGTCGCAATATCTATGCACTTAAATTTGCACTTAGAGCTTTTAGGATGTTCTTTTAACCCAGACTTTTCTAGGGGGAGTGGGTAAAAAGCCAGGGGCACAAGGGATTCAATTCTTTATTAAGCAGATAGAGATGAGTTGTCATAGAGAACTGCTGTCCTGCATCAGGAATGCAAAGTCAGCTGGCCTGAAATCAGCATTGGCTTTGTGCACCCTCAAAAGTTGCTCTGACTCTTGATCTCCTCGTAGCAGGCTTTGCAGAACAAAGACTGAGCTATTTTTTGGGACGAGCATGGTACAGAGAATTGAGCACTCGTGACACTTGTGGGCAGAGGTAGATCTAGGGTCTGCTGTGCTGCCCCTTGACACCAGGTCACAAAAATGAGGTGGGAAGGAGACTGGCACGATGAGTTGCAGCGGTTTCTAGGTGTAAGGAATTTCAGGACGCCTAAATTGGGTGTGGATTTGTCATGAGTGGGGGCTGGTTTGAGATGGAGAAACTCTGGATCAGAGACGGGTTAAAATGCATGCAGGTTGTGCCCGGAGGATAGACTTGGCTTCAGTTCCCAGCTCTGTCATAACCTCTCCCTGTACATCTCACTTCATTTAGGCCTCAGTTTCCCCATGTGAAAATGGGGCTGTCGTGATGGTAAATTCCTGGAAGAGCCACACATCACAAAGAGTTACCGGCCTGGGCAGCTGTGCAACTATGGAGGCAGATATATACAATATATAGTGCCCTGTAAAGCCCTTGATACCACAAGGCATCCTGATTAAAACGTGCGTTCTGCAGGAATAACAGGCACACATTAGCTGCCTAAAAACCTGGCTTGCTGACCAATCTCAAAACCATTGGTTAATGGGGGGGATACCAGCACGTGGTACCATTTGAACTGATCCCAAGGGACTTGCTCTTAGCCAATATTTTTCTTTGATGTAGATGATGATATCAAATCTGAGCTGATTAAGTTTGCAGATGACTCCAAGATTGATGTGATATGGCAGCAAAAAAGGCTGGCGGGGGAGCAGGGGGAAGGGGAAGGTGGTTACTCTTACACAGCTGTCTGTCCCAATCTGACAAAATGTTTAATACAGCAAAGCACAAGGTAATACATCAGGAGCAAAGAACAGTAGCTACCTTTACTGGTCCCTTAGGAAACAGTGTCTCAAGAAGAGAAGGGCTTGAGGTGGTTATCAATGATAACCCTTAACATGAGCTGTCACTGTGTTGCTGTGACTAAAAGAGACGGGGGATTTTTTGGATGTATATGAAGGGAAGTATCCTGTAGAAGTAGGGAAATGCAACATAGGACTGCAAGGAGCATCTGGGCCTTGGAGTCCAGCCACATTGAGCCCTCACCCGTAGCTCCAGGGAGCAATATCCAGAGCACCAAGAGCATGCTATAACATGCCACAGGCTGGAGCTGGTGAGATGGGGTGCTGCCAGTGCCTTACCACTACATTAACTATGAAATCCTTTTTTTCCAGAGGATATATTAACAATTTTGTCACTGCATGCAGCATTGATGGGACTGGGATAAGAAGTTGGGGTCCAGTTCTGGGGTCTGCACCTTAAGAAGAAGAGGGGCTACTGGAGGGAGTTCAGTTGGGGGTCACAAAAATGACTCCTGGCCTGAGCAACTCCAGCCCATTCAGCATATCAAACCAAAGGTTAAGAGGGGACTTGGTCCCTGAGTGCAGGTGCTTTCATACAGAAGAAAGATCTGCTCATGAGTGAAGGGCCCTTCACACAATGTTATTGTAAGACCCTGTGCCTGGAAGTAGAAGCTAGACAAACGCAGCCTTGAAATGAGGCACAGTCCCCTTGCAGTGAGGATAATTAAGCATCAGAACAACTTACCAGGAGAGGTTGCGCACTTGCCATTGCTTCGAGTCTTGTAGAGGAGAGTTTGAAAGACATGCTTTAATCCATCTTTTGGGGATAGCCTCCGTGACCTGCGTGTACATGAGGTCAAGCGGTATGCTCTGTATGGTCACAGAGATGCCCTCTGGCCTTAGAGCCTATGAATAAGGATGAAAGCTGCCTTCTCCTGCTGTGCTGGATCCTGGATGGACTGAGTCACATCTCTGATCCATCACTGAGGCCTCTCCTGAAGTGGAAGGCAGGGTAGATTTGTACTTTATAGACTATCCGAAGTAGATTTTTTACATGCACACACACGCACTATATCTGTCTGTCTGTCTGTCTATAGAAGGTAGGGTAGGTTTGCACCTCATAGACCAAGGGTGTCAAATATACAGCTGGCGGGCTGCATCCAGCCCCAGCGCTGCCCAATTGACCAAAATGCTGCTTCAGACCAGCCCTGCGCCGTGCTCAGCACGGGTGCCTCCCACAGCGTTCTTTGAGGCCACCGGGCTATGCCTCCCACAGCGCTCCCATGGGCCAGTGTCCCAGCCTGGCCCCAGGCAGGTACCGTGTGCCCTGGATCAAGCATACAGGCAAAGGGGTCTGTGGGCCTGATCTGACCTGTGGATCAGCTCCGCACCCCTCATCTGGCCCTGCAGGCGTGCTCAGTTTGACGCCCCTGTTATAGACCAACTAAAACATGGGTCTATAACAATATGTGTGTGTGTATATGTACACATACACACATGTGCTTGCATATATGTGTACATATGTGTGTGTATATGTGCACATATATACATGTGTGTGTGCATATAATATATATATACATGCACTTTGGTTGGTCTGTAAGGTGCAAACCTACGCTGCCTTCTCCTTGACTTCAGCATAACACAGATAACAACATCTGAAGTGGTCCTTTGCTTCTGAGACCAGGGAGAGAGGATCAGGGTGTCAACCAGGGACGTTTAAAACTCTGCTTCGAGTCTCCCAAGCTCCTGTGTGATGTCAGTGCCCCCTCGGTAAAATGGGTGCAGCGCTGCCTCACTTTCCGTGAGATAGTGAGGATAAAACGGAGTAAAGGTTGGGAGGAGCACAGATAAACAGGGCCAGACAGGTGCCTGGGAGGGACAGATAAGGCTTTTGGATTTTTCCTAGCAATCGTTCTCTGCAAGTCTGCGCTCATGCTGCAGTAAAGATCCCATTCCTTAGAGCTGCTGTCCTGCTGCCAGGACTCGGGTGAGGGAATGGGAAATTGCAGTGAGAAAGTTGCACGCTGGAATTTGTCTCGGTGGTATTTGTTGTCAGTCTGGGGCTGCCCACGCTGTCCCCGCTACCCACTGCCACGGAGGCTCTTGGGAGTTGGCCTTTTCCTGAAAGCAAGGGGAGCTCGTGTGGGAGCTGCCCATTCTCTCCCACCCCCTCAGGACTTTGACATTTCATCCTAGCAACACTGCTGTGCCGCACCAATAATTGGATGCTGCTCAGAGTTAAACCGTTAATCAAACATGCAGGTTTCTGGTCTGGAATCTGTTTGTGTGCCATTTGTGCTACAACCAAGATTAAAAGCTTTGCTCTCACAAATAAATCCCTTCTCAATGGAACATCGTTAACTGATTTGGGCTTTGGATCTGTTTTGCTGGAAAACCGCATCCATTTCTTGCTGCAGGCTTCTTAGTTGTTCCCCAAATGCTCTCTCCTCAGGCTTGAATATGTGCAGCCTAGTCCTTGTACTCTTGTGTGTGTGTGTGTGTGTGTGTGTGTGTGTGTGTGTGTGTGTGTTCACAGGCTTGCTTGCCTTCTTGCCCCTGCACTTCCTTGTGCATGCGCTTACTTTTGCATTGTACACACTTGCCCATGTGTTCTTGTGCGTGCCCCTCTCTAACTGATGTGCATACGAGCTCATATGCTGTTGTGCATTTTTGCCATGCGTGCACACTTGCCTGCATGCTCTTGTCTGCATTCAGAGTCGCGTGCTTGCTTCTGCCCTGCATGTGTGCATGTAAGTCTTTATGCTCTCACATGCTTGCCCCTGCTCTTATACACTGTTGCTTGAACGTTCCTGTCTCTACATCCTTTTCCACTTACGTATGTTCTCACGTATGCTGCTGTTGAGAGTCCAGTTAAAATACATAAACCATCCAACCCACAAGCGTCTTCCCAAGCGATTCCCAAATGACCTGGTTTTTAACTACTGGCTTTGAGATTCAGTTATGAATCAAAATACTCTTTGGGCCATAAGATGGAAGATAATTTATTTTACTTACAGTTTTGGCAGACATAAAAAGAAGCAGCCCTGGCTTTTCGGGCATAAATGACCTCCTACACGTTGCTTTGGTTGAAGCCACTTTGCTTCCTTTTTTTTGAATCTGCCAGAGGTTTAAGTGAAATGAATAGACTAATCTTTCTTCTCTTGCTCGTGCAGCATTTTGGTTGACAAAAAAAAAGCTCTCAATATGTGAACTGTTCTGAAATGTCCCCAGGTCTGATTCACAGAGTAGAATCTCCTCTGGTCCTGGGGCTGGTTTTGTTCAGTGTCTTCATCAACAGCCTGGAAGATGGGATGGATGCACCCTCAGCAGGTTTGCAGATGACACCAAGCTGAGGGATGTAGTAGACAGGCTGGAGGGTAGGGCTAGGATCGAGAGACTTAGACAAATTGGAGGATTGGGCCGAATTAAATCTTATGAGGTTCAATAGGGAGAAGTGCAAAGTCCTGCACTTAGGATGGAGCAATCCCATGCACCGGTACAGGCTGGGGACCAGTCTGGATAAGCAGGAGCTCTGCAGAAAAGGACCTGGGGGTGACAGTGGACAATAAACTGAATGAGCCAGCAGTGTGCCCTTGTTGCCAAGAAGGCCAAAGGCATCCTGGGCTGCACTGGTAGGAGCATTGCCAGCAGATCAAGGGATGTGAGTCTTCCTCTCTATTTGGCACTGGCGAGGCCACATCTGGAGTACTGTGTCCAGTTTTGGCCCCCCTCTGTAGAAAGGACATGGACAAGTTGGAGAGAGTCCACCTGAGTGCAACAAAAATAGAGGACTGGGACACGTGACTGATGAGGAGAGGCTGAGGGAACTGGACTTGTGTAGTCTGGAGAAGAGATGGCTGAGGTGGGGATTTAGTAGTAGCCTTCAACTCCCTGCTGGGGGATTGCAAAGAGGATGGAGCTGGACTGTTCTCAGTGGGGGCAGATGACAGGACAAGGTGCAATGGGCTCAAGTTGCAGCAAGGAAAATTTAGGTTGGATATTAGGAAGATCTTTCAAACCAGGGGGGTAGTGAAACCCGTGAGCAGGCTTCCCAGAGAGGTGGTGGAGTCTCCATCCCTGGAAGTTTTTAAGACCCAGGTAGACAAAGCCTTGGCTGGGATGATGTAGTTGGGGCTGGTCCTGCTTTGAGCAGGGGGTGGCCTAGATGTGACCTCCTGAGGTCCCTTCCAGCCCTCGTTTTCTATGTTTCTGTGATTCACGTGGAAAGCAACTGGAAGGAAATGTAAGAATAAATAGGGGTTGGAGGGGTTAGAGCTCATTGAACAGTTTCCATCAAAGAATTTTTGCAGGAAAGAGGCAGTCTCCTGAAAATGAAAGTTTGTTGTTGGGTGGGAAGAAATGGATCCTTTTTCCTAGAAAAACTTTCCTTGGGGGGGAAAAAAAAAATGGAATCAAGACACAAGAGAAATTGTTGGGTTTTGACAAGCGGTGTTGGTTTGGGCTTGAGCAAAAATTCTGTTTCAGTTTGTACAAATAGAAAAAGGCAACTTGGCATGTCTTTTTTTTAACAAAACCTTGAAAAAGTTTGACAAATACATCATTGTTTTTTTCGTGGAGAAAAGAAAATCCATTTCCTGAGCAGCATGAATTTTGTGCGCTTATGTGGAAAGGCGTTGAGCCTAAGATGACACCACAATAATGGTTTCCTTAAAGAACCTTTGTCTGTCTGTAATGCTACCATCTCATTCAGGCTGAGGGCTTAGAAAAGTTGTGTTTCAGCAAGTGCACTCTAATCACGCTCTAATGAGAGATAATCGGGGAAATTAGCGGAAAGACCAGAAGCTCCTGTTCCTCTCATGTGTTGTGTATTGTTTTTGTGTGACCTGGCACTAATCTAAGAGCTAGGGGCAATTAGGAAGAGGATTAACATGTGCTTATTATATGATATAGTGACAATTTTGTTGCAGTTTGCAGCGTTATATTGCTGTCACCTTGCGATCTTGGAGTGCGTTGCAGATATTAAGTCTCTTGTCTGCCCCTGTGAAATAAATAAGGATTAGACCAACTTGATAGCTGGGGCATGCGGACACCAAGAGATGAAGTGATTTCCTGGGCCATGCAGGAGTTGCTGGCAGTGTTGGAGATACAAAGAGGGGTCCTCAGGCTCCTGCTCTGATGGTTAAAGTCCAGGGCTGGGCTGACCCTGCTGCCTTGGTCAGCATCTGAAAGAAGAAAGGTGCACTTGAAGGATCAAACCTGAGCTGAGCTGGAGAAATTTCAGGCCATTTCACTGAAGGTTTTTCAAAAGCAGTTTGACACTACAGAGTTTGCCCCTTTCTCCGGCTACCCTGCCCTTGACCACACTGCAGATCCTAGCTGCGATTTCTTCCCTTGCTGCCAGTCTCACTAGTGCAGGACAGTCCCTCTGTTCCCCTTGGTAGGTGGTTTCATTGCTGTGATGGCTTGCAGAGCATTTAGGATCTTCCTGCTGGACTCTTGTGAAGGTTTTATTAATATGAAGGCCTCTACCTTGCTGCCCAGAGGAGCAGCTGCCGCTGGAAGGTGGCTGCAAATGTCAGGAGGCATTTCAGGTTTGGAGGAGTCACTGAGATCTCCCTCCACATCCTGCCCCAAGGTTGAGTAAAGACAATGTTTCTAGAGTCAGACATGGCTGGCAGCTGTATTTCCAACAAGCTGCCATTGGGCTGGTAATTATCATTAACTGCATATTGGAAACAGCAAAATATTTGACGTGGTGTCAAGATATTGGTGTCAAGGAGCTGTGAGCTCAAGGATTGCACAGGTCAACAGGTGCTCCATGCCCTTCTCTCTCTTCTCGTCTTCTATTGACTTGAAGCCATTCATCCTTCTCCTTTCTAGTATCTTCCTGATCTTTTTTTCTTCACGGGGCTGGCTGACCGGCTTGACACACGTCGGCGTCTGAAGTAGGCACGGCTTTGCCTGAGACCCCGACACTGCAAACTTTTGTTGTGTTTTCATGAAAAGAATTTCTGAGCACTGCACAAATATCCCAAGATCTTAAGGGGATTTTTTTGTTTCAAATTAAGGCTGGCATTTTAAAGTGCTTCAGTCACAGCTGGAGAGCAGAGTGTAAGGGTGCTGGTACTGGGAGCAGGGCAAACTTGGAGCAGAGCCAGGGCTAGATGGGCACCGCTCACCAAATGGCACGGTGCACAGGTGTGTCCCAGTGCAGGGCATCACCGGGGAGGTACCACCTGGGCTTCTCTGCCCTGCGGTGGCACCGCGTTAACTACTGGGGGACTGACAGCCATGAGCTATTTCCCCGTGACATCCTTGTGGCTCTGCGGGGTGACCTCAGGGCAGCGAGGTGAAGTCGCCCAGGAGCCAGCTGGGCCTTGTGTTGTCCCTTTACCGTGCACATTAGGGGGAACTTGTCCTTGCTAGGAGGCTGTACCTCCTCCTCCCACCCCGTCCAACATGCACGCGTTCTCGCAATCGAGGCAAAGCCGAAGGGGTATGAGCTGGTTTCTGGTTCTGTTGCTGTCCTTAATTGGCCTCCATTATCATTGCATTTGCATGTGCAGTCAGCTCCATGAAGCAGACTGCAGGACACAGCTCTGCCTTCTCCCTACCCCCTCACCCTTGATGAGCTCCTTGAATGAAATAAGCTGCAACACCTCTGTAAGTGCGTCTACACTAACCCTCTTGCAGGTATTACCATTTGAGATATGGGACAGGTGTCTACCTTCCTCAGTGCTCACAGATATAGTCACGCCAGCCAGACTTGTAGGTGCAAATGAGGCTAAGTGACATGATTGAGGTTGCAAAAGAAGTATGTAGCAGAGGAGATTCTTGAGCCAGGGTCTCCTATGGCTCAGCTTGGCAGCTTAAGCCCACTGTGCCATACTTGCCTTCCTGCCCCATACACAAAGATATTGAGGCCTATCTAACCCTAATTAGATAGTTGTGAAATGATTTGTGCATGCACAGAGTGGGGTGTTTGTGTGTGTGTGTGTGTGCATGCATGCGTGCACCAAGTTAGCAAGTAATAGGGAAAGTCTGATTCTGCTTTGACTATGCCCGGAGGAGGTTTGAAGGAAAAGCACAGTGAAAGCTGAAGATTGTGGAGATGAGGAGAGGCAGTTGAAAGGACCCATAAAAGTGAGACTTGTCAGGTTTGCAGTAATCCGGCGCCCCCAGAATTATTTTCTCCCTGCAGTTTTCCCTGGAAGGCATCAAGTCAAAATAAAGAGATAAAAAAAAAAAAACCCGTGCAGGAAAGGGAGGAAAAAATCCATTTGCCGTCTCAGCCAAACAGGTGTTTATCTCCAGCATCACCTCCCCATGGATATCGCCACCTCCAGCGCTAGTGGAATGACCCTTCCTGCAGCAGGGTCTGCACCGCCGTGTGATAGAGAGTAAGAAGTCCTTTTATCCCACTGACACCTGGGAAAGCAAGATACCACCAGCCTGTCTCTCACCTCGGATGCATTTAGTCCTGGCAAGCCACAATGCAAATATTGTGAGGACAGTGCAGGGAGAGGAGGCACGGTGTAACTGTAGGTTGTCAGTGGAGGTGAGCAGAGCCATCAGCAACTTTCCACGAAGGCGCATTGTCAGTGAAGGAGGTGTGTATTTACAGGAACACCAGTGCTGCCAGACTGGGATGGACCAGAGCTCCAGTGGGGCTGGTATCCGGCTTCAGTGTCCAGCTGTTTCACTGGAAGGTGCGAGAAACCCTGTAGTTATGAAATGACCAACCCCTGGGGGATCTTCCTTCCTGACTCACATCCTTTGGAGACTAGCTGGTGCGCTGAAGCTTGAAGATACTTTCTACCCCATCCAAAGTGACTGGCGTGCATCTGGGATGATTCTGGATGTCCACGCCTGCATCTGATCCTTCCCTTGAAGCCCTGCTGTGCTTTGGGCTGCACTGAGGCCTGGTGGCAGCAAGTTCCACAGTTGCTGAGGAACATCTATGTCCTAAATCGACTGATTTTTTTTGGTTTCATTGAATGTCATGATTGCTGGCTGGGTTGTAATTTGATTCCCTGCCCCCTACTCCTCCTCCTCTCCCTTTCTCTCCTGCTTTAACACCCAGCAGCAGCCAACTGGAATGGTATTCGGATCCTTTCCGTCTTGCCAATTCCATTTAAATCCCAGTTTCTCTGCAGATGAAACTGTGAAAGGGGGAAATGACTTGCTGTATCTGTCGGAAGAATGAAAAGGCCCTTTTAAGTTGTTGGTTGATGTTTCCTGACAAGTTTGGGGGTTTTTTTCCTGGAATTCCTCAGTATTCTGCAGCGGTGAAATTTGGTTTGTTCGGTTGCAAAGCTCTCTGGAGCTTTGTCTGAGTGGCACTGTCTCCCCTCTCATCAGACTTCCTCTGGTGACATGCAAGAAGCCATCTAAACCAAAGCTGCCTCCAAGGCCCCTCTTGGCATGAAAGCTGCCTCCTTGATTTCAGGGATAAGATTGAAGCTGCTGAAAAGTTTGAGAGAGACTGCTTGTTGCTAAGTGGTTCTGTCACTCCTGGTCTTGGGTAGGTATTTTTTCATCAGGAGGGACAAGATCTGTCGCGGGTTCTTGAAGAGCGGCGTGGTGAAGAGGATGTTTTCAGCACCATGGACAGACGCAGCGGTGTAGGAGACTCGTTTCATGCCTGGTCCCGCGGAAGAGGCATGTGGCCATCCTTCAATTCACAGCAAACCAAACCGAACTACATCCGAGGAGGTTTACTTTAATGCACCAGAAAGACTTTTAAAGAGTTTGGAAAACCTTCCATGCAAGCAGTCCTGCCATTGCAATGCAAGAAAGGGCAAAAAATGTGCTGTGTGCAAAGGGCCCAGGGCGCTCTGCCTTGCTGTCGACATTTGCTTCAACGCAGGAGCCAAGCTTGGTTTGGAGACTGCTTCCCAGACAGAAGTAACTTTAGTACCAGGGAAAAAAACAGCAGTGCAAGGGTTGTACCTGGTCCTCAGGAATGCCCTTGGCAGGATGGGCAATAGGATCAGTGTTGCATAGTGATGTGCTGCAAGATCCTTTGAAGGGTGATTTGGGCAGTGCGAGGAGCTCAGCAGATAAGGCCAGGCTTAGGATCTCCCTACTTGGCCACTCCCCTGCCCCCTCTGCCAGCAAGTAAGCACTGCAATAAATGAATTGGTTGTTGAAATGGAGCATGGCTCAATTCACAAAAGTTATGGAGGGGGCCTTGAGTATAATGAGGTTGAGAACCACAGGTGTAGCAGATCCATCCTGGTGTTCAGGATGTCTTCTGCACCACAGATGGCAGCAGAAGTGGAGAGAAGGTGCTGTGGCTAAAGAGCTTATTCTGTCCTTTGGATTTTACTGTGTTGAGTAACAAATTCCCTATAAAAGTCTCCAAATGTCACAAAGCTGCTGCAAGAGAAACGGGAGGGAGAGCGTTACTTCGTACAATAAAAGGCATCTCATGAAACATGCACAAGTCATTTCAGACCCTGTCGCTACCTCCGAGAAGTAAACCTTGCTTAATTCTGCCGGCTGTTTAGACACTTTTCTTTCCTTGAGACAATTGGGGAAGCAGCCAGGACCATCTTGATTCATTTAGTCCTCCTGAATTTTCAAAGCTAAACATGCAAAAATGCTCACAGCTAAAATTACTCATTCTTTCTGCGCAGAGACGAGCCAATGACCTACCAGATCTCGATCCACCAGCTTACGCATCAATTCATTTACCCCCTGCAGTGGGTTATGAAACAGATTTTTCCAGCTGACCCACCTCTGCATCATGTTCCTGTGGTTATTAGAGTAATACAGCCTAAAACAACGTGTACGCTCTGTTCTGGAAAGAGCTGCATGCTTACCCATGTCGCCTGTAGTCTTGGGAGTGCTTTGGCTCAGTAGACAGAACCTGTTAACGCAAGACATGAAGGTGGCTTCTTTGGGAATCTGCTCCTCACACTGAGGAAGTATGTTTGATGTCTCTAGGAGATCTGGAAAACTTATCTGTGGATAGAGAGCTTAGCGTAGCTGTTTCTCATATGCATTCTTGCTGCTTCTTGCTCGATGGCGGTGGTGGGGGAAGCAACAGAATCATTCTTTTGGACTCTTTTGCTGCAAAAGGAAAGGCTCTTCCTTCTTCTCTGCTGGAAGCCTGTCTTGTACTTGGATGGGTGCCCCATTAGTAGAAGCACATGCGATTCCCTGACAAATGTCCCATATCGCCCCAGAAGCATGGTGACAAGTAAAGCTCAGTGGAAGGCATGTTTCCCAGCTTTAAACTGCAGGCGCTCGGGAGATGAGGAAGATTCGCACCCTTTACAGCTTCAAGGAAGTGAAAAATTGTGGGAGAATGGCTAGCTCTTCAGACAGGCAAAATTCCCTTCCCAGCAAAGGGAGGTGGGTAGCACTTGTTACCTTTTCATACTTGGAGAAAACTTTGGAGGAGGGGAGGAAGGTGGGCTGTAGGGGAAAGGAAGCTCTCTTCCCCCTGCCCTGCATTTCTCTTTGCTTCTCTTGCTTGGCCCACTGAGTCTGATGCTGGTGGAAAAGGATCCTCCTGTCATGCTCTCAGAGGCACTTTGGAGGTACCTGGATGAGCCAGACGGTGCATGAGGAGGGGGTAAGAGGGCAGGAGTTCTCTTAGTCCTGTCATTTGGTAAACTCCTGAGGCTCCTTCCATGCCTGCCAGCTATTCTTTGGGCTTGTGCTCGCAATCAAAGCCTTGAGAAGCTGCTCTTAGCCAGGGATAATGTGTTAGGTGAATGCAGCATCCCTCTGTGCTCCATGTTCTAGGTAATTACAGCCCCGCCGATCTGGAAGCAGAGCTCAGCAGGTGCCTTGTATTTATTATTTAGCTTTGCTATTAACTCCAAGCTGGGGATGCAGAGACAGCTGCTTCTCTGAAACTGCTGCACTTGGCCTTTTCTCCGACGGAGGATGGCATTGGGCCGGATGCTGTGAAGGTGGCCTCGAGGTCAGCGTGACTTTTGCCCGGCTCGCTGTCAGTATTTATGCAGTTAGATCGGTGCACTGATCCAGACGGTGCCTCAGCACTGCTGCACTCCTCGGAGATGTAGAAGGAGATTCGCTCCTCTTGGTTAACAGCACCGGGACGCTTCTTGCAAGATGGAGAAAACATTTATCCCTGGTATCCTGCCCAAATTGCAGTGTGGCGCTTTCTCATTGCCTCTGATAGGACGTGTGCTCTTCTGCCTTTATCCAAATGATGATATATGCTATTAAGCTACTGCCAGGTTCTTCCCCAGAGATGGCTGCATGTTAGTGGCAAAGTGTTTGCTCTGAGTATTGGGCTCATGTGAGTCTCTGGGAAAAACACCCCTCTTGTCGAGATGCTTTTGGGGACAGACTGGAGGGCTGCGATTGAGGACAAGCTGCTGGGAGAGCAAGTACGGTGATGGGGGAGTTAGTCTCAGGCTATCAACTCCATCTTGCCACTTCGTCCTTTATAAGTGTCAGGTCAGCACCTCACCGGAGGATTTGCTTTTGCTCTTCTCATCATCTTCTGAGCTCCGGCTATTGTTGCGTCCCCGACAAGCCCCCTCTGCTTCTACATTAGCACTCTTAAGCTTACATTTCACTTAACAAATGCTGACAAGTATGGGATTTTCTCTTGGACTGAATCATACAACAAGGTGCTGCCATTTCCTACGGGTCTCCTTTACAAATGCCACTGACAGGCGGCAATATTAAGGCAAGGGATCAAGGGAGGAAGCGGGCCCGGAGCAGAGGGGAGAGAGAGAGCAGCTGGTGGTAGGGGAGTGGGTGGGGATTCAGGTGACATGTTCAAGATGACAGTGCAGCGAAGAAGCTTCCAATACTTCTGCTAGTTTCCGGTACAAATACCTTTTGATTGGTTGCTCTTTTGAACAAACAGGCAGCCGAAGTGTCAGCGGCTGGCAGACTGCAGCAGGGCTGTAGTGGAGAAAACAGCAGGGATGAGCAACTGCCAAGTTTCTCCATTGCATCTCAGGCAGGAAAGGTATTTAGAGTCTCCTTCTCTGTTTCTCTATCTTTCTGGTCATCTCTTTTAGGCTGCCTTGGTCAGGCAAAAGGGGCCAGCGGGGAGGGAGGGAGAGGGGTTATGTCTGGCATCCTGTCGTAGGTACTTTGTGAGCACGGGTCCGGTGGTTAATCATAGTGCACAAGGTGGCGGGGGGGTCACTCCTGGCATCGTGCATCTGAGCCGTTGCAACAGAGGCAGCGGCGCACAGGGAGCGCCTACAAACTGCGTGGCGGCTCTGTGGGCAGCTTTCAATCCGACCCCGAGAGGGCCCTGAGTCTCCTTGGAGTCGGCGGGCATCACGGGTCCGCTCCGTTTCTCAGGGTCTGGCCCCCTCTCTTTCATTTCTCTTCCGAATCGATTGGAGAGACGGTGTGTGCCCGTGTCTCTGTAGTGTGGAGAGAGCGCGAGCAAACTACTTCCACAGGTCTGGCTGTAATACCAGAGTGAGTAAATTTGAGTTGATCCTGCTGTTTTGTCAATAACCCGGAAAGTTTTGAAATAACTGCTTCAAAGCGCTCAAATGACATGTTGTTCTACGAATTGAATCTGCTGCTGCAAACACTTCTAAGTAACCAATTTTCCATACACTTAACATTTTTGGGCTTGCTGTTTTACTGCTATTGCTTTGCCGCTGTTACAGACAAACCAAACAGTCCGGGAGGTGCAATTTCCAAAAGTAACTAGGGATTTGAGGGGGTGCCTTTTGAAAGGGCCCTGATTTTTCCAAAGCTGACCACCTTCCAAGTCAGGTCCTTTCATAGGGTCTCCCGTTGGGCATTCGCATGCTGGGGCACCTTGGCCAGCAAACTGTGCTCCTAATATTCAGATATGGTATTTTCCTACCTACAGCATGCCCTGAAATAAGATATGCACCTTCTCTTTGAGAGGCAGAACAAATTAAAAAATAGATGTTTCCTTGTAGTGCAGAACTGAGTAGCAGCAGCTAGGGAGCAGAGCCTGCTCATTGCTCTTCTCTCTCTGAACTGCATGCAGACTTGCTTCCTCTTTTGCTGGCACAAGTGCAAGTGGCAGCAATGGCTATTACTGTATTTTCTCAGTTATAATGCACACTCCAATTTTCAGCAGCTCGTTTTGGGGGAAAAGCTGCACGTGTTGTACGTAAGAAAATGCAGTGCATGGGTTTGAAAGGAAGGGTGTGCAAGAAAATAGGATGCCACGGTGATCAGGATAAATGTCTGAGGCCCAGGTGTTGGTTCTGTCCTCTGCCCCAGATTTCCTGCCTAGTGTTGGCCAAGATGCTTAAGATGCATCTATATTTGGGTCCCCAGTGTGTCCTGGCAGGGATGCGCATGCTTGCTGGTGGTGAAGCCAGTCTGGGGATGTTCCTGATGCCTGTTTTCAGAGTTAACTGTTGCGGAGATGTCCCTGGAGTGGCTTCAGCACCATGTTCAAGGTTTGAAGCGGGGAAGCAGGAGGGCACAGGTGGAGTGTGTTGAGACATCCCTGCTGGGGACACGGTGAAGACGTACCGAGACGGGAACTGAGGCAGAAAAAACTCCTGGTGAAAAGGGTCTCTCCCTTTCAAAGACGTGTTGTGTGGTGAGACTGTCAGATAAAAGAGGTTCAGAGACTGTGCAGAGGCATCTCAGCATCCACACCAGGGATTGAAAGTAATGGTTTCCCTCTGACCGAACTCTCCGTAATGTCAAAGGCGTTTGAGTGAGTTTTTTGCCTCTGTAAGGGCATCCAGACTTGGTCCTGTGTCTTTAGATGAACAAACAGTGTTGAGTACATTTCCCAGCAGGCTGGAGAAGGGATAGACAAGGTAATGGATGAAATATTCAAAGTCAGTGTTTAAGGGCATTCCTGCCCGTGGAGATGATTTTATCAACTTAAGGCACAACAGTTTTGTTGCTGATAGAAAATTTCTTCTCCATGCTGCTGTTTGTGTTACCTCTGGAAAACATCTCTGTGCCAAGGCTTTGGTCACTCCAGGAGGAGTCATTTGCTCTGACATCCCTCCTTTTCCAGCTGCGCCCTTCCCTTGGTAAATGCTACTCTGCCACTTTGTGTGACCGAGCAATGTGGCAGGGTGCACCGCGTGGACGCGAGGCCTAGCCCTACTGTGAGCTCAAAGAAATGCTTTTCAGTTCAAGTGACAAACGTCTGTGCGTCTGGAGCTGAGCAACAAATCTAACCCTCTGTTTGCAGGTTAGATTTGACGCCGTAATTGCAGCTCTCTGCAGCACGTGGATCAGTGACAGCAGCGTCGGCCGCGCTGTAGATTAGCGTGGGAAATCTTGATCAGCTATTCCAGGGGTCGGCAACGTTTTTGGGCAAAGTGCCCAAATCGCCCAGAATCTCGACTTGTACTATGTTGGTGTGCCGGGGGCAGGTGGCAGGGGAGCCGGGAGGGCCCGATCCTTGTTGTGGCAGCGCAACCTCAGTCCCTTTTCTGAGGCACGCAGAATGCTTTCACGTGCCATGCTGCGGCATGCTTGTTAGGGGTTGCCTACCCCTAATCTATTTAATAGTAGCCTTCAACTCCCTGCAGGGTTGTTTAAAAAAGGATGGAGCTGGGCTGTTCTCGGTGGGGGCAGATGACAGAACAAGGAGCAATGGGCTCAAGTTGCAGCAAAGGAAGCTGAGGTTGGATATTAGGGAGAACTTTCTTATTAGGAGGGTAGTAAAGCACTGGAATAGGTTACACAGGGAGTCTCCATCCTTGGAGGTTTTTAAGACCCAGGTAGATAAAGCCTTGCCTGGGATGATCTAGTTGCGGATGGTCCTTCTTTGGTCTAGATCAGAGTTTCTCAACCTAAGCACCTTTTTGCTGACATGCACACCTAAGCACCTTTGGGGGTCTGGTTTCTCTCTGTGCCTCAGTCCCCCATCTGTAAACTGTGTATTATAGCACAGTCCTACATCCCAGGGCTGTTATGAGAGGAAACATGATAGAGGTTGTGAAATATCCGGATCCTGGGGAATTTGGGGAGGTCGGCACGTACTCTGGGGGAAGGAGGGCAAATGGAGCGACACAAGAAAGGCGCGAGGTTTTGTGGCATCTCCTTAGAAAGGTCTTGGAGCAGCCGCAGGCCTGCTAGCGCGTGTGCACAAGGCGCCGTGTATGTTTTCACCTAGGAAAAACTTGGTGTATAATAGAGATCAGCAGGCCTAGAAGGGCTTAGATCCTGGTAATACATCAGGGGATGTATGGAAATGGTTGCCCCTTGCTGTATTGCTGTTTCGTGCCAATCCAGCTATTCCCCAGCCCCTTGGCAAAAGTCCCTTTTCTGCTCACTCTCAGCCCCTGTGATCTTCATCTGATTCTTCAGCTGCCTCCCTGGGTAAAAAAACAACCTGCTGTTAATTGAGTACTAGCTGCAGATCAGCTGAAGAGCCCCCGGATGAATTACGACGGATAACGAATACGTCTGACCCTGCTGACCTGACTACCCCAGCAAAGGCAGAGGGTGAACCCAGAGCTTTGCTTCTAGGGCAGGGTGATCCTGCCCTGGTGCCTTTATCACCTGGCTCTGTCTTTTTTCTAGCATTTTAAACATTTAGAGCAGCAAACGCTTATGCGTCAGAGTGTGCCTGTATTTTCTGATCCTGGCGCATTATTAGGGTGCCCAGTTGTGTACTTCAGCTGCTCAAATTGTTAGGTAGGAACCAGTATGAGCATTTAGGTATCTAAGTGCCTTTCCAGCTAGCAGTGATAATAATAAGGCTTAGTGCTTTTTTTTCCAAGTCACTCCCCCTATTGTTTTGCCTTTAATGATGGTGTTGGATTTCAAAGAGCACCTGAGAGTTGACCCATTGCAGGAGTAAAGATGGGCAGCTTGGTGGCTTAGGGCGGCAGGGTTAAGCAGAGGAGAAAAATGGATCTACAAGGGGTGGTCCCTAGCGTTGGGATTAGAGCTGTGTGAATGACTGCTTTGCTTCTGGTCAGTGGCTAAAAAGATGCACACCCTGCCTCCCTCTCTCTCCCTGATAAACTCAGGGTGATAAACTTTCCGGCCACGCAGTTGGGCCCAACTGAAGCTGGGATGAATCTGTGGGATGGCTGGATGCTCTGGCTGCTGTTGCTAACCCCCTGCTGCTTTCCTCTTTGCAGAGTTATGTCATGCCCAGACCACCACAGGGCTCCATGAGGATTTATAGAAGATGCCCCGGGTCTTGGCGCCTCTGGTGCTCCTTCTGGTGTGGCTAATGAAGATCGCTGCCAGCCCCCACTCCCTGAGGATCGGTGAGTGAGAAACCCCTGCTCACCCTTGGTTTAGCATCCCCTCACCCCACCACCACCCTCCCCTTCCAGCGCTGGGAAGTGCTTTCACTCCGTGAAAATAAAAGGCCCGGTTGCACTTGATTGACTCCACAGACGCACACCTGGATGAATGCAGTTAGGCACAAGCTGAAACACATGAGCTAGTCCCTCTGAAATCCCTGGGGGAAAGGCATATGTGGGTACCTTGCTCAGCACAGGGCTGGCTTACCCAGATATTGAAGTGTCCCTCTCTCTGTATCAAGGCAGTAGTTTTGTCTGCATGGTCTCTGTACCTACCTCAGATTTAGCTCTCTGCTAGGTGACAGCCTTACAGGGACATAAATTGCATGCAGCTTATGGTGAGTAGACTTATTTGTATTGTTTTCATCATGTTCATGTCATCTTATGGGGATCTTTTGAATATAAGTTTGCAGGGGGGTGAGGGGAGAGGAAATATGGAATGAGTTTTTCCCCTGGCAGATTGTTCCTGTAAGCTCTATACAAAAAAAACCCAAACAGGCTTTTCAGCAGCATTATTCAATTTTTTGTTTTTTGTCCTAATGTTGATGTGAGCAAGAAACGTTAAAACCCAAGTTGAATGCAGTTTAGCAGCACTACGGCACTGTTATTATCTCTGAGATGCTTAGCTTATGAGGGACCCACATTTATTCAGCCTTGGCTGTGTTCATTAAAAAGGGGGTTGGGAAGCCGGACCATCACATTATTTTGCTGCCCAAGTGGATTAGGGAAAAGAAATGCATGCGCGCGACTCCCATAATGAGACTTGCCTCGTTATGCTGACACTTGGCTCTGCCGTTAAGAGTGAAGCCTGCCTTCCCGCCTCCTGTCTCTGGAGCGCCGTGCTGGTTTTATTAACTCTTTGTAGCTGATAAGAGGCTAATCTGTTCCCTCCCTCATTTGTGATGCACCTTGGGGGTGAGACCTACAATAAAACTGCTTTTCCCCTTTGCTAGTGGAGCACAGCACAGCCCCAAAATGCAGCCTGTGTCAGTGGGGGAGTAAAGAAGGTGGCTTGGATGTATTATCCAGGGTTTGAGACTGTTTTGGGTGGTGCTGCCCAGGCCCCAGTGGACAGGGTAGGGACCTTCTAATAAATAGCAGTCATAGCAACTAGCAGATTGTGGGTTTGTATCAACTGTGGCAAAGCAGACTGGGATTAACTGGCTCCTGGTTAGTGAATTTTGCTTTTCCTGAAGTCATTTCCTGCCCAAGTGTAGGGGGATGGATGGATGGAGCCAATGATCTCCTGATGTCCCTTCCAGCCCCTTGCATCTGCATCTGGTGTTGGGAGGGAATTTATTCCCCAGTCAGACCGGCAAGGACTGTGAGGTTTTCTGGCCTTCTAGTGTGGGGCATGATCCTCTTCCTAGGCTCCCCTGAGCGTCCCTTAACCAGTCATTTCTCTGTCATCACAATGGCAAGGCATTGGTAGTGCCTGTCTCTCTCCTGCCTTCACCTCTGCCTTGTTGTAGGGTGCTCCTGGGGTGTCTGTCTTTGTGGCTTGTGATTACGTTGGAGGGCTTGAAGTTGGGAATCCTTGGGAAATCACCGGCCACTGGACTTGATGGCTCAGGAGGTGCTGGCCAGGCATGGTTTCCAAATGGTAGGAGCAGTAGGATAGTGGAACAAGCCACCCAGGGAAACGATGGGATCCTTTTCATTGAAGGTTTCAAGAAGAGGCTGGACAGGCGTCGGTCTGGAGTGGTTTAGGAATAGCTCAGCCTGTGTTGTTGGAAAGGGTTGGATGAACTGACCCTTCTAGCCTGTGATTCCTTCTCCAGCACCTGTGCAACAGTCACGAGGCATCGTCTCAGCCATCTGAAACCTGTTTCTCAACGAGTGGCAAATCCTTTGCCCAGCGCAAGTAACTGGGATGGGTGCTGGACTTGGGATGCAGAGCTCTAATCCAGTCTTTTTCTTAGTGTGCTCCAGAGCCAGTGCTAAGGTCTTTGGGAAGGTAATTGGCCCCTCCAGCCTTTGCCCAACCCAACCTTGCCCTTCTGTCAAATCTCTCTATTGAAAGAACCATCTTGCAGCACGTGGCCTGTGTAAATCTTGTTACTCCAGCCTTCTCCCTCATGCAATAAAAATACAGTTGTTCCATTGCACGGGGTCCTCTGCACTCAAGGTGATGTGGCAGGGTTTTCCCCGGAGCTGTAAGCAGAGAGCAAAGCCCCAAGGCCAGGGATGGGAATGTGAATCCCTGAGTGTCTGCTGCTTTCCCACCTATGGCTGGAGGTGGTGCTGTACAGCTGGAGCTCAAGTCCCCAGCATTATAGATCCAGGAGGCTTTGACTTTGACTGAGCATCTTGGTCCTGAAGTAACCCCCAGGATGTGTATTTATGTTTTTGGATTAGCAGCATTGAAACTTTGTACATGGTCATGGGAGTGGGGACTCCTGGGTCCTATTCTTGGTTTCCCTATCAGCTCTGGCCTCAGGCAAGCCATCTCACCTCCCTCTCTGTTCGACTACCTGTGAAATGAGAAGAATCACATTTCCCCACTATTACAGTGTATCAGATTAGATGTTAGAGCTTGCATGTGCAAGTGCAGGTCTATTTGACCTAGATGCCTTCTCAGAGTTATACATCTCAACTTTGGGCCCACTCAGAAATTGCATGGAATAAGTTTTCGGTAGCTTGGCATTTTGTGCACTAGCCCCCAGATGTAATCGTGAGCAAGCTGACTGAGCTGCCAGGGTGCAGAAGGGGCTCAACGGGCCAGATGCTGCATTATTTAAACACAAGAATCTTTTTCCATAGGCTGAAAATGGGAAACAGCATCCAGTGTTTTGAGGCTCTGTGAAAATCCCAACCTGGGTGTCTTAACAGTGTGCTAGGCTGCTGGGAAATGGGAATTGGGGAATGGGAAATGGGAATAGGGGCCCCCCGTGTCTACAGAAAAGCATTGCGACTGAATGCGTCTAACTTACCTGCTCGTTTTGTGCAAACATTAATTTCAGTCTCTAGTGGGAAGATGCAGTCTTGGAAAATGTTCTCTGCTCTTACTTATTGGTCCCAACCACCTGTTGGCCCTTTTCCTGTGTTTAAATTAAGCTGTTTGGGATAAGGTTATCTCTTTGGTTGTACAGCACCTAGCACAGCAGGGTCCTGATTCAGGATTGGGGCTCTTGACGCTCATACAATTCAACTAAGGCCTGGTCTACGCTGCAGCATTCTCCTGGCAACCCTTGCCCTGCATGGACACTGGCACCCAGGATGCCGTCCTGCCAATGAAAGGTTGGATTTGTGCTGGCCAAGTGGCAGAACGCCTGTACTGGATCATTGCACCACTGTGTGCTCACTGCACTCTCTCTGCTGGGACACACGCTCCTCCAGCAACACCCAGGACCCCAGTCCCTGTGACGGAGACTGCTATGAACACAACTTTGAACTGCCAGCCAGAGGTTGCCCTGACTTGAATCTTTTCCCTTGCCCTTCCGCTTGCAATTCTCAGCTTGCTTTGAAAATGTCCCTCCTTTGTAAGCAGGGAGCCAGGCAGCTGCAGGCACAAATGCAACTAAACCTCCTGCTGCTGTCTTCTGCAGGAAGGAAGCTCTGGATTCCCTTGGCTTGCAAGAGGGAAGGGACTTTGCAAGCCCAGATGCAGACTCCCACAGGCATGATGAGGTGTGGACATTGGGAAGGAGATGCAGAAGCTGGGGTATGGGAAGTAATGCAGGGCAATCAGGAAGGAGCTGCACTGCTCATACCAAAAGGTGAAGGGGGTCAGAAAATTGCGGGCTGTGCCCCCAGATCTGTTGCTGGCATCTGGGACTGGATGTCGTGCTGGGCAGGGATCCTGTAACCACCCAGCCAGTGGCTGTGCACATCTTGTGATTGTCCAGAAAATGCAACCTCACAACTGCACCCAGCAATGGCAAGTTCACAACTGAACAAGGTTTGACATTGCAGACATCACTGAGAGCTTGTAGAGCATCAAGGCCCAGCTGGGCCTGACTTCAAGGAGCTGACAGCCACAACCCACTAAGAAAGGAGAGCTCAGATAGGAGCATCAGTGCATGCACACTTGCTTCTTTTACTGCTTTTTTAACGAGCCCTGAAATTCCCCCTTCAGAAGTGCCAGCCAAATTCTTGTGGGCGACATGCAAAGGAACTGTCTTTTGAGGTAACCAGTTTATTTTAACATCCCATACTGCTAGTCCTGAATGAGGAATAAGAGAAAATATTACAGGGAACCCAGAAATATTCTGAAATGCCTGCTTGTGGCAGGGCAAGCAGATAGGCTGTCTAGTAGCATAAATCAGTGCATTGCAAATGGAAAAGATGTCCGCTGAAACCAGTGGAAGAGCAATCGCATAAAATACATGGGGAATTTGAAAATAATGCTTGCAAGCAATCCAGTAACTGGTCATTTGTAATTTGCCTGAACAATACTGGAAAGGAAAGCAAAGCAAATGTGTCATGTAAGCATTGACAATGCAGCGGCTTGGTTTTCCAGTCAGAGTGGCCAGAAGACATTGCTCACGTGCTTAGCTGTGGGGAGAAGAGGTAGAGATGGCTTGTGGCTGGCCTGGAGGGCTTTGCTTTGACTCAGCCAAGCAGTGACAGTCATCTTCCTCTGGGGTTGATCAGTGGACCTGGCTGATGTACCTTTGCAAGCACCTCCTAGCTGAAGGACTGATCTGGATTAGAAGGGAGGAGAATCAGACAAAGCAGCTGATCTTCTCCAGACCTCAAGCTGGGGTGGTGGCACAAAGGAGTGGTGGGATTTATACTGGAGGAAAGGCAGAAGGGCCAAGAGGTACAGAGGGAAGGAGACCATAGTGTCTGTAGCTCCTAAGACAGCAAATATAAGTGCTATGAAGCCTTATGGACACAGCCCCTGAATGTGCATGGACAACTTTGCCTTCCCAGAGTATGACCCATGTATATACCATCTCTCTACCCGTGGTTCCCCCGCAGGGGCTGGCACAGCAAGGCCAGGGCAGCCTTTCCACAACAACAGTGAGAAGCCAAGGGGCTGTTTATTCACCGCATGGCATGCACCAGCACCAAGCTGCCCAGTGCCTGCCGTAGCACGCACTGTCAACTTGTTCCCTACAGCTTCTCCGTGTACTTTTGCAATTACTCTTGTCATAGAATTGCACCAAGATGAGGCTGGAAGGGACTCTGAGAGGTCCAGCTCCCCGCTCTCTGCCCCCTGCATCCATCTAGCTAAAATCAGCAGTTTTCCCACTTCTTTCCTCAAGCTTGTTGGTAATTTTTTACCTCCCCCCCCATCCCCCCAACTTTGCTTTGCAAATACTATGTGTAAAAAAAGCAATGTTCAGCAATAACAACCATTATGCAGGAATGCATGGTTCACGAAGATCCAGCCTCAGGTTAGAGAAATCTCCAATGTCTTTTCCATCTACCAAATGCACAGTGAACAGGCATCCAGCACCTGTTCAGATAGTAATTAAATCATTCCTTGTTCTGCTGTCCAGGCTTCTGCTGTAAAGGCATTATGAGCCAAAGGAACAGAATGTGTGCGGGGACTCAGTATCACAATGAGCATTGCATGGACATCAAAGCAAACGGGCCAGCCTGGAGAAAGCTTTCCAGCTTGCTTGAAGAGTCCTTGCTTCCTATGGAGGAGACGTGCTCTGCCCAGCTAACGTTATGTCAGGGAGAAGCCCCCAGTGCTTGCAGAGCTATGGAAAATTGCCCCTTCCTATTTGTGTATTTGCAAGCAAACTGGGAAAGGCAGAATCCAGCTGTGCAGTGGCTTGGGGGACTTCTGGGTGCCACATCTTTTGCCAGTCCAGCCTCATGCTGAGGACACGCTGCAGTGTCAGCACCTTTGTGGAATAAGCACAATATCCCGGTGTGCGCATGGTCCGCAATATACCCTGTGGCCCGGGGAGTGGGTGAGGAAGCTTCACAGTGCCTGTGGTTAGCCCTCCTTTGCCGTCCTTGTGACTCCCACTAGCTTCGGGTGGTCTTTAAGCTTAACTGTCCTTGCCCGGAATGAGATGTAACAGCACTTAGCGTCGTGTTAGACAATGCGCTAACACATTTCTTTATACGATGCAATTTTCCAGCATAATTGAGGCCTTCATGGTCGATATCAGTGCAAGCCGCAGTAATTTCTGTCTGTTCCCGGATGTTAGAAATGGCTTTATTTTGCCTTTGGACCAAATGGTGCTACTGAGGTCAGGTTAAGATGCCAGGAAAGGAGGAAATGAGCTCTCAGCCTCATGAAGAAGTGCCATGGCTGGAAAACCTCTCCACTTGTAAATATGATTAGCGTTTAGGAAAACAAAGCTCCCGACTGGGCATTAACTGTACTGCTCTCCTCTGGCTACTTGTCACACCTATTCTGGGAACAAAAGGTTTAAGTACTGCCTATTCAGAAGGGAGAAGAACTAATTACTCCTAGCCAGAGGGGAACAGAATGGAGAGAAGAAAAACTGAAATGGAAAAGAAGTGGGTCACTAAAACACATGTGTGATTAGCCAGCTCCTGTATGCATGGACCTGAATAGCAGCCAGAGGAGGTTTTGAAAGGATTCATCATCCTTCTTTTGTGCTCACTCAAGCTCAGGGCTACATTTTCTAAACTGCACACGCTTGACAGATGCTTGCACCACAACTCCATGCGCAAGCATGGACGTTTGCTGCAATTGTTATAGTGGGGTTGGCATGTTGCTGTCGCACAATGAGCCAGGAAGAGTACAAGAGGCAAGGCTTCTTTGCGAAATTTGTGTTCATACATCCTTGCTCTTAGCAGCCTTTCTGCAGCACTTTGCATCTCTTGCTCTCCATCCCTCCAGTGTTTGTACTGGATTGGGGATTAGGTCCCCTTGGGCAGGTCCGTGCATATATTGTGAAAAAGGTACAGTCAATTCAACTTGCAGAGGATAGATAAGGAAAGAAAATCAAACTAGGGAACAATCCTAGCCGCTCTTCAGGGTGTTATAGTCATTACGTCGTATAGGCAATTGTAAAGGGATGATTTGGCGGGGTAGGGGGTGGTTTTTCTGATGCATTAGAGGCAGTGTGAGAACTCTCCCCACCCCTGTTTTCCACAGGTGGAGGTGAGGCATGAGCAAGGGAGAGGGAGTGATGTGCCCAGTGTTGCGCTGTAAATCAGTAGCAGAGGGAAGACTGGCATTCATGAGTTCTGCGTTTCAGTCCCTGCTTTTCTTCGCCGCAGCTCTATTCGCTGCATGCTGTTTTGCACATTCAGATTCAGGCTTTGACCTGTATTGTTCTTTGGTTTGAAGAACTTATTTCTCAAAAGCTTTCTTCTGTTTTTTTTTTTTTATGTTCTCATGTTTCATTCAAGGTTTTCAAATCAGATTCTTAAACACAAGTTGGGGAGGGGTAAAAGGAATGGTTTAGCCAACATAAATAAACCCCTTGCTGATGCATGGCCTACTAAATATGTCCCGTTGTGACATTATAAATGTTTCATTTTCCCCCTAATCCCGATATGAAACAGCCCAGTCAAGTCCATTATGGCAAAATAGATTCATTGTTATTCTTCATTTGTTAGCAAAGCGCAGAGGAAGGTGCAGTGAAATACAATATTCATTTGTTACCTATTCACCCTCTTAATTTTGTTTTTACAATTCTTTTCGGAGAGTGATATTTTATTTATGGTCCCTGAGTTATGCACATAAATCCTAAAAACACCTCAAAAGATGCCAGTCTCTTTCAAGTAATTCATCTTCTGGAAATGCCCTTTGATTTCTTTTGACTTTCCCCAAGTTGAGCCGCGTTGTGGTGACTGAGTGCTTAGGAAAAGAGCAGTTGATAATAATGCCGCTTCTCTTAGCCTTCGCTTTCCAGTCCTTAATGGGACTTTCAAAGATGCCACTCATTGCAAACAACCCAGATGCAGCGGGTACTTCTAAGATAAAATGGAGCCAGAGTCCTATGGGGAGAGTCTGCTGAAGCCACTCTTGCTACCACATCTGTATGCTCCAGGAGGTCCTGTGTGGCCCGTGTCAGCTGAGATCTGTCATCTCGTCCCTTCTTGTCTGAAATGAGCAGGCAGAAAAAATTCCTGTGTGCCTTCCCTGCCTGGTCTCATTACTTGAGATAGGGGGTTCATTGCTCTTTCCATGTCTCCACTAAATCCTGAAGCCGATATTCAGGCAAAACTCCCTGCAGCAATATTTGCCGTCAGCAGGTGTTAAGTTTTCCTGGGAAAGGGAGAGGTGGCTTTTGTTGACTCCCCTGAAGGAGGTGAGCTGCTTCATGCTACCTCCACGCAAGCAAAAGCAGATCCAGGGGACAGCCTGAGCAGATCTGGGAGAGGAACCGAGGAGCTGTCAGGCTTGAGGAGAGAGTTGAGCTAAACACGATTGGGTTTTTTTGGTTAACACAACCAAATCCAGGAATGTGGGGATATTGTTAGTGTACAGAGCATCCCTTTTTATAGGGGAGGGTGGGAGAAGGCCCCATTCACACTGAAAGCTCATGCGTGTTGCCAAAGTCAGCCTCTTGGATCCTTGCTTAACAAGGAAAGACCTTAACCCAAGCAATTTCTATATGCCTTTCCCACTTGACGTTCGCATCTCAGGGAGAGAGGCAGCAACAAACTATGCTGAGGCGGAGAGTACAGATTTGGACCAAAATCCCACTTTTTTTTGGAAGAACTATATAAAGCCGCCAGTTTTTAAGGTCCCATCAGAATGACCTCCAGATGGTCACCTGCGTGGTGTTTAATTGGTGTGTTTGACTCGGCTCTGGCAGTACGTCAGCCAAGTGGACCTCGGCATCCCAAAGAGATTTTGGACTCAATGCTCTTTGTGAGATCAACTGTGCCTTCTGGCTTTCTGTCACCTAGTTTTATATTGATCTTATCTCATTTATTGTTCATGGCAGTGAGACCAGCAGAATAGGGCCTCTACCTGCCTTTCTCCAAGAGTGCATTTCAAAGTGACCCCAGGTTTACCCTTTGCATTTCTGCTCCAGCTTCATGGGAAGAACTTGCCATTATATGGCTTTATTTGCCACTCACTTAAGTAATTGCTTAACCTGGGTTTCTCTGCCTGACTTCTCTCCTGATTCGTGGTTTCCTTGGTTTCATTAGTCTTTCCCTATAGTTGCCCTTTGAAATTCATTGCCCTGAAAGGTCAGCGTTTCAGGAGATGTGCGTGGATTTTCTAACAGGCACGGGTACACTTTTTTGACTATTAATAAACTTCATAACCGCTCAGGCCAAGGGGAGGGTAGTGGCATGTCTTGCTTTCAGCTGGAAAATGAGTGGAACAAGAGGACTGTGCAGCTGGTGCTTCACCATCCTCAGACATATTGGGCTGTAGATTGAATGCCGAAGTTGATAGACCAGCCATCTGATCCAGTGCAACGATTCCTCCATTAGTGTCACAAAACCATGGCATGCAAGCCAAGTGGCTTTAAAAATAAATAAATAAATGTGTACTTAACAGGCCTGCTTGGCATCAAGACTATTTGCACCCAGAATAAAGAACCCTGGGGTCCCAGTCCATGACTTGTTCATGCATTTATATTGGCCCTGAATTATCTTTCCTGATCTATTACTGTCTGGCATCCATGGATAAAACTTTGGCTTGGCACAGAGAGGTCCCAAGCTTTGTTCTGATCCACGCGTGAGCCATTTTGCCTGGGAAATCCGAGATGAGACATGCCAGGCCACACCGGTAGCATAATAGCATGGATTTTTTCAGTGCAAGGCATCCTTCAGTTAGGGCTAGTAAAACTGGGGAACAACTGGGCAGGACAGGTGAATACTACCCTATGCTAGACGGCATTGTGCTGCTGTGTGAATTGGAGATCTGGATGGGTTTTGCAGTGAGTGCATTCAGCAGAAGGGAGTGGAAAATTTGTTTTAAGGATGGGAGCCAAGGAGCTGCAGTGATCGCCGAAATGTTGCATTGCTTTAACTCTCAGATCATGATGACGAGTATAGGAATGATTGGGGATGGGAGAGCAGACAGGATACACCCACACACACCCACACACACTCATGCTCGCTCTCTCACATGCGTATGTGCACATGGCCACGTCCCTCTTTGGGCTCAAGAAGCAGACTCTGAATTCAATGCCAACACCAAGCTGTTGTTCAATGCCAAACCACTGTACTGCCCCTGAGCAGAGCTGAGTGGTTCAGCTCGTTTTAATGTGTTTTGTTCTTTAATGAATGGAAATTGAATCACAGCAAAAGCTTATTGTGTCATTTATTCCCTACGCTTAAAAAAAAAACATTTCATATGAATGAAAGTGAAAGGTGCCTGCTTTTCTGGCCACTTAACCAGTTACCACCATTCATTCCCAGTCCCAGCAGAAGTCAATAAAGCTAGCGTTTCCATGGAAAACTCCAGTGCAGTGTGATAGGGGCTTGGACACGAGTGCATGTTATGAACAAGTACAGGTGAGCCTCCTTTTTTCAGTTCTGCCTGTGGCCACTCTGCGCAGAGCGGATTTCACGCACACGCCGCTGCAGAGTCAGCGTGAGCAAAGTCCCCTTGAGTTCCCTAACTGCAGCGAGAGCCATCACGCTGCAAAGTAATGCACCGTGTGTGGCTGAGCAGCACGCAGCAGCTGGGTCCCTACACGTGGCCAGGTCATGCGTCGGCAGCACTTGAAGGTGAACTCGCACCCTGGGGTAGGTCGAGCAGGTTTGTGAGCTCTCACGGTGCTTTAAGCTCAGTTTTTCTGCGTGGACAGAAGTTGGGTTTGGGCTATACTCATACCAACCCTGGAGTGAAGGCAGCCCTGCTGCAAGGCAGCTTGGAGTGGGAAAGCGGTTGCTGTATAACACCTGGAGATGGGGGTGCACATAGCAAATTTGGGCAGGGCCACTGTTAGGGCAATTGCCATGGGATCTTTAAGCTCTGTCACAGCAAACCACACCTGTGCCTTTAAGACCATCTCCAAACGGTGAGGAAGAATGATGAGCGGTTAATGGGATTCCTATAACAGGACTTTCTGTTCTTGGCTTGGCCAGCACTTCTGTGTAAAACCTGGAAGTTACTTCACATGTATGGCTCTGTCCTGCCGCTCCCCATCCCCATCCCAAATATTTAAAAACCTCTGAATATCAGGCCTCTGGAAGCTGCCTCAGGTAGGGGTGCAGCAGACGACCTAGTGCACCTCTCTCACCCTGTCTGTACAACAAGGAGGGGAATATTTAGTTTGGCTGTTGTTTGGGGCATTTTCTCTGCTCCGTGTATGCTGTTCAGGGCAGGGGCTGTCTCTCGTTTTCTGTCCACGTAGCACAACAGGGCCCTGATCTCTTCTTTGGTTGTGGAAGACGGGGGGGAGCGAAGGGCTCTTTTTTTATTATTTCTTTTTTTTTTTTTTTTTTTTTACTGTAGCACAAATAACCGGTCTCTGCGGAAAGTCCACGGCAGTGCTGTTAAAGAGGCACTTATTCCAAAGGGCTTTGAGGCAGGGCAGTCACCCCTTTCTGGAGCTGGTGTTTATTGTTCTTTCTACTGCAAAACTCAAATGAAGAAACAGCTTTGTTCAGAGCCTTGGAGCTGCAAGCTTCCTTCTCTGGCCAGGCGGGCAGAACCGAGGGGATGTCCACGCCGTGGTCAGAAGCGTGGCTGCCAGCCTGGATCTAGCTGGCGAGGGCACCGAGAGCAGCAGCGTGGATTTGTCCTGGCCAGGCTTGTCCAGCCTGTATGTGAGCCGCTCTCAATTGAGGTATGGGTTCTAGTTTTGACCTGATCCCAGGCCATTAATACTGTTGCCCGCACCGGCACCTCTGTGCCCCTTCTCACCCCTTGCCCTTTTTGCCCTGTAGTTCTTTGGAGCAGGGTCCGTCTTGCAATGTGTCTATACAGCACCTACCATAATGAGGCCCAGAGTCAGGTTGGGGAATCGAATCGGTACTGTACTACAAGTAATTACAGGGCTGATGGGTTGCTTTCCCAGAAGGGATGCCTTCGACCTGAGAGAGCTCTGACTCGCGAGTCCTCCCCTCACACAGTTAATTGCATTCAGCTCCATTGGAAGTATTATGTGCTGAAAGCTGGGATTGCTCTGGCTGGGATTCAAAGGCTCCTGCTTGAGAAGTCCAGGTGTTTCTAGCATGCATCATCTGAAAAGGTGGCAACTCTAAAGGCAGCAAATAAACAGATGACAGAGAGCGTGGGGCAGGCCATGGCTCTTTGCATGGTACAGGTGTGCTCTACATGGCGCGCTGACCTCTGCGGTGCTAGCACGCCCCTTCATCTGCAGAGCCTTCCTCCTGGCGGCGTGCCCTGCTTCTCTACCCCACCTCTGCCTCATGAAGATATCGGTGATTCGACTGAAAGGGACAGCTGAGATCCTTGCAAAACCTGGTGAATGGAGGAAAGAGAAGGATCATGCAGATGGAGTTGATTTTCTCTGTAGATCTTTCCTACCAAAGTATCAGTAAATCCCTCCCAGCTAATTGCAGCCTGCTGTAAAGGCAAAGAATAAATTCTGTGCATGTGAGGGTGGAGGTCACAGACAGTAACTGCTTTTGAGGGAGTAGCAGGCAGGAGATGGATGTGGGTCCTGCCAGGCTCTGGAAAGGCGGCCCACGGTGATGTGGAGATGGACCCATCTGCCACAGCAATTTCGAACTGAGTTTGGTCTTGCAGCGCAATGCACCATTTTAATGCCATGGGCCCAGCATCCTGAACGCAAGGCCATGTGGCCCACCGCAAGGCGGCAGTACCGGACTAGGAGTTAGGAAAAACTTCTTCACAGTTCGAGTGGCCAAGGTCTGGAACGGGCTCCCAAGGGAGGTGGTGCTCTCCCCTACCCTGGGGGTCTTCAAGAGGAGGTTAGACGAGTATCTAGCTGGGGTCATTTAGACCCAGCACTCTTTCCTGCTTATGCAGGGGGTCGGACTTGATGATCTATTGAGGTCCCTTCCGACCCTAACATCTATGAATCCTTTTGCGCATGCCGTGACCACGGTGGAGGCCTGTGATCAGGATCGGGTCTCAGAAGATGTGGGTGCAGTTTCCAGTTCTGTTGGAGGCTCACCTGAACAAGTCATTTTGCCTCTCTGCGCCTCCATTTTCCATCTTGGAAACAGGAAATTTCATTATCCCTGTCTCGCAGGGGTCTTCAAGGGATGAAAATGCACAAATGCTCTGGAGCTGCTTGGTGCCTGGTGAAGAGGGACCTCTGCTCCTATAATAAAAAGGCTCTTTTTTCCTCTCTGAGGCTTAGTTTCTCTCATTGAATGGGAACTGTGCTTCTTTACCACTTTGTGATCTGCCCATTTAGAGCCTTAGGAGCATGAAACATTTTTTTTTTATCTGTTTGCAGTGTGTCGTGATTCAAGCAGGGTGAATACTGAAGGACATCTTCCTTTTCAGATTATTTTTAAACACATTTCTTTTGAACACATTCACATCCTGTTTTGTGTTTGCTCGCTGGGACTATTTCAGCAAATGAGTTTTTTTTCTGGCAGGAACATTCAATGGGAACAGTGGCATTCAAGGGAAAATAGGCGACTATTCACAGAGGGCACGTTTCTAAATGGTTACCCTGAGTGTCTGTACTAGGGATAAAATGCAAAATGTTCTGTTTGTCCAATCTGAGAAGTGTTAAATGCCCATGTGACCTCTGTGTCTAATCAATTCATCTTTAACGTCAACTTTTTGCATTAACTAGACAGCGTCAAAAAAGTATTATTTGGCAAAACATACCTAAGAACGGCTACATGCGAAGCCAAATGTAGACCATCCACCGGGAAAAAGATGGACATTCGGAGTGATTGTTCAGCTTGCTCTAGCTCAGCACTGGATGAAGCCACCTCGTTGTTGTGCTCCAGATGTCTGGCCAGAAGAGTCTTAGTTGTGGCACAAAGCCCTAGTTTGGGATCCCTGTCCTCTTGGTTTGACAACTCTGGGACAATGCTGTTTCAGGATGTTGCATTCTGTCGAATCTCTTCGGGAGCTCCTGTGTCCTCTTTCCACTTGCTTCTAGCTCCTGAGACTGGAGCTAGGAGATAGGAGACGGGAGAGGAAATATTTCTCTCCTCTCTTGGCTTGCTGGAGGAGGGATTCGTAGACCTCTGGTCCACTTTGCTGTGCAAGCCACCCCCACCGAGCCCTTGCAGAGTGACAACACTCCTCCTTCCACCCATGGATTACACTGGAAGCACATGGCTTGAGTGCTGCTGATTTTGGAGGACACCGATGTTCACAATTAATTCATTTTGTATTCTTGGTTTAGGAGCCGAAGCTGATATTTTTTTTAGGGCTGCCAGAAAAAATCCAAAAATTGCAGTTCGTGGGAATTGGACTCCCCTGTCTCAGCCCAGATAAAGGATGCTTTTCCAAAATACATCTTAGCAAAACCTTTCCCTAGTCAAAGGAGCCTTTCTTAACCTATTTGAATCCAGATGTCCACCCTGGAAGAAAATAAGACAAGGAGATTGTTTAGGGAAGGGCTATGGCATTGTTGTTGGGGGGGAAAATGTACAACGGATGGAGATTCAGGGGGCAGGCTCTGAGCGTGCATCGCACAGACTGAATCAGCATCCAGTGCTGAGCAAACAAAACGGCCGCTCTGGTGTTGGCCTGGAGCTCACTATAGACCTTAGTATCACGTTGGAAGGAATTAGCAGGGAGGATCCACAATGGAAGAAAAACTTAGCCTGACAGTAGTCTCCCTCAGCTCAGCCCTGCCAGGCAGAGGCTATTAGTGAGTGAAGGCTGCAGGGAGAAATGGTTAATTCTCCCAAGGACACTGCTAATGAATTCTGCTTGCACTTCCCAGGGCTGGAGGGGCTTGGAGAGGCTAAATGGAACTGTATCGGCAAATGATAGCTGAATGTCAATTCTGCTGTCGAAGCCAATTTGGGAGCCGGAAAGTGCTAAAAGAATTAAGATTGTTAAATGGAAATAAGTCTACTTGGGTTGAGATGAAATAGGGTTTAAATGAGTGAAATTATCTGTGGATTACCCTTGTTAGAGCACTGTCTTATTTAATAAACTGAGGTTTAATCCGCTACAGGGATTCCTGCAGGAATGGCTCGGGCTCTTCGAGGAATGGTTGTGGGGAAGGAGAGGGACTGGCTTGCCCTCCCTATCTAGGACCCAGGGACTCGGTGCTGGTTTGGTCATTTCTTTGCAACTGTTCCGTGCTTGCAGGAAGATTTTCCAGGTGCTTGAAAAGCAATTTGCTCCCTGTTTTAGGCTAGTTGAGTAGCTCTTCTCTTTTACCAGCAGGGTGGAAAAGCTCCGATGCTACTGCCAGGTAAATAATTCCCATTATGGGTGAAATGCTTCCTCTGCTGAGTGCTGCTACAAGAGCTCTGTCCTGTTTCTGGCCCCTCTGATACTGAATATGGTCAAGATGCTGTGCACTGGTTGGAAGAGAGAGATGGAGAGTTATGACGGCTCCTGACTTGAGGAGACGTGGGTTACATTTTTATCACAAGGATGTATTTTACTGATCATTAGCATGGACTGATTATCTCCATCTGCTAGAACAGGTCTGGCCCTGCAAAGGCACTGAAGCAAGCGTTCTTATCTAACTTAGCTGGCCAGCAGCATGTATGTCTGGCCCATCTCTCTCTTTATGGATAGGCATGAAAACATTGCTGCTCCTGGTGCTTCTAAAACTCTTTCCTGAAGCTAGTACTGGGTTTCTTCAGCACCCAGGAGTGGAGGGAGCTCATCAGAGATGGTGAATTAGATCTCACTGAGTGACGGGCCGCTGCAATTACACTGCCATCCATCCCTGAGCTAGCTTGCTTGGGGATCTCCATGCTACACTGTAAAGGAGGCATAAATTCACAGTGAGGGGGCCTAATCCTGTGAGGTACGAAGAGGCGTTGAGTGAGAAAATGAATTTCCTGGCCCATGAAAGTTTTCAAAACTTTGGAAGTGTTCCTGTTCTGTGCTTGAGTAAAGCAAACATTGCTTTTCTTTTAACCGTTTCCCTGGCACCTATCACAGCGGAGGCAGGTTGGAGATGCTTCTAAACCCAGCAGTAGTATGTGCAAGGAGGTGAGGTATTCAGGGGAAATAATCAATGTCTTCTCTCATCTCTACTTTGGAAAGGAGTCTATTTGCCAGCATCCTGTACTCCAGAGCACAAGCAAATACATCTTCATCTTTGCTGAGTGCTAGCACCTGTGGACATCTGTGTATTGAAGAGCCCCTATACTCGGTATGGAAATCAGACTGACAAACAAACAGCATAAAGCAGATTAATTTCCTGGTGTCAGGTGGGATTGTGTGTGCACACGTGCACGCTCGGGATTTGAAGCACTGGGGTCTGGCATTGCCTATGAAAATGAGCCCTGCAAAGACGACATCACGGGAAATACTTTATCAAGTTAATTTTACTAATCTCTGAGCTCGTTACAGGCCACTTCTTTTGAAATGGATACAAAGCATGGCGGTTACAGCATCTGGGCATTAAGCCAGCCACAGGTGTCTTTATTTTAGGTGGTATTTATTCACAAGGAGGTAGGTGGGGAGCAGAGGTCAGTGGCAGGACCAGATGTTTCCTCCTTGATTCTGAGCGTCGTGCTGGTCTATGAGTAGCATGGTAGCATGTTAAACCCAATTACAGCGGACTCAAACTGTGCAGTAGCCACCCCTACCCCTTGGCCTACTCTCCATGGCCACCTTCTCCATTGAGTCTTTGAGCTCTATAACACCCATTGCATTCTCAGCCTTGGATCCGTTCAAAAGTTTTCCAAGTTGAATTTCCCAAGCATACAGGGCTGGGGTGTCTTTAAAGTCTACGAGCCGTATTACTTCTCTGAATCCAGACTCCCCGATAACAAACCTTGCTCCCTTTCCCCCCATGTCCTACCTGAAGCCCGCTCCTGGGCTGTGCTGCCGAGGGAAGGATGCTGTTGAAAGGATCATGCAGACATCTATTCTCTCTTTTGCTTTCCTTCCCTCGGCACTGTCTGCTAATGACCATGCTTTGCCATTTCTCAGCTAATCCAGCTGATCTCCTGCTGTGTTCTTAGGGCAGAGAAACTATAAAGAAAGAAAACCAAAATGATTTTGTCTCCTGGGAGGCTTTGCTCCTGATTAGTTGGCTGACCCCTTAGCCCCTCCCCTGATGTCTTCCTAAATTGCTGTCTAGCTGTTAACTATTCCCAGAAAACAAACCCCAGTCCTCCAGCGACACTGTTTAAAAATAATCTTTCATGGCCAAAAATGAATATCATACTGGAGGAACGGAGGAACGTGACCCATGCTTCTGCAGTACTGTAGTATCTAAAGGGTGATGGGTCCTTACTGTGTCTTGGGCATTCAGGGCTCCCCTGTGATGCAGGAGCCCTGAACTGACCAGCGTTACAGAGATCTGCAGAACTCACTGGCATGGAAACCATCCCAGTTTCACATCAGAAACAGGCAGGAATCTGGGCTGTGATGGAAACGCTTGATCCATCTCTCCCAGCTTGAGCTACGAGTTCTGCAAAGGTTATTTTCGTCGTTTGGATCCTGCGCTGGAGAGCGATTCACTCCATGGGCCTCATTCACTTTTGGCAATTGTAAACCTCTAGCATTGAATATCTATCGTGTTGCATCATTTTCACGTGCACGCGGAGTTTTTGGCCTGCTTATTTCTTCTGGGAGGCTGGTGCGGTTGGGTGGAAGCGCTGCGTCCGCGCCTGTGTGTAAACATCTTGCACTCGGTCTCAGGCTACCCTAAATAAATCATTGCAGAAACCGGTGTTGCAGGAGCCGTGCAAGGTCTTTCCACATCAACATGCAACAGCGCGGCGCTGGTTTGTTGTAGCTGCAGACACCGAGCTATTTAGGGCCACCTGAACAGGTGCAGTTGACAGCGGTTTCTCCCCAGGTGAATGGGAAGCAGCAGGCATTACAGTTCCTCCTGGTGCAGCCCAGACCCCCCCTTTCTCAGCAATGGGAGTGAGCAGTGCTAGGGGATAACTACTTCTGGCATCCAGCGCTGCAGCACGGCTGTCAAGTCTGCACAGCCTGCTAGAAACAGAGTTCGTTAAGCTGTCACAGAGCAAACAAGACAGCTGCACGCTCCGTGCAGTCTGCGCCCCTGCAGTGGTCTCCTTGCTTAGCCGAGATTGGGCCAGGGTGACCCTTGTTATTGTCTCTCCTTGTCTGCTGGCGAGAGGTCTCCGTGCCTGCCTCGAGATTGGCAGTAGGCTCTTTCATTTCAGCGCCTGCATTTGCAAAGCCTGTTTTAGCCCCTTGTGTATCAGTCCTGTGCAGTGGCTCATTAGCAATGAGTGATGCCTCAGACAGGCAGAGCTGTGGAAAGAGAGATCTTTATTAAGTGTGCCGAGTGGTCAGTGTTACCTGCTTAGGCTTCTGAGTTGCATTTGCAAGCAATTTGGGTCTTTTCTTTCTTAAGGGAGAAAATGCTTCGACTGTTTCAGCTTCCCTTCAAGCATTTGGGGTATTTTGTCCCCTCCAAAGCAGCCTGCAAGGAATCCTGGAGGAAGGACCGGGAGGGTGTCAATGTAGAGGAAAGAGCGGAGAAGGGGAAGTCTGCGCTCAGGAGGGGGAGAGATTTGCCATCAGTGCACCCCACGCTGTAGGGAACGTGGAAGGCGAAGTCTGTCGTTTAAAAGAAACTTGCAAGGGAAAATCAAGGCAGGAGTAGCTCTAATCACGAGCGTCAGAGTAAGTACAGAAGTTAAGATCTTCTGAAAAGTCTCATGGGATTCCTAATGGCCACAGACAGTTCAGCTCACAGCTTTACATTTCACTTGAAAGCTGAAGCGAGTGAATTTTTTTTTTTTTTTGTCTGAAGTAGTTTTAGCTGAGAGAGTGCAGAATCCGAGCAGCCAAAACACTTAGGAAAATTGTCACTGGTTTTGGCAAAATATTTGGGTTGGGAAAAAAGCTAAATCCCCAGAATATTCATTTCATTCGACCCAATGCACAGTCTTTTCTGATTCTGCAGACTGCTGAAGAATCCAGAAACACATTTTAGGTAAACCTAACATGGTTTTTCTTTTCTTTTTTTCCCTTTGGACCTGCAGTTACAGCAAAGGGGGGGAGACAGGAGTTAGTGCAGCCCTTTGAGTAAGGCGGTCTGTCCTAATCCTGTTTTGGGGAAAGAAAAATGTCTCGTGTTGGAGCCAGCCTACCTGTGCTTATGTTGTCCTCTGATGTGCTTGGGTATATAAGGCGAATGGCACAAATTAGGGTCTTTCATCTATGCCTGTTACTATGCAATACTATGTAATTGTATTTCCACAACTGATGCAAAGCGAACCATTAGCTAGAGGCTAAAATAGGAGAGAGAAACTGCCAGGACCCACAAGAGCAGGAAAAACAATGTTTTTGCTATAGTGCAGGGGTCAGCAACACATCTGGCCTGTGCAGTTGGGCCTTTTTGCAGCATTTGTTGGCGATGAGCCTTGGTTGAGGACACTCTCCGGGCGCTGCTGTGAATACAAGCAGCAGGGACGGCTGGGTCCTAGCACCTGCTCTGCTGCCCCTGCCGCAGGGTGGGTTTTTTCTGACCTGCAGCCATAAAAGGTTGCCTACCCCTGCTATGGAGGGAAAAACTTTTGGGCTGGTGGGAACATGCAGGAGCAGACTTCATGTACCCATATTCAGCAGGCAAGAATCAGCCCGTGGGCAAGATTAACCAGGACTTAAGTTGTCATGGGTGGGAGCAGGATAAAAGTACGAGGGGGGGAAAACAGGTTGGAGCAACTAGAACTGCTTTCACAGATCTCCAGCATCAACTGTAGGCTCGGTGGGTAAGAGAGCAGCAAGGAGCAAAGTAAACCCAGGCAACGATCCTGCCAGGTGCATAGCTTTCTGCCTTTGCCGGATAGTGGTGGGGAAGGTGGAAACCACTCAGAAATATCAAGTGAAGCAAGCTATGCAAGCTGAACATCCTCCGTGCTTTACTAAACGGGCTCACGTGTGTTGCTGCTGGGAAAACTGTTGCACATCAGCGTTGGGGATAATTATACGAAGCAACCCCAGCCTCGCTCCTCGGCATGAGGGATGTGAAGAATCTCGAGGTAAACTGGGAAGCTCGGAGAGAGAAGAAAAAAAAAAAGCATGGCTCCCCAGCACTTCATTTTATTCCTTTTATTAAACAAAGGAGTAAAATCCCGTCCGCACCTGTCCTGTCTGAGCACACGCAGCTGCCAGGACGGATGGAGTCATTACAGACTCTTGTGTAAATACAGACCCTTTTTATTTTTTTCCTAACATGTCTCATTTACTCGATAGGCAGTAATGGCTCCCAAGGAGCAGTTACTGTTTATCAAGTCAAAGCTTTTCAGGCTTCTTAGCACACTATAGAGTTGATGGCCCATAGCGGTTATTCTGGGTCAATCTAGGTGCTTTTTCCTGGCCATGACAGAGAGCAGCAGCCATTGAGCCTGTCATGCAGAGGTCATTTGGAGAGTGATTTTAGCTTGTTGCAAACCTTTGGATGGAAGAAATCCACGTGGCATCTAAGGCGCGATGTTTTCTTAGGGACGGGGCACCAGATGGGGGGCTGAAGGTAGGGCTTCTGTCCCTGGTTCTGATTTTGGTTAAGTCACTTGATCCTCTCGCTCTTCTACTTGTCTGTTCAGTTTGCAAGTAGCACGGACCAGTTGGGGTTTTTTTTTTTTTTGCTCTAGGTTTGTACAGTGTCTCGTGCAAAGAGGCTCTGAGCTCAGTTGATGCCTCTAGGTGTTGTTATAAAGCAAATGATAAATAATGTGTTGAATGATTAGCCACAGGCTAGCCTCAGCAAGGGCTGGCAGCTTGCTCTGGCAAGGCACCTAGAACTGGATCTTCTCTCTCCTGCTGCTGAAATTCAGCCACCTCTCAAGTATTCATTTTTAACCTGGAAAAGGCAGAGCAGGGTGAAAGTAATGTATATTGAATTTGCTTGCAACTCCAAAATAGCCATTGTTTCAATTTGACCTTAATGCAGTGCTGAACGCTTCTAAAAAGCACCAAGGAATTCTTTAATGGCCCCAAGAGGCCTGGAAACGTTGGTTTAGATGTCCCAGCTGTTCTCTTCCCTTCCACCTCTCCCATCTACACGCTGGAAAGCTATCCAGTATTACTCGTGCTGAAAGTATAGGATCACTTCTCTGGACTGAGGCATGCCAGAAGCAGCCCAGGGCCCAAAAGCAGCGCTGCTGTCTACTCACGTTTTCTTCCAGGTCCTCATGGGGAGAGCAGAGAGATCTATATCCCAGAGTGCATTCTGGAAGTGGCACTCTCCTTTACCTGCCTTGCTAGTTCAGGCCAATGCCTCCTCCCACATTTAAAGATCTGGGTCACTGTAGGAATCCCAGGAGTCATGGCCAAGCATGATGCTCTGTGGGCAGATGCGTGATCCTTTAAAAAATCGAGTAGGCTTATTTGGTGGTTTATAGATCTCCCTCCTAGTACTGAATTAAACAGCAGGTTCTTTAACGCCCTGGGGGAAAAGCGTTGCTAACTTCCTGGCCAGATCTTTGTAACTGTCAGAAACATCCATTGTAGTTC